>NC_054395.1:27755064-28060689 GCF_017976425.1 Toxotes jaculatrix | reverse complement strand
TTCGTGTGGATAAACTTCTAAATCCAGCTTTGTGTAAATATGTATCTGCTTCCCTAATACCTGAAGAGGAAAAGCAACTGTTAACCGCATGACAAAAAATCACGTGACCTCCTCTTTTCTTCTCTTTTCTTCTCTTTTTTTTTTCTCCTCTGGACACATTTTATGAGGCTGCAATACATGTGAGAAAAATATGTAAACAGCGACGTGAATTGGAGAACATTTGCTCAAGTTTGTGTCTTTTATCTTTTACTGAGACTGAGACTTTCTTGTGTTTGGATATCCCAGAGTCACGGCTGAAGAATTCAGATGTTTGTCTTTTGGATGGTTCAGCCAGTTCACCCAGTCTTTATGTACATAAACTCCTCCATTTGAAACCCGTGGGTCAATTTTCTAATTGGTGAAACACTGATGTGAATTTGGGAACAGTCGGTGCTAATGACTGAAAGCTAAAATGGGCCTGTAGACACTTGTCCTGTGCACTTTGTCCACATTGTCTGAGCTCATCATTTCCAGTCAAAAGACCTTAAGTTAGAACAAAACATTCAAAGTTTGACAACACTGATGACAATAAAAGACCCACTGGGGTAGTGAAGCTGGACTGGGGCACAATCAGGGGGCTGGTCAACAGGTTCAGGTCCAAGTGGATCCACATTATGGTTTTTGTTTCCTTTGGAGCCATCATCATCATCATCATCATCATCATCATCATCATCATCATCATCATCATCATCATCATCGTCTCTGCTGTGTTGCTGCCAGCATGGATTGTGTGTAATATAATAATGTGACCTGAGTGATGGTGAATCAGGAGGTGCTCCATAACACTTCCATGCATCAGGGGAACCAGAGAGATCCTGACTGCTAGTCCTTGATTTGAGTTAAGTCCCAGTGATGGAGCGTAACATCTGCAGCTACACTCACCTGTGTCGTTTGTCCAGGTGCCTCGTATCATCCTGTGGTTGATGGTGGAGCTGGCGATCATTGGCTCGGACATGCAGGAAGTCATCGGCTGTGCCATCGCTTTCTACCTACTCTCTTCTGGCAGGTGATGCAAACGCACTCAAACATTGATCAGAGTTTGATTAGAGCTTTAAAATCACTTGATTACTAATTAGATATTCACTTATTTCCAATGTGTGTGTCTTTGGTGTGTTCTCACCCACAGGATCCCTTTATGGGGCGGTGTCCTCATCACCATCTTGGACACCTTCGTCTTCCTCTTCTTGGACAAGTATGGTACGTCACGGTCGCTCTCTGTCGCGTCCTCACAAACGTTTACGTGGATCATTTTCAAATTATGGTGAAATGCGTTCTTTCAGGTCTGAGGAAGCTGGAAGCCTTTTTTGGATTGCTCATCACTATCATGGCCATCACATTTGGATATGAGGTACAAACATTAAACATAGCTACATACGTGATGAGAGTCCATTAAACAGGTTGACCTTGCTGTTTGTCCCACCCATATCTGTGATTTTTAACAGTGAAATGTTGATTCACAGGCTAAAATATTATAAAACGAATATAAAATAATACAGATTTTAATTTTTTATACATTTTAATTCATACATTGTTGTAATTATCTAATTAAACCAGAAGAAGATAAAGATGTTGTCTTTATAGCGCATTTATAGTGGAATTCTAGTATTTTTATAACCTGGTTTGTCAAAATCATCAGATTCATATTTAAAATTTGGTGACGGATACACGTTTTTTGGACCCGTTCTTGTTGTTATCTCCTCACATCTATGACCATCCTCTTACAATCCATCTATGCATATGTTAGGATGCTAATATTTGCTAATTAGCACTAAATAGTACATGAATGACATATGTTTTTGCAGGTATTTGGTCATAAATCAACATATTGGACAAATTAAAATGCTTTTGGACCGACCTTATAACCAAAACAAAACAGACAGCAGGAAACATTAACCACAAAGCCAACAGATTAAAAATTTCCAAGACTGGGCACCAACCAGCACACTTTTTAACTCGTCTCCCAGTCAGTGAGCAGGTGGTGCAAAACCACCAGGTGCTGCTTGCGTGTCCAGATTCCTCCTCATTTGCATTTTAAAAATGTCCACACAGGCTTTTGAAGTTTATTCAGTTGCTCTCTGCTTCCTGTCCGTCAGTATGTGACGGTGAGTCCAGACCAAGGCCAGCTGCTGATGGGGATGTTCGTGCCGTACTGCAAAGGCTGCGGGCCCGTTCAGCTGGGTCAGGCCGTCGGCATCGTGGGAGCCGTCATCATGCCGCACAACATTTACCTCCACTCTGCTCTAGTCAAGGTGAGATGAAGCCGCTGGATAATTATGGCTACTTCCTGTTCTGATGCTGTTCTGTCTGACTGCACCAACTAATCGTTACGTGTCCAAATGTTTTTTCAGTCTCGAGAAGTGGATCGGTCGAACAAGAAGGAAGTGAAAGAGGCCAACAAATATTTCTTCATTGAATCGACCATCGCGCTCTTTGTCTCTTTCCTCATTAATGTCTTTGTGGTGGCTGTTTTTGCCGAGGCTTTCTACAAACGCACAAACACAGAGGTGGTGAGTATCTGCTTTTGCGGCTGTAGTGAAATTTCAGGCTGTGCTTTGAGGAGTGTGAGTTCTTCAGCTGCTGTGCTACAGGTGTGTGTTGTTTCCTGATTCCAGCACAGTGTCTGCAATCAGTCAGGAAGTCCTCATTCACATCTGTTCCCGCTGAACAATGAAACTCTGGAGGTGGACATCTATAGAGGGGTGAGTTTTAAGCTGTTGAGGCATTCTTTATATGTAAGAGTGAAATACAACAGTAAAACCAAAACAGGGGGCTGATAGATCCTAAAATGCCCAGCAGCTCTCAGGGGAGCTGCAGGGTTCTCTGTGGGCTTATCACCGCTAGTGTCACCTTTCACATTACATAGTCATTTCATCCACTGTCCACTATCCTGTCAAATCAAATCCCTGCCTTGTTTTTACTGAAGCACCATGAGCCTGTGCTTGTTTTCTGGTTTATGTAACGCGGCTGAAGTTGTTTTTCTAAGTTGGTTTCGTTGACCGTCCTCCTTGTTTGCGTGTCTGTGGCAGGGAGTGGTGCTGGGCTGTTTCTTTGGCCCAGCAGCGCTTTACATCTGGGCTGTGGGGATTCTTGCAGCTGGTCAGAGCTCCACCATGACCGGAACGTACTCTGGTCAGTTTGTCATGGAGGTCAGTGGAGGAGGGAGGAATTGGCTGTACACTGTAGCTTTACATCAGACACTCTAGTGTGGAATCCGAGTGACTGTAATTATCTACAGCAGCATGTTGTTTACTTTGCTTAAACAGCTGCAAACACCTGCGTTTTTCCTGTCAACGTCACAGGCTGATGTGTTTTCCTTCCCTCAGGGTTTCCTGAACCTGCGCTGGTCGCGTTTTGCCCGGGTCTTGTTGACCCGCTCCCTCGCCATCACCCCTACCCTGCTGGTGGCCGTCTTCCAGGATGTGCAGCATCTTACAGGCATGAACGACTTCCTCAACGTGCTGCAGAGCATGCAGGTCAAGCAGGGTGGGGGTTCACTGGCACCTTCATCCAGGCATTCGCCATCGTCTCACCACCTGTTTTATCCTATAGATCAGCTTTATCTGTGCTTTATCAGTCAATAACCTGATTTATTCCTATCACAGCCTAATGCAATTCTTAGTAATGAATGAGCTAAAAAGCAAATATGTTCTTGTATGTTTCTAGTTATTAAATATTGAGTTATTTAAAACTTTTGCTACTAACGACCTGTTAAACAGATTTAAAGGGACACTCCACAGATTTTACTCCTTAAGATGTCATCAGGGTTTACATCAGCTAATGTTTTTAAAACCAAAAGTCTGTGTTACAAACGAGCCATGTAGAGTCCAAAAGATGGTTGCATTTCCTAGACAGGGAGGTTCTAATGAAAGAGACTGTTGAGTTGCATTATGGGAAATGTAGGATCCAGTGTTTTTGGACCTTGACCAACACTCGGGCTCCTGCTGCATCAACTGTGACCATTCTTTTTCAAGTCCCCCAACTTTATGGGAGTGTGACACTAAATCAGTGTATTCCCCCCTTTTTTTAGAGTGTTTGTACAAACACCTGGAGCAAGTAACAGTAAAGTACAGCAGCTGAATAAATATCAAAATGATAAAATATGGAAATTAAGTAAGAAAAATATGTTATAAAATATCTAAAATGCTTTTTCATGGTAGATTTCACAAATTCGATTTCCATTCATCTTTATTGCTGTTATTAATGTTGCAGCTGGTAAAGATGAAGCTAATTTTAATCTGCTGTTGGGAACTACAAAAATGAATTAAATTTTATTTGCTGATCATATGTTTTGTATCTAATAATTCTAATTGCTTCATAACCTGCTGGGAAGTTTGTGAATTTCTCCTGGGATTAAAAAGTCTGAATCTGATGATTACATTTTGTACTATTAATCTGAGAAGTGAGTAGAAACTAAAGTTATCAAATAAATTTAGTGGAGTAAGAAAATGGAAACATTCAAGTAAAGTACAAATACCTGAAAATTGTACTCAGGTTACTGGTTTAGTACCAGTTACTTTCCACTGAAAACATCACATATTTCTTTTTTATTTCTTCTCTCACAGTTGCCATTCGCCCTCATTCCCATCCTCACTTTCACCAGTTTGCCGTCTCTCATGAACGAGTTTGCCAACGGACTGTAAGTTTATCTACGTTACGAGATGCGAAGGCAAATAATGCTCCACTCATTTTATTTTCTCCCCTTTGATCTTCTCCCTGCAGGGTGTTTAAAATCGGAGGAGGGCTGGTGATCTTGATCGTGTGTGCCATCAACATGTACTTCGTCGTGATTTATGTGACCACACTCGGAAGCGTGTGGCTGTATGTGCTGGCAGCGTTCCTGTCCATAGCATACCTGACATTTGTGGGATACTTGGTAGGTGACATCAGGTCATAGGGGAGAGGATCAAGCAAGAAGGAATTTACTGTGGTTGAGTTCTGTTCTGCTGTGAACATAAAAGTTGTTTAACCAGAGCTTCCAGCAACTCGATCCTCAAACACTCAGGCAGTAAACGATCTTTACTGTGATTTGGTCAAATGTTCAAGTCAGTCATCACAAAGCATCGTCACAGAAAACCAGATAATGCTGTCCAAAGATATTTGCAGTGCTGTTGCTTTTAGCTGCCTGTTAGCCCGGCGTCTGGTTCTCTTAAACATGTCGTGTTTCAGTTAAAACTGTAACAGGAAAATCTGATCATCCGATCATTTTAGTGAACTGTGGACAGCTTTTACATCCTGTTTTTCTGTGGTCACTGAGATTGAAAATTAGATTTCGTTGAATAATCGATCAACAGAAAATTCATCTGCAATAATGCTGAAAACTGATGAAAGTTTTTTTTTTTTTTTTAAACTGGCTCCTTGTCTCCCAGGTGTCAGTGTTTGCTGGTTTTCTTGTCCTTCTATGACAGTAAAATTAATTTAGCAATTTTCTTACATTTAATTGATAGTAAAAATAATTGTTAGTAAGGAAATAACCTGGAAAATTCAATAAAGAGAGATAGAAAAGAAAAGAAAAAGGAAGTATTGTTGTGTCATCTGATCAATCAAGAACTGATTAATTTCTAATCTATGTGTCTGGGTCTGTGCTGCAGGTGTGGTTGTGTCTGATAGCTCTGGGAGTTTCCTGTCTGGATCCGAGCTCCAGGAGAGCGAACGACACGACCATTCTGATCGAGCAGCAGCCAGAGTTCGACTCCTGAGTCAAACCAGTGTTGGACGTTCATCGTGAAAGTGCAGGTTTGGGCAGAGCGACCTGACTGTTCCACCACATTTACTCTTCTTTGGTGCTGATTTATTTATATGAGAAGTTGAAAGTTTGTATGAACGGTGTGATATAAACATACAGAGCTGTGCAGACGTTTCAGGCACTGATGCCACAAACACTTTTTATTTATCAATTAACTTCAACTGCTGTAAACTGAAAAACCCTTAATCAAACTGATGTAGGCTGGTTGTTCCAAGCATCTTGGAGAACTTGCCGTGGTTCCTCTGTAGAATTAGGATTTAGTCTCAGTGTCTTTCGTCTCTTTTGGTTCTGTGGGGGCCAGACCATCTGCTGCAGGACTCCTTGTTCTTCTCGTCTCTGAATACATTTCTATATGACTCTGGTTTCATGTTTGAGCACGTTGTCCTGCAGCAGAATGAATTTCTGACCGATCCAACGCCTCCTTGATGGTGTTGTGTGATGTACTAGAATCTAAACATCTGCCTAAAACTTTTGCACTGTGCTGCACTTACTTAGTAATGAAGAAAGTGTTCTTGTTATTGTCTATATCTTCAGTCACACCCTGATTACTGATTGTACAAAGCAATTTAGATGAGAAGATGAAAACATACAACACATTCAGAAAACTCTCAGGGTTTCTGCAGGTTCAGCAAGTTAGATCTTTTTAAGACCTTTTTCCATACCACCTAATAATCACAAACATGCCAAATTATAACAGTATGATGGAAAACCAGTAGAGAAGACATGGCCTAGAAATATTTATTATTATTATATAAGATTTTTTTCACTACTTTCTAGCAATGACAATAATTTCTTTTTTTCAATTTATTATTTCTTTGACTTTTCTTTTTACTTTTTTTTGGTTTGGTTGATTTTCTGTTTGATTTTCGGCTCATTCCTGGGAAACGATACGTTCATTTAAATTTATGCAACCCAGACTCAGACAGGTGCCCAATTAAAATGTTATGGATTCTTTTAAAATTACTTTTTGCTAAATCGGCACACGGCCATTATGAGTCGATGAGTGACGGTTCAAGGTCTGATGGTGCTGACTGAAATGCCACAATCCACATAACCCACTGACACAACAATCACACTTTTAGTTTATAAGTGTAGAACGTGTCCTGACAGCCTGCAGGAGGAAATCTGTGATATTTAAGACTTTTTAAAAGCTTTTAAGCCTTTTTTGAGGAAACTGAATTCAATGTTTTTTAAGACTTCTGAGGACCTGCAGAAACTGTTATCTCCAGGCAGTCTCTCTTTTGGCCACGGGGGGGCAGTGCAGGCCACAGGAGAAATTCCTCAGCTACAGTAAATGTCTCACCACCAGAGCTGTAAAACATAACAACACATTAAATGACATGGTGTGTTACATCATGTTTTATGTGTTGTTACAGCTTCAGAGACACAAAATTATTATATTAAACAAACCAAAATATAAATAGCTGCAGCGATAGGACTTGACTGTAATATTCCCAGTGTACATTCAGATGTGGCTGGTGTCTGACATGCCTGTGGTGGTGGTATGTCTGAAGAGTTGCAACTATTGTGCAACCGTAAGCGAGTGCTGCTGGATTCAGTGCTGCTCGAATTCCAGTCCTGAAGTGCTTCAGCCTTTGCTTGCCGAGGAGAGGCGGATGGACAGGTTTTTCTTTGCATTGTGGCGGGGAACTTTTTTTTTTTCTCTCTCTCTCCCTGTCATGGAGGCAGAGTTATGTAAGAGGGGAGAGTCTTCCCACCGCCCCTCTCTGTTTTTGTTTTTCTCAATGAGCCAATGTCTCCCTGCCTAGGCCTCACAGCCTGTCCAGTAGGCCCCTTTCCTGGAAACATAGCCTAGCAGAGGCCACTCAGGGGCAGGCCTGTGAGGTGGGAGGAGGGGGAGGAGGAGGAGGAGGGGGGCTCTTCCAGCAAATCACATGATTGTAGACCCTACAGTCCCAGCCCTACATGAGGCTCAGATGCTGCAAGCACATTTCAACAGCTAGTTTGTCATCAGCATGATTGGATGTAGCTAATGCATGGCAGAGTGCATAAAGCTGTAAGTAGAAACTGGATTCCCAGGTGTGAAATGTAGAAATAGAACCACAACACCTGATGGATGGACTGTATGTGTGTGTGTGTGTGCAAGGCGTTCTTTTTTTTTTGGCAATGAATGTCAACATCACCAGTGATTTTGACTGTAACTTGATGAACAGTATTCCGTTGAATTTTGTCATGTTACCACATATTTGATTGTTGATTCAGTGGAATTAACTTTCTGAATCGTCCCCTGAGGACGACCGTGCGGCCTCAGTGTCCTCGATATATTTCCAGATGATTTATGAAAACATGATCTAAGCTGTTGTAACAAACACTGATGTATTTGTACTGTATATTTGCTGTCATGCTACAGCTGGTGACGTGTACCTGATTAACAGACTAAGCCCCCGATTTGTTTTTGTGAAAAGATAAACTTGAACCAGCGTGTTGTTTTATTACTGTGGCACACCAGAACTGGTGGACTTAATGAGATGCAATTATAAAAATCATTAGATGTGTTGTTGTGTTGTAAACAAACAATTCCACTGAACAAACACATTAAACCACAACATAAAATTGCAACCGCTGTATGTCAGGATTATTTAAAAATAATCACATTTGTTTGCATCATGACTTGTTTTCATATCTTTTCCTTTCACTCTCTGGGATTTTAACTGCGATGAACTTCCAGGTCTCAGGTTTGAAATGTGGTACACTTGTGATTTACTTCTCCCTTCACCTCGTGTTGTTTTTACTTGCTTGTGATGAAGAAAGATGGATGTAGTTTTTACTAGTTTCTGCTGTTTGAAGTCACATGCTGTGCACAGATTTTTCAGGGGTGCAACTGCGGCACCCTGCAACACTCGGCCCAGGGCCTCCTTAACACCATTTGACCCCTTTGCTTTTTCTTTCTGTCCTTCTGTCTTCTCTGAGGAATGCACATGCAACGTTACCAGAAGAAGAGGGCAAGACGCACCAGAGAGCAGGCAAAGATAATGAATTTAAACTTGATTTAGTAAACAGTGGCATCAGCTTCAAAACCACATGACATTTTCCAGCTGTGCGGTCCATACTTATTTTGTATATATTTTTACACAGATCTGTCAGTGCTGCCTTAAAATGTCCGACACCAGGAATGCAAACAGCGGGGCCATTCTTGTTTATGCCTTGCATTGTGGCCACTGTGGGCACTGGCTGAGCTTGTGGTGTAATGGGCCCACATGTGTTTGGAATGGGTGGACCGACTATCTCAGCTGTGTAGTTATTCTGTTATTAACAAGTTTATTTTTATTGTTTCTTTCTCTTCTCTTCAGCTCCACAGTCTTACGGATATACGCTGCGTGTGTTGTTCTCTACGTCACTCGTGTGCTTAAATACAGCAAATATCTGCTGTTACTTAATTTCACACCACAGCTCTTCACCGTGCACTGCAGCAAGAAGATCAGTGTGATTTACACAGAGAGGTTTCTTTACATCCAAAGGATGAGGAGGCACTGCAGAACCTCCACACTGTAAATATAAATATCTGGGGGACCCATCAGTTGACCACATCGCCTAACATGGTGTCAAACCTGCTTCTATTTATATGAACAACTTAAAACAAATGTGTTTTAGCCTCGGCTGCTCAGAAAATGACTATACTCAGTAAAAAAATATAAATGAAGAGTAACAGGATCTGTTTGCAGCTGAATACAGCTTCATTTAATTCAAACCGATAGTAACGGGAAATGTTCATGTCATTTATTACTTATTCACTGGATTTAGATCAAAATGACTTTTTTTTTGTCTGAACTCAGCTGAATTTTTACATGATGCAACCATCATGTAATGTTTACGAGCAGCAGTGTCATGGTAAAGTGACTGCATCAGAGCATGGGTGTATGGCTGTTGCACAAATGTTTGGTGATTGCTGTAACACAGTGATTACCAGAGTAAAGTCCCCCAGAATTCTTCAGGCAAAACAACATACAGTTTCATTTTACTGCTCTGTCACTGGAGGGAAGCGAAGTGAGAGAGAAAATGAAAGGAGCCTGGGTCATTGGTTTCACTTTGCCCTCTGTTACCTCCACACATAAAGTCCTTCTGAGGAACAGTTACATGTAGTTCTGCGCAGAGCTGTATCTACCAAGCAAACCCTTCTGATGTGGAGGAGCTCGGTGGAGACTGTGGGGGTCCTTCAGAGAAACTGAAAAGCTCTACCAGACCATTACATACATTACAGGTATAGTATAACTATTTACAGTTTCCTTTAAAGGTTAACATTGTACTTTAAGTTCCCCTATATTTAAAATTGTTGACAAATATAAGCACTTGTATCTGCTTATATTATAGAGTTATAAACAACTTATTAAATGTTTATGTACTATTTATAAATGCTAAATAAGGGAACTTAAGGTAAAGTGTTGGCCGTTTTAAGTGATTATAGCTCTTCAGTGACATGCTGTACACAGACTGTCAGCATGTTACTGAGAGGGTTGAATAGTTTAGACCCCAGTGAGTGCTTTTGCTTCCCATATTAATCAGGGATTATGATATCGCGATTTTGCTCGTAAAAACCGCGGATTTTAGAGTTGCAGTGAAGTAAAAGATAAACCTTAAGTAAAAAAAGCAACTTCTTGATATTAATCCCGGTATCGTGACTAACCAAGCGATGCTGTTGTTGTATTTTTTGGAGCTAAATTTGCATTATTTTGGGCCATAATTCAAAAAAACAATCACAATTTCCACCTTCGCGGATGCATACATTCAAGTTGAACAACAGTTAAAAACATAAAAATTTGCACACTGGAAGCAATAAATTAATATATTTATAGAAAATAAAATATAAACAAACACAAAGAAAATAAGGCCCAGGTGTACAAACACGAGAAACAATGCAGAAATACACCGGCTGTTTTCATTTATATGTTAATTTAGTTGCAGGGATTAACGTTTGTTTATTTGTTTTTTTTTAATAATTTACAAACAACGTGATCTCATTTGCGAGAAAGCAGCGCTGGAATGTGTTCGCTGCGGAGCGTGCGGGACGGGGAGGAATGCCTTGACCACGCCCCCCCTCCTCCCGGCCGTCCAATCACGGAGCGGAGACCGTTTCAAGGCGCCCGCGGAGTCCCAACCGTAGAAAAACAAAACCCCGGATAACAACAAAACTCGTATTTTACACCTAACTACGCCCTGGAATCCGTTTTTCTGCGCCGAAACCTGCTCCAGACGCCGATTCTCGGTGTTTTCCGTCGCTCTTTAAGTCTTCTCGGGCGATGTTGTTTATCTGTAGTAAGGGGGGGCTTGAAACCGCCCTCCCTTGCCCCATTTCCTCGGTTGTTTTCCTTCTCTCGCCTGGATTCTCCATGTTGTTGGTGCAAAAGTGAGGACTTCGCTGCGACGGGAGAGGGGGACTGCTCGGCGATATTACCAGTAATAGTAGCGGTAAACCCGAGACGACGGAGCGGACAGAGACTCAAATAGCCTCCCTCCCCCCCCAACCCCACACACACAAAAAAAAATCATATCCAAGTGCCTTGCCCCCTCCCCGGGCGGACCTCCGAGAGGAGAAGAAGGAGACGCGGTGTGGGGAATAAAGAAACCCTGGAACAAGACAAACCCCACTCTCATCGAGGATCGTTAACTGAGGCGGATGACAAGTTACCTCGGTGAATAATTGAGTCGACTTGCCAATAAAACCCAATGAGGGATGCCCATCAGTTCTCGGGGACAGGATTTGAGGATTTTGAGGGCTCCGTGATTGTCAGATGGAAAGTTCTGTTATCACCCAAGTGCAGAAAGAAGACGTTCAAGTGTCACCGAAAACAGGTGAGACGGGCCCGCGCTGTACACGAGCAGCACCTGCCTCATGTGGCTCGGCGTTATTTGATTGTTTTCTGAATAATGATCAGCGGGGTTGAGGAAGCCTGTAGTGCGCCCATTTGACAGTTGAGCTCTGCGGACGCTGGTTGAGCGCGGTTTGAGGCGCATTGCTTTTTTTTTTTTTTTTTTTTTTTTTTTTTTTTTTAACATTTATCATTTAAACCCTTTAAAATCTTTAATCGAACTCCTATAAAATAAGAGCTATGGAGTTTGAAAAAATAAAATCACACTAAGCTTTTTTTCTAATGACCCCCCCCCCCCCCCCCCCACCCCCACCAGCTGCAGCCTTAGTTGTTTTTCTTCAGTGATCACCTGCAGATTACACATAAAGAGCATATGACTGCTAAATTGAAAATATAAGACTGAAAAACATCTGGTACCAATCTTACATCAGAGGCCATGTTATTATGTACCTGACTGTGCTTTACCACAGCCAAGTTGTTCTTACTGTATTGGATATAAGCTCAAGTGTAAGTTCACAGTCTCCATTACGCACTGGGTTTGCCATCCAGAGCTTAGCTGTTGTTGATCCTGTTTTTGTCTCTCTCTTTTTTTTCCTTTCTCTGCTGTGGGTGCTCTTATTGTGCAAATTCGGTGTCTCTTCATAACATGTGGTGTTGTGATTAGTTCTTCTCGGTGGTGTGCTGCTGCTGATCACGGCCAGCTCTCCAAAACCTAGCTGCTGCCGTGTATTTATGTCTATCAGGTTCCAGCTTGTTTGGCACCATCCCATATCCTACTACTACCAGGTACAGCGTGAGGATCTCGTCTGTCACCACGGGCAGCACTACAGCACGGTGCAAACCAAGCTGTTTTGTTCGTGTATAAACTACGGTGTGGCTGTTTTGTCCATATTTTGGTCCCAGATCAGTGCGCGTCAGTGGCATCAGGGAAAGATTGCTGCGCTCTTCTCACGCTTGTTTTTTATTTATTACCTCTACACGCAAACAGCTCGGCCCCTACATTAATACATCGGGATGTGTATTAAAGGCTGATGGGTGCAAACGGGGTCTAGACTGGCTGTGGATTAACAGCGGGGCTGTATAGAAATACCAGGTGCCGCGGTATTGACAGCGGAATGCACAAACACACCCCTCCGCACACGCCCATTGTAGCGCCGTTTCAAAGATTCCGTTGTTTGCACGCTTTCCCCGGGCTTGAAAGAGGCTTTGCTCATTGATTCTGGCTCACCTCTTGCTTGTTAATATCGAGGATATTGCACGATTGTGGTGCGTTTTTTTTTTTTGCCTCAGGTCATGTTTTGTTTTTTTTTTAGAAAATGATTCACAGTGGTTCCTGTATTTTTTTTTATTTTCCGCCTCGCATGTTTTGTTGGAGTGAGTGGGTTTTAAATGATGTGTTGCATTCTGGCTTTGTCAGCGTGTCACTGATAAACCTCTGTGGGATTAATCTGCTGTTATATTTCTGCCCTTTTACATGCAGGGGAGCTTTAATGTATGTGTTATGTCATAATGGCCAATGCTGCCTTCCTGTGGGGAATCAATAGGCTGAGTTATGCTGACTGGCAATCAAGATTCACATCCATGGGTTACATATAATGTGGGTTGTATTGAACGGCTGTCTTAATATTTTCAGAAAAATGGCGTTGGACTAATGAGGGGAATCTCACAGAATTACCAAGATAAGCTCCAGTGTCCTTTGTCTCTTAAACACAGAGTTGTGTAACGTGGTCACTGGTTGTGTCTGCATTATGTCTTCAGAGCTCTGGGGGTCAGCAGGGTGGACGCCGTAGATGATGGAAAAAAAACGTGTAAATCTCTGAGAAAACAGTCGGCTGGCACACTTCTGGCTGTTTATCAGCAGTTCCTCTTTCTAGGAGGGAGTGAGCGTGTTTACGAACTGTGATGGCACCGTATTGATGGGCATAAATTCATGCAAGTCCTCACACGAAAAAAGCCACACTAGAAAGGACTTGCATGAATGTTTTTCCTCCCCGTCTTTCACTGAGTCTTGTGTGGGGCTGCTGGGAGACCCATCGTCACAGTGACTGATCAAAGACCTGCACAGGCCACTGAGGTGTGACTGCTTGTCCGGCCCGCTGACTGCCTGCCTGCCTGCCTGCCTGGCTGTTCTGGCTGTTCTGGCTGTTCTGGCTAGCTTCAGGCAGCTCTGAGAGGTCTTGGAGTTTAAAATGGCTGGAATGTTTTCTGTCTGTGTTTTCTGTTGAAGGTACTGCTGAAAAGTGTGGGTTTTCCCGCCCTCTGTGATTATATAACATGTACCAGCCATTTCCAGCAGCAGCAGCAGCAGCAACAGCAGCAGAGGCAGGCGCATTAAAAACAGATTTCATGTGCGGGCTATGCCATCCGTGTAGACAGATGGATGGTGTCTTTAGGAAAGAGGAAGCTCATTCCATACGTTACAAGCAGTTCACACTTAATTACGCTGAATTTCTTTTCTGGATTCTGTGATTCGTTTTTGTTATGTTTTTTCATTTCTGTATTGTTTGTATCAGGATTTGTTTTGTGTGTGGAGGGAAGAAAAAAAAAGATTAGGTTGGCTGACGGGAGTTGTGGCGTGTAATTCAAAGCCCCACTTGGCATTTCCATGTTGACTACATGCAGTTTGACTCGGTTTGCTCATGAAAGTCTCTCTTTCTCTGTGCTGAAACAGGCCAGGTGAGCCGGTCTGCCCTAAAACAGCCTCGGAGTTGTAACATCTTCAAAGCGCTCTTCTGTTGCTTCCAAGCTCAGGATGGCCCCAAACCGCCACCACCACTACCACCACCTTCCCAGCAGGCCTTGCTGGATTCACAGGAAAATGGGGCGGTTGTCAAGGTAACACTATTCTTATTCCAGCAATATTTCACACCACCGAAAACAATTTGAAGACCTCAGCTCAGTCCTGCCTTTATTTTTGTTTATTTAAGATTTTACTTCCTTGTCACACCCACACACGCTGCCTGCCATAAGAGAGGAGGTGTTTGAATAGTTTGGCCATCTGTACGAATACACTTAACACGCCGTCGTAAAAATGTGCTTATTATTGTCTTCGAGCACTGTTTTCGTTTTTATAGCTGCGCACTAAAACCACCATTGCACCTGCTCTGAACATCTTGAAAGCCCACCGCAACTGTCTGCGGATATGGAATCACTTTGATGCTCACACTTGATCCTCCAAGGAAGATAAGAACGACAAAGCGACTATCAGTCCTTTAAACAGATGGAGAGAGCGAGCAGAGAACGGTGTATAGCATGCCTTGTAATTGCTGAGGTGGAGAAAAAAAATAAAAAATAAAGCCTTGAGCGCCGGCTGCACACAGCTGGCCACGCTGGTGAACGCTGTCAGCCTGATTAGAGCCTCAGTACCATGTAAGGGGCATTTTAATGAGATGCCATGTTTGTTCACATTGAGGAGTGTCCTCCAGCATCAGGAGCAAACAGGAAGCAGCATCTGTAGGGCCTGGTTATTGTCTGGCAGGCTCCCGCTGAAATGAAACCAAATTAAACATTGGCGCTGATGGGGTTACTCTGCATTGGGGCTTATTGTGGAGTTGGTGAAGGAAGATTGTTGCTCACGGATGGCATATTTCTCAATCTTAATTTTCCTCCTGTAGTGGATACACGATTTCTGTTATGTAATATATTAATAATTAATTTCAGTTTGATTGTTCCCATAAAGAGCCTAGAAACAAAATTAACAAAGGGGGGGAAGATCTCTGAAAATTAGATTATATCAAGGTAATTTCTTTTCCCTGCAGGTGAATGTCTGTAGAGTTTAACAAGACGCTATTGGAAGTATAATGAAATACATAAATATGCTAATCCCGAAGATGTACAACATAAAAGCTTTCGCAGTAAATGATTAAGCCCACTCTTTCAGCCATCATCACATACATGCCTTTCTAAAACCGAGTCTTATCTGTTTTCCCAGAGGTAAAATCAAATGGCCAAGCTTTGGTTTTCACATGAATCACTGTGCCATGGGGACTAATCATGCTCCTCAGCCTTAAATATAGCACCGACAAGACAAATGATATAGGTGGCATGAAACATAAAATCTGTGTGTGTGTGTCCTCAGCAGTCTGAACCCAGCCTCCTGCCTGAGGTGAAGGCCCAGGACCAAGGGAAGATATGTGTGGTCATAGACCTGGATGAGACGCTGGTGCACAGCTCGTTCAAGGTACCACAGCTGTCACTCACCTGATCATGAGACGAGCTTGTTTTTCTTAATGCAGATGTTAGAATTGACCTCAAATTGATATGCTTAGTAGTGTTGTTTTGACCACGAAACTTGTGACGTTACTTCGCTCAACGCTTCCTCTGATTCTCGAGAAATCAACAAACCTGTTTGGCGAACATCGAGTAAACGACTGTATGTTTATTTAGCTGATATATACATCATGGCAGCCGGTAGCAGCGGTCCATCAGCCTGGTTCCGCTGTGATTATTTATTCCTCAGTGTTAGAGTTTCTTCACACGTGTGTTTGAGTAACATCAAGTGAATTATATTCAGTTTGTACTGAGTACTGTGATTTACAGGAGCGTAGAGGAGTCTGGTTCTAAGTGTTCAGCTGTTATGTAATGCCATGTGAATGTGTATGTACACAGCGCGGCTCATGTGAATGAGCATGCCAACCATCTCCCTCTGTGTTCTCCCTCCAGCCCATTAGTAACGCAGACTTCATCGTGCCTGTGGAGATAGAGGGGACCACACACCAGGTAAACGCGCTGTGTGTGAGTGTGTTTGCTGTAGAGGGGAGGGGGTTGTGTTTGTGTATGTGTATGTTGATGTGTTTGCAGCGGTTGCTGAGCTGAAAAGGGATGGGTCTTGTAACTGATCAGCCAGGTTTTCAATGATGGGTGCACGGAGCCCTCTACTGGCCAGATGTTGGAAAAAAAAAAAACGGATACACAAGTAGAAGTGGATGCATCAGCAAGAAAACGAGTCATTTCAGCCCAGTTTGGGTAAAATTTCACTAATAAGTGATACAGTTAAAATTACTGTCTCTGTGAACAACATGTGGAAAAAAACCCTTAACGTGCACTGGACCATTTGTTCAACTTTGCTGTAGAGCCTCTCACTTTTGGACATGTGGAAATGTAATTAACTCAGAAATGTGATTCCTGGGACCCCGTGTGCTGGTAAGGAATCCCCTGTGGGCCTCTGCCTGGTTCAAGTAATCCAGGATAGGCTGGTTAACACTGGCACGGCCTATTCTTGATTACTTGTTTCAGGAACGGGCTAAGAGCAGCTAACGGATGGAAACAATGAGTTTGAAATGTGAAGAAATGAAATGAAATGACAGTTAAACAGTCCCGCAGATCGTACTGCTTATTGACGGTCAGTTTGTTTCACAGGTGTATGTCCTGAAGAGGCCGTATGTGGACGAGTTCCTGCAGAGAATGGGAGAGTTGTTTGAGTGTGTGCTGTTTACAGCCAGTCTCGCTAAGGTACATCAGACACTGAATTAGATCCTGAAATAGAGCTTCATATTTTATCAGGCGTCTTTTGTTTGATATTTTATGTAATGTCTGATCTGTCAGATGTTGTTCTGCTTTCTCTTGCCTTTTAGTTCTTCTTTTACCGTGAGAGAAGCAGCTTAACTTGCTGTTAGTCACCTTAGCCGAGCAACCCTCCTCACATTTACGTTTGTCTCTGGGTTTGGTTGCACCAGCTCTTCCTAAGTTCAGACTTAGTTGTAACATAATTGATTACGAAGAGGAGAAGTACGCTTATCCAAATCACCACACACACTACTTCTTTACACAGAGACAGCTGCTACATAGCTAACTGAAACCCACAGACAAAACATATGACTTCTGAACACTAATACACATATTTATCCTGCATCATAAAGTAAACAAAGTATATCCTGCTTTGTTTGCAGCTTGTGAAGCTACAGTGACTTCCTTAAGTTTAGTAAATCATATAGTTTAGTAGCTAAAGTTGGTGGTTACTAAGAACTTGGGGATGCCTTCACAGCACAGACTTAGGAGTGGATTTATGAACAGCTGGTGCAACCCGTTCCAGATGAGCAGATTTTGAATGCGATGCTGTTTGTTAGTTATTTGCTCTTAGAGTAAATATCCACCATTTGTAGTAAGTGCTTCATTAGCGCAGCCTTGCACATCCCTGCTCTTCCCTCACCCACTCCCTACATCTCCCCTGGCCTCCTTCAGTATGCAGACCCAGTGACGGACCTGCTGGATCAGTGTGGTGTTTTCCGGGCTCGGTTGTTCCGGGAATCTTGCGTATTCCACCAGGGCTGCTATGTCAAAGACTTGAGCCGCTTGGGCAGAGACCTCCACAAAACCCTCATCCTGGATAACTCTCCTGCCTCCTACATCTTCCACCCTAATAATGCTGTGAGTTTTGATCTGCTTCCGTTAGCTATGATGTGCCTCCATGTGTTGATAAATAATACAAATAATATTGATATCCATTATTGAAAAGATGTGGCACTCACTTAATCATTTCATCCATAAAATGGCACAAAACAATGAAAAATATCCGTGATCATTTCCCAAAGTGACATGATCAAATGTCCAAAAACCCAAAGATATTCAGTGTACTGCTGTATAGGACAAAGAAAAGCAGCAGTTCCTCAGATCTGACTTACTGGAACCAGATAATCGTGGACATTTTTGCTTGAAAAAATGCGATTAATCTAATATCATAATAGTTGATTAATTTTATGCAGATTGACTAATTGTTTCTGTGAAAATCCTGATTTGTATGAATGTATTCTGCACTGACACGTCACATTAAATTCTGATTTAAATTGTGCACGAATCTGTTTAAGTTTATATAAATTAATACGCTGCTTTGGTTCAGAACTGTTCATGCACATTAGCCAGGTGCAGTTTCTACATTAATTTTTTAAAAATAGTTTTTAGTCTAAGTTGAATGACAGTTACAATTTGTTTTCTTCAGGTTCCTGTGGTGTCATGGTTTGATGATGTGGAAGATGCTGAGCTGCTCAACCTTCTGCCTGTGTTTGAAGAACTTAGTCAAGCTGATAACGTTTACACCCGGCTGGACCAGCTTCGTGGACATTAAGCTCTCTAGGGACCTTCCTCAGCTCCTGTTAGAGCTCCAGCTTGAAAACCTCTTCAACTACAATAGAAACCGCATATTGTGAATAGGGTTTCCAGAAGTTGTTCTCCTAGCCTCTGCACAAAATACTCTTGTTTAGAAAAATTTGTTCGCATGGAGTTAAGGAAATTCCAAGCTTGGAAAACACAATGTCTTTGGCTCAAACTAAACTATAGATCGCAATCTGAGGCCTTTCCTCTGACCCTCAGTGCTGACAATATTGACAACCACTATTTGAAAACACTACAAGAAAGAGTGGGGAACAACAGCCAAAGCAGTCCCATCACAATCACTCCAGTTAGTATGAATATTAAAGTGGTTCTTTTGCCAAAGCAGAAGCCTGCCTGCCCTGACTTGACTGTTGGACATTGTTTTTTTTATTATTGTGCCTTTTAAGGAACAACAAAAAAACATCAGCTCTTTTTTTAAATCTCCACCAGATTTTATACATTTATTGATTTCTTTTTATAGGTTGTTTTATAAGGAAATCTATTTTTAAATGGTGAACATGGTTCTTCTATGCAACCCAGTTCTGTAATTACATGGACCGTACCTCTGAAGTAGCCAGTCAATAATTGCATTCAGCAGATGTAAACATAACTGTAGCCTTACCTACCTGTAAATGATCAGCAAAAGAAAAGTGTATTTCACACTTACTTCTATTTCTATAAACAGAAATTCTACAAAACATTCAAATATACATAATTAGTGGTCAGATTGATATGATATTATCAGTTATAAGTTAAGTAAACAGGGCGAATTCTCGTCTTTGATGGATCTGTTGAAAGCAGACACACTGGAATATGTTGGCACATAGGATGACCATAAACGCCACAGTTTTCAGTCAAGGTTTAATAACAGTTCATTTGTTGCTATTTTTTTTTTTCTTTTATTACTATAAGACAAACAACTTGCACTTGTTTTATACTGACAGTGCTGAAAGTAAAAACTGTGCCTTTGAAATTCGGACAGAGAATGGTGTTCTGCCTGAACAGAGATTTGCAGGCCTACACACTCTGGTGTGTCATGCTGAGCGTGAGAAAACACTGTCAAGAGCAAGTGTAATGCCATGTGGCTGTGGTACTTGCAGTGCAACACTTGAAAATATCAAATTTGATTTTTTAAACATGTATGAGTGTTTTTTCTATATTTATTGGCCAAAAACTCTGTGTTGTCCAGTACCTCTCAATGCTTAACATTTTCTATTGTAATCAGTTTGCCTACTTTGAGGCTGGCCTTGCGTTTGACTGTTTTTTTCTGTGCCTAAATAACAAACATTTTGTTGTCAAAGTTCATGGATAGTTCAAAAACTTAAGCAGTTAAATCAAATCAAGAGATAGGTGTAAATCTAAGATTCAATCATGCAAGAAAACCTTTTCTTTTTTTCATTTAAAAATTCATTACAGCAGATATTTTGTGGGGTTATGTTTCCTGGGTAATTTTTTTTTATTTTTATGATGTTTGATGCCTGATGCAATTATTGCCTGCATGTTAACTAGTGAAATACGACAACGAAAATGTACCAGTTGTGATGACCAAAAGTATTTGTTTGACAGTCACAATTTGTCTTTGTGTATCAGAATAAATCAAGAGCTTGTTTTGTCTACCTGACCAAAACTCTAAAAGACAAGGTGCTACCAATTTTTATTTTTAAATAAAAATTGGTTATATTTTACTGTTTTTGTGTATTTTTCTGTCATGTGACACAAACAACCCCTTTCACCAACAGTCCAATAGAATAAAACTGCTTTTGCTGTATGTCTGCATACAACAATGAACTATCTTTTTAAATAATTAAATCTTTTATACAGTCATGTTCTACTCACAACATTTTTGTTAAAAATAGAAAAAAAACTCTTTATTTTGGAGAATGTCTGACATCGCTGTACGGCTTACACGTTACGCTTAAGCATATCCAGACTTTGGCCACTGAAAAAGATTTTACACTTGTATTTTTAACTGTCTACAGTGGTGAAATGTCACAAAGTACATTTACTGAAATACTGTACTTCAGTACAAAATGGAAGTACCAGAGTACTTCCACTTTGTTGTATAACTACATATCAGTTTATGAAGTCCTTTAATTTGATCGTTATCATTATATAATATTGTTTTATTTATAGTTCAATATGACAAGGGCTGTTCAGTATAATGATCACTTTTGATCCATTCCATTGCAAATACTTTTGTACTAAACAAAAATGTTGAATATTATACTTTTATTTGCAATGCAGTATATTTACATTGTGATATTACTACTTTAACTCAAGAAAAATATCTGAATATATCTGAAAAATTTTTTGGTTGACCATTTCAACCATGTGTCATTGTGACTGACATATATATATTATTTGCTGTCATTAATAACAGATTGTCCAGTGCAGATCTTTTACTTAAATAAAAGTAGCACTGTACCACTGTGTAGTACCACTGTGAAAAACACAGTACTCCATTAGCATGAGTCCTAAAAGTCCTGCCTTCACAAGCTGGGCCTCATACAATTATGAGGTATCATCATCAGAAATTAATATTCAGTGAGTTTTTACTTTAAAGCAGTTTAAAAACAAAAAGATCTAACAAGGACTGTCTGTAGCTTGAAACGAGACAGAAGTGATCGCTTTGCTGTGAAAGACTCGGGGTCAGATGTTTTAATGAAGGAAATAAGACTTTAAGGACTCGACCACAGACTGAACTGACATGTTAAGAAGTAGATTCTGATAAATTATAAGTCAGTTAAGTGTAATACTTCAGTACTTAGTTACTTTCCATCACTGTAATTTGCATCAGCCCAATTCTTATTCCGGTTTTATCATACGCGTATCTCTGTTTAATTAGTCTTTTAAACGTGAGCTCGTATTAAAAGTGAAAGTTTAAAAACAGAATGAAACAGAAAACCCGCGGCTCCGCTGCACAGCTTCGTGATGGTGCAGCTAAATTTATGAGTCGGCCATTTTAGGTGCACCGGGGACATTACTCGGTGACACCAGGAAGTGCCTTTAAATATAAAAAGGGCACACACTGGTTCTCTGTGAAGAATAACAAATGTTGTTATGGCACACAGCAATTGTAAACCAGCAGACTGGTGACTTTATGCCGCCGAGCAGCGCTGAGAATCAGCGTATTTTCAATTTCACCCTCGGGAATCGGGAGTGTAATTTTCTGACGACACTGAAGTTGGCTTCAGATTCGTCGATTTAGCCTCCACAGTTGAGGTTAAAGTTGTAAATACTAATATTGACAATATTGATAATATTTATGATTCACCCACTGCTGTGAAATGGTCTTCAACAACCCAGTTAAGGCATTAACGCTTTTAAAAACGCACCGTAACTGTGAAAGATTTATTTTACTTATGAAAGCAAACATTTTCACCATCTGGAAAAGACCTAGTTCTAGCTGAAAAAAATAAAATAATAAAAAATAAAAAATAAAAATGAAATTTGCCAAACCTGGACCTAATTAACAAGTAGTCTTCAGTATCTATTTAAAGCACAGTTTCAGATTGGTAAAACCTATATTCTTTGTAAAAACACAAAAAGGGCAGTTATACTACTTTTTGCCACAAACCAGACCACATCAGACGGGGTCTAGATCAAAAACCACTACGCACAGACTTGTAAAATGTGGACCACATTAACCCAGAATCACTTAAACCTGTTTTAACACAGTTTCATATCTGTAAAACTTTTTTTCTATTTGTGAAAACACAGAAATGGGCAATTTCACTGCTTTTAATTTTCTCCATCTAGACCACATCAGACCTGGGCTTGTACATATAAAACGTCTTTACACTTAAAGAACCAGCTGAAGAGTGAAAAAGTTGTGGACTGAATGTGAGCAAAAACACACATTCAACACAATCAAGTGACTTACTAAACTATGACTTCTTTTGGCATATTTTGACGCCTTACTATGCTATGACGTTTTTTATGACATTTTGAGGTCTTACTAAAATATGACTTTTTTGGCATATTTTGACACCTTACCCCCATATTACACTTTTTATGACATTTTGAGGTAAAAAAAAAATTGACTTTTTTTGGCCGATTTTGACGCCATACTATACTATGACCATTTTTATGACGTTTTGAGGTCAAAAAAATTTTTGACTTTTTTTGTCCGATTTTGACGCCATACTATACTATGACATTTTTTATGACATTTTGAGGCCAAAAATTTTTTTGACTTTTTTTGTCCGATTTTGACGCCATACTATACTATGATGTTTTTTATGACATTTTGAGGTCAAAAGATTTTTCGACTTTTTTTGGCCGATTTTGACGCCACACTATACTATGACGTTTTTTATGACATTTTGAGGCCAAAAAAAAAATTGACTTTTTTTGGCCGATTTTGACGGCATACTATACTATGACCATTTTTATGATGTTTTGAGGCCAAAAAAAATTTGACTTTTTTTGTCCGATTTTGACGCCATACTATACTTTGACCATTTTTATGACATTTTGAGGCCAAAAAATTTTTTGACTTTTTTTGGCCGATTTTGACGCCACACTATACTATGACCATTTTTATGACATTTTGAGGCCAAAAAAAAAGTTGACTTTTTTTGACCGATTTTGATGCCATACTATACTATGACGTTTTTTATGACATTTTTAGGCCAAAAAAAAAAATTGACTTTTTTTGGCCGATTTTGAAGCCATACTATACTATGACCATTTTTATGACATTTTGAGGCCAAAAATGTTTTTGACTTTTTTTGGCCGATTTTGACGCCATACTATGCTATGACCATTTTTATGACATTTTGAGGCCAAAAATTTTTTTGACTATTTTTGTCCGATTTTGACGCCATACTATACTATGACCATTTTTATGACATTTTGAGGCCAAATTTTTTTTTGACTTTTTTTGGCCGATTTTGACGGCATACTATACTATGACCATTTTTATGACATTTTGAGGCCAAAATTTTTTTTGCCTTTTTTTGGCCGATTTTGACGCCATACTATACTATGACGTTTTTTATGACATTTTGAGGCCAAATTTTTTTTTGACTTTTTTTGGCCGATTTTGACGGCATACTATACTATGACCATTTTTATGACATTTTGAAGCCAAAAAAAAATTTGACTTTTTTTGGCCGATTTTGACGGCATACTATACTATGACCATTTTTATGACATTTTGAGGCCAAAAAATTTTTTGACTTTTTTTGTCCGATTTTGACGCCATACTATACTATGACCATTTTTATGACATTCTGAGGCCAAAAAATTTTTTGACTTTTTTTGGCCGATTTTGACGCCACACTATACTATGACCATTTTTATGACATTTTGAGGCCAAAATTTTTTTTGACTTTTTTTGGCCGATTTTGATGCCATACTATACTATGACGTTTTTTATGACATTTTGAGGCCAAAAAAAAATGTGACTTTTTTTGGCCGATTTTGAAGGCATACTATACTATGACCATTTTTATGACGTTTTGAGGCCAAAAAAAATTTGCCTTTTTTTGGCCGATTTTGACGCCATACTATACTATGACCATTTTTAGGACATTTTGAGGCATAAAATTTTTTTGACTTTTTTTGGCCGATTTTGACGGCATACTATACTATGACCATTTTTATGACATTTTGAGGCCAAAAAATTTTTTGACTTTTTTTGTCCGATTTTGACGCCATACTATACTTTGACCATTTTTATGACATTTTGAGGCCAAAAAATTTTTTGACTTTTTTTGTCCGATTTTGACGCCATACTATACTTTGACCATTTTTATGACATTCTGAGGCCAAAAAATTTTTTGACTTTTTTTGGCCGATTTTGACGCCACACTATACTATGACCATTTTTATGACATTTTGAGGCCAAAAAAAACGTTGACTTTTTTTGGCCGATTTTGACGCCATACTATAGTATGACCATTTTTATGACATTTTGAGGCCAAAAATTTTTTTGACTTTTTTTGGCCGATTTTGACGCCATACTATACTTTGACCATTTTTATGACATTTTGAGGCCAAAAAATGTTTTGACTTTTTTTGGCCGATTTTGACGCCATACTATACTATGACCATTTTTATGACATTTTGAGGCCAAAAAAAAAAGTTGACTTTTTTTGGCCGATTTTGACGCCATACTATATTATGACCATTTTTATGACATTTTGAGGCCAAAAATTTTTTTGACTTTTTTTGGCCGATTTGTCGGCATACTATACTATGACCATTTTAATGACATTTTGAGGCCAAAATTTTTTTTGACTTTTTTTGGCCGATTTTGATGCCATACTATACTATGACGTTTTTTATGACATTTTGAGACCAAAAAAAAATTTGACTTTTTTTGGCCGATTTTGAAAGCATACTATACTATGACCATTTTTATGACGTTTTGAGGCCAAAAAAAATTTGACTTTTTTTGGCCGATTTTGACGCCATACTATACTATGACCATTTTTATGACATTTTGAGGCCAAAAAATTTTTTGACTTTTTTTGGCCGATTTTGAGGCCATACTATACTATGACCATTTTTAGGACATTTTGAGGCCAAAATTTTTTTTGACTTTTTTTGTACGATTTTTACGCCATACTATACTATGACGTTTTTTATGACATTTTGAGGCCAAAAATTTTTTTGACTTTTTTTGGCCGATTTTGACGGCATACTATACTATGACCATTTTTATGACATTTTGAGGCCAAAAAATTTTTTGACTTTTTTTGTCCGATTTTGACGCCATGCTATACTTTGACCATTTTTATGACATTTTGAGGCCAAAAAATTTTTTGACTTTTTTTGTCCGATTTTGACGCCACACTATACTATGACCATTTTTATGACATTTTGAGGCCAAAAAAAAAAGTTGACTTTTTTTGACCGATTTTGACGCCATACTATACTATGACGTTTTTTATGACATTTTGAAGCCAAAAAAAAAATTGACTTTTTTTGGCCGATTTTGACGCCATACTATACTATGACCATTTTTATGACATTTTGAGGCCAAAATTTTTTTTGACTTTTTTTGGCCGATTTTGATGCCATACTATACTATGACGTTTTTTATGACATTTTGAGGCCAAAAAAAAATTTGACCTTTTTTGGCCGATTTTGAAGGCATACTATACTATGACCATTTTTATGACGTTTTGAGACCAAAAAAAATTTGACTTTTTTTGGCCGATTTTGAGGCCATACTATACTATGACCATTTTTATGACATTTTGAGGCCAAAAAATTTTTTGACTTTTTTTGTCCGATTTTGACGGCATACTATACTTTGACCATTTTTATGACATTTTGAGGCCAAAAAATTTTTTGACTTTTTTTGGCCGATTTTGACGCCACACTATACTATGACCATTTTTATGACATTTTGAGGCCAAAAAAAAAAGTTGACTTTTTTTGACCGATTTTGACGCCATACTATACTATGACGTTTTTTATGACATTTTGAGGCCAAAAAAAAATTGACTTTTTTTGGCCGATTTTGACGCCATACTATACTATGACCATTTTTATGACATTTTGAGGCCAAAAAATTTTTTGACTTTTTTTGGCCGATTTTGACGCCATAATATAATATGACCATTTTTATGACATTTTGAGGCCAAAATTTTTTTTGACTTTTTTTGGCCGATTTTGACGCCATACTATACTATGACGTTTTTTATGACATTCTGAGGTAAAAAAAAAATGTGACTTTTTTGTCCGATTTTGACGGCATACTATACTATGACCATTTTTATGACATTTTGAGGCCAAAAATTTTTTTGACTTTTTTTGACCGATTTTGACGCCATACTATACTATGACGTTTTTTATGACATTCTGAGGTCAAAAAAAAATGTGACTTTTTTGTCCGATTTTGACGGCATACTATACTATGACCATTTTTATGACATTTTGAGGCCAAACATTTTTTTGACTTTTTTTGACCGATTTTGACGCCATACTATACTATGACGTTTTTTATGACATTTTTAGGCCAAAAAAAAAATTGACTTTTTTTGGCCGATTTTGACGGCATACTATACTATGACCATTTTTATGACATTTTGAGGCCAAAAATTTTTTGACTTTTTTTGTCCGATTTTGACGCCACACTATACTATGACCATTTTTATGACATTTTGAGGCCAAAAAATTTTTTGACTTTTTTTGGCCGATTTTGACGCCACACTATACTATGACCATTTTTATGACATTTTGAGGCCAAAAAAAAAAGTTGACTTTTTTTGGCCGATTTTGACGCCATAATATAATATGACCATTTTTATAACATTTTGAAGCCAAAAAAAAAATTGACTTTTTTTGGCCGATTTTGACGCCATACTATACTATGACCATTTTTATGACATTTTGAGGCCAAAATTTTTTTTGACTTTTTTTGGCCGATTTTGATGCCATACTATACTATGACGTTTTTTATGACATTTTGAGGCCAAAAAAAAATTTGACCTTTTTTGGCCGATTTTGAAGGCATACTATACTATGACCATTTTTATGACGTTTTGAGACCAAAAAAAATTTGACTTTTTTTGGCCGATTTTGAGGCCATACTATACTATGACCATTTTTATGACATTTTGAGGCCAAAAAATTTTTTGACTTTTTTTGTCCGATTTTGACGCCATACTATACTTTGACCATTTTTATGACATTTTGAGGCCAAAAAATTTTTTGACTTTTTTTGGCCGATTTTGACGCCACACTATACTATGACCATTTTTATGACATTTTGAGGCCAAAAAAAAAAGTTGACTTTTTTTGACCGATTTTGACGCCATACTATACTATGACGTTTTTTATGACATTTTGAGGCCAAAAAAAAATTGACTTTTTTTGGCCGATTTTGACGCCATACTATACTATGACCATTTTTATGACATTTTGAGGCCAAAAAATTTTTTGACTTTTTTTGTCCGATTTTGACGCCACACTATACTATGACCATTTTTATGACATTTTGAGGCCAAAAAAAAAAGTTGACTTTTTTTGGCCGATTTTGACGCCATAATATAATATGACCATTTTTATGACATTTTGAAGCCAAAAAAATATTTGACTTTTTTTGGCCGATTTTGACACCATACTATACTATGACGTTTTTTATGACATTTTGAGGCCAAATTTTTTTTTGACTTTTTTTGTCCGATTTTGACGCCATACTATACTATGACGTTTTTTCTGACAGTTTGAGGCCAAAAATTTTTTTGACTTTTTTTGTCCGATTTTGACGCCATACTATACTATGACGTTTTTTCTGACATTTTGAGGCCAAAAATTTTTTTGACTTTTTTTGTCCGATTTTGACGCCATACTATACTATGACCATTTTTATGACATTTTGAGGCCAAAAAAGTTTTTGACTTTTTTTGGCCGATTTTGGCGCCATACTATACTATGACCATTTTTATGACATTTTGAGGCCAAAAAATTTTTTGACTTTTTTTGGCCGATTTTGACGCCACACTATACTATGACCATTTTTATGACATTTTGAGGCCAAAAAAAAAAGTTGACTTTTTTTGGCCGATTTTGACGCCATACTATACTATGACCATTTTTATGACATTTTGAGGCCAAAAAATTTTTTGACTTTTTTTGTCCGATTTTGACGCCACACTATACTTTGACCATTTTCATGACATTTTGAGGCCAAAAAATTTTTTGACTTTTTTTGGCCGATTTTGACGCCACACTATACTATGACCATTTTTATGACATTTTGAGGCCCAAAAAAAAAGTTGACTTTTTTTGGCCGATTTTGACGCCATAATATAATATGACCATTTTTATGACATTTTGAAGCCAAAAAAATATTTGACTTTTTTTGGCCGATTTTGACACCATACTATACTATGACCATTTTTATGACATTTTGAGGCCAAATTTTTTTTTGACTTTTTTTGTCCGATTTTGACGCCATACTATACTATGACGTTTTTTATGACATTTTGAGGCCAAAAATTTTTTTGACTTTTTTTGTCCGATTTTGACGCCATACTATACTATGACGTTTTTTCTGACATTTTGAGGCCAAAAATTTTTTTGACTTTTTTTGTCCGATTTTGACGCCATACTATACTATGACCATTTTTATGACATTTTGATGCCAAAAATTTTTTTGACTTTTTTTGGCCGATTTTGGCGCCATACTATACTATGATCCTTTTTATGACATTTTGAGGTAAAAAAAAAATTTTGACTTATTTGGCCGATTTTGACGCCATACTATACTATGACGTTTTTTATGACATTTTGAGGCCAAAATTTTTTTTGACTTTTTTTGGCCGATTTTGACGGCATACTATACTATGACCATTTTTATGACATTTTGAGGCCAAAAAAAAAGTTGACTTTTTTTGGCCGATTTTGACGCCATACTATACTATGACCATTTTTATGACATTTTGAGGCCAAAATTTTTTTTGACTTTTTTTGGCCGATTTTGACGCCATACTATACTATGACATTTTTTATGACATTCTGAGGTCAAAAAAAAATGTGACTTTTTTGTCCGATTTTGACGGCATACTATACTATGACCATTTTTATGACATTTTGAGGCCAAAAATTTTTTTGACTTTTTTTGACCGATTTTGACGCCATACTATACTATGACGTTTTTTATGACATTTTTAGGCCAAAAAAAAAATTGACTTTTTTTGGCCGATTTTGACGCCATACTATACTATGACCATTTTTATGACATTTTGAGGCCAAATTTTTTTTTGACTTTTTTTGTCCGATTTTGACGCCATACTATACTATGACGTTTTTTCTGACATTTTGAGGCCAAAAATTTTTTTGACTTTTTTTGTCCGATTTTGACGCCATACTATACTATGACCATTTTTATGACATTTTGAGGCCAAAAAATTTTTTGACTTTTTTTGGCCGATTTTGGCGCCATACTATACTATGACCATTTTTATGACATTTTGAGGCCAAAATTTTTTTTGACTTTTTTTGGCCGATTTTGACGGCATACTATACTTTGACCATTTTTATGACATTTTGAGGCCAAAGAATTTTTTTGTCCGATTTTGACGCCTTACTATACTATGACCATTTTTATGACATTTTGAGGCCAAAAAAAAAGTTGACTTTTTTTGGCCCATTTTGACGCCATACTATACTATGACCATTTTTATGACATTTTGAGGCCAAAAAAAAATTTGACTTTTTTTGGCCCATTTTGACGCCATACTATACTATGACCATTTTTATGACATTTTGAGGCCAAAAATTTTTTTGACTTTTTTTGGCCGATTTTGACGCCATACTATACTATGACCATTTTTATGACATTTTGAGGCCAAAAAAAAATTTGACTTTTTTTGGCCCATTTTGACGCCATACTATACTATGACCATTTTTATGACATTTTGAGGCCAAAAAATTTTTTGACTTTTTTTGGCCGATTTTGATGCCATACTATACTATGACCATTTTTATGACATTTTGAGGCCAAAAATTTTTTTGACTTTTTTTGGCCGATTTTGACGCCATACTATACTATGACCATTTTTATGACATTTTGAGGCCAAAAAAAAATTTGACTTTTTTTGGCCGATTTTGACGGCATACTATACTATGACCATTTTTATGACATTTTGAGGCCAAAATTTTTTTTGACTTTTTTTGGCTGATTTTGACGCCATACTATACTATGACGTTTTTTATGACATTTTGAGGTAAAAAAAAAATGTGACTTTTTTGTCCGATTTTGACGCCATACTATACTATGACCATTTTTATGACATTCTGAGGCCAAAAAATTTTTTGACTTTTTTTGTCCGATTTTGACGCCATACTATACTTTGACCATTTTTATGACATTTTGAGGCCAAAAATTTTTTTGACTTTTTTTTGCCGATTCTGACGCCACACTATACTATGACCATTTTTATGACATTTTGAGGCCAAAAAAAAATTTGACTTTTTTTGACCGATTTTGACGCCATACTATACTATGACGTTTTTTATGACATTTTTAGGCCAAAAAAAAAAATTGACTTTATTTGGCCGATTTTGAAGCCATACTATACTATGACCATTTTTATGACATTTTGAGGCCAAAAAATTTTTTGACTTTTTTTGGCCGATTTTGACGGCATACTATACTATGACCATTTTTATGACATTTTGAGGCCAAAATTTTTTTTGACTTTTTTTGTCCGATTTTGACGCCATACTATACTATGACGTTTTTTCTGACATTTTGAGGCCAAAAATTTTTTTGACTTTTTTTGTCCGATTTTGACGCCATACTATACTATGACCATTTTTATGACATTTTGAGGCCAAAAAATTTTTTGACTTTTTTTGGCCGATTTTGGCGCCATACTATACTATGACCATTTTTATGACATTTTGAGGCCAAAAATTTTTTTGACTTTTTTTGGCCGATTTTGACGCCATACTATACTATTACCCTTTTTATGACATTTTGAGGTAAAAAAAAAATTTTGACTTATTTGGCCGATTTTTACGCCATACTATACTATGACGTTTTTTATGACATTTTGAGGCCAAAATTTTTTTTGACTTTTTTTGGCCGATTTTGACGCCATACTATACTATGACCATTTTTATGACATTTTGAGGCCAAAAAAAAATTTGACTTTTTTTGGCCGATTTTGACTCCACATTATACTATGACGTTTTTTATGACATTTTTAGGCCAAAAAAAAAATTGACTTTTTTTGGCCGATTTTGACAGCATACTATACTATGACCATTTTTATGACATTTTGAGGCCAAAAATTTTTTTGACTTTTTTTGGCCGATTTTGACGCCATACTATACTATGACCATTTTTATGACATTTTGAGGCCAAAAATTTTTTTGACTATTTTTGTCCGATTTTGACGCCATACTATACTATGACCATTTTTATGACATTTTGAGGCCAAAAAAAAATTTGACTTTTTTTGGCCGATTTTGACACCATACTATACTATGACCATTTTTATGACATTTTGAGGTAAAAAAAAAATTTGACTTATTTTGCCGAAATTGACGCCATGCTATACTATGACGTTTTTTATGACATTTTGAGGCCAAAAATTTTTTTGACTTTTTTTGGCCGATTTTGACGCCATACTATACTATGACCATTTTTATGACATTTTGAGGCCAAAAAAAAATTTGACTTTTTTTGGCCGATTTTGACTCCACATTATAGTATGACGTTTTTTATGACATTTTTAGGCCAAAAAAAAAATTGACTTTTTTTGGCCGATTTTGACAGCATACTATACTATGACCATTTTTATGACATTTTGAGGCCAAAAATTTTTTTGACTTTTTTTGGCCGATTTTGACGCCATACTATACTATGACCATTTTTATGACATTTTGAGGCCAAAATTTTTTTTGACTATTTTTGTCCGATTTTGACGGCATACTATACTATGACCATTTTTATGACATTTTGAGGCCAAAAAAAAATTTGACTTTTTTTGGCCGATTTTGACACCATACTATACTATGACCATTTTTATGACATTTTGAGGTAAAAAAAAAATTTGACTTATTTTGCCGAAATTGACGCCATGCTATACTATGACGTTTTTTATGACATTTTGAGGCCAAAAATTTTTTTGACTTTTTTTGGCCGATTTTGACGCCATACTATACTATGACCATTTTTATGACATTTTGAGGCCAAAAATTTTTTTGACTTTTTTTGGCCGATTTTGACGGCATACTATACTATGACGTTTTTTATGACATTTTGAGGTAAAAAAAAAAATTGACTTATTTGGCCTATTTTGACGCCATACTATACTATGATGTTTTTTATGACATTTTGAGGCCAAAAAAATTTTTGACTTTTTTTGGCCGATTTTGACGCCATACTATACTATGACCATTTTTATGACATTTTGAGGCCAAATTTTTTTTTGACTTTTTTTGTCCGATTTTGACGCCATACTATACTATGACGTTTTTTATGACATTTTGAGGCCAAAAATTTTTTTGACTTTTTTTGTCCGATTTTGACGCCATACTATACTATGACGTTTTTTCTGACATTTTGAGGCCAAAAATCTTTTTGACTTTTTTTGTCCGATTTTGACGCCATACTATACTATGACCATTTTTATGACATTTTGAGGCCAAAAAATTTTTTGACTTTTTTTGGCCGATTTTGGCGCCATACTATACTATGACCATTTTTATGACATTTTGAGGCCAAAAATTTTTTTGACTTTTTTTGGCCAATTTTGACGCCATACTATACTATAACCCTTTTTTTGACATTTTGAGGTAAAAAAAAATTTTGACTTATTTGGCCGATTTTGACGCCATACTATACTATGACGTTTTTTATGACATTTTGAGGCCAAAAAAAATTCGACTTTTTTTGGCCCATTTTGACGCCATACTATACTATGACCATTTTTATGACAATTTGAGGCCAAAATTTTTTTTGACTTTTTTTGACCGATTTTGACGTCATACTATACTATGACCATTTTTATGACAGTTTTAGGCCAAAAAAAAATTTGACTTTTTTTGGCCGATTTTTACGGAATACCATACTATGACCATTTTAATGACATTTTGAGGCCAAAAAATTTTTTGGCTTTTTTTGGCCGATTTTTACGCCATACTATACTATGACATTTTTTATGACATTTTGAGGCCAAAAAAAAAAATTGTGTTTTTTGCCGATTTTGACGGCATACTTTACTATGACCATTTTTATGACATTTTTAGGCCAAAAAATTTTTTGACCTTTTTTGGCCGATTTTGACGCCTTACCCCCGTATGACGTTTTTTATGACTTTTTGAGGTCTTACTAAAATATGCCTTTTTTTGCTATATTTTGACGCCTTACTATACTATGATGTTTTTTATAACATTTTGAGGCCGTTCTGAAAAATGACTTTTTTTGGCCAATTTTAACGCCTTACTATACTATGACGTTTTTTATGGCATTTTGAGGTCTTACTAAAATATATATAAAATAAAATATTTTGACACCTTACTCCTCCGCCTTCAGGATTTTTGTGGATCGTACATCATCATTCTATTAGCAGGGCACTGTAGGGAATTGAACCCCACCCTAGTGTACTAGGTGTACCATAACCAGTGCCTTTTGCTTTTCGAAGTGATGTAAAGGTAAAGTAAAACCTATATTTCAACAGCATTTCTTAAATATTGTGTTATCAACATATCTAGTTAGAATGAGATATGGTATTCGTAGAAATGCTGTTGTAATGAAGGAAAGAAAACCTTACTTTGAATAATGTATACGACATATGTAGGTATTACTGCTATAGAATCAAAGCATTGATTTATGGCATATAATCTATAATGTGTTATGTATTTTTGCGTTACATCTGTGGGTAAGTGGTGATGTACATGATTGTATATGATTTGAAATAGTTCTTAATTGTTGAGAAAGTAGAGAAAGCAAAGGATTTGGACACGTAAAGAGCACACAAACACAACAGGCTCCATTAACCTGCTTCATCAGACAGACAGACAGACAGACAGACACAGATAGACAGACAGACAGACAGACACACACACACAGTGTGTGAGCATATGTAGCTTACTTTAGTACACTCTACTGACTGTATATCATTAGATTTCTATATTGCAAATAAAGTATTCATGCTAAAATCACAGTTCCACTTGCGTCTCGCGTGTCTGCGAGAACATATATATTCTTCAACACATTCAGTTTTTGTTAAAATAGTTGATACTACGAAGATACCTGAGCCCCTTCACTTGGACTATATCTCCCAAACCAGTCTTTCTACATCGATACAAATACTCAATCGACCTTTTTATTATTCTCGTTTGTTTAGTAAATGCCAAAAGAAAATAAAAGTGCTGCAACCTCCTATCACGTGTTCAAATGTAGAGAAAAACATTGTACCGTTCACAGTTTGATAAACAGGTCTAAATTGAAACCTACTGCACCCAAACTTTCCAAATCTGGAGCACATTAAAATCTGACATTAAGATTGTGTCAGACTTCTGAAGCCTGTATTTTAGTTGTAAAACAGAGAAAAGTCGAAGGGGGGAATTTTTACTGCATTTTCCCCCACATCCAGACCATCATCACACCAGACCAGGACCTCCACCTGAACCCAGAGAGACTTAAAAAACAGCTCAGAGCCGTTTCAGAGCTGTATGACCTACGAATCTGAGGCGAACTTCCGTGTCGTCATTTTCTGGGCGTTTCCATGGTGACATCAGCAGGCCGCTGAGAGCTGACTGACACGTACGGGTTTATTAAAAAAAAAAAAAAAAAAAAAAAAAAAAAAAAAAGAGTCAGTCAGGCGAACAGCTCGGAGCGCAGGAGAGTCCACAGGTTTGTATGTTGTGTTAGCATGTTGTGCCTATTGACCCCGGTGTGTCGTATTAATGGTGACCAGCGGTATCTGCCGAAGAACGAAGCGGACGTCGAATTGTGTTGACAGGCGCGCGGACGGGAGCTAGCCAGGCCGCTCGTTATTCAGGGCTAGCTGGCGAGCGACGTTAGCTGTTAATGTGATAGTGCGATGCGTCAAACGCCGTTTCGGGCTGTGCGACCGTGACTCGGCTGGCGTGTCCCGTGTGTGACAACATATTTATTTATGAGTTAAACGAATATGGTTCGCCTGTGCTGCCAGCAGACGGTTAAAACGTTAACATGAAATAATAATAGCTAATACGCTAGCCTGTTACTAGGAATTCCCTTGTTAGCTTGCTAAACGCGATTGTGCGGTAGTTAATGCTCTCAACGCTTGACATTTAGCGATAACCTGTTGTGTAACTTCGCTAATGTTTCAAACCCTCATCTAAATGAACTGCGCACTTTGATCTGCAGCATAAGGTGTATCATTAGCGGTGGAAGCAGTGTTCAGAATATTTAGAGTGTAAGGAAGTATAAGCGTCTTTTATAAACCGAAAGTGTCTTTTGTATGTGAAAAAAAATAAACTGAGAAGTAGCCACAGCTGTTAAATAAATGTGATAAAATGAAAAGTAATTGTTTAAAAAAAAGGGGGGGGGGGGGGGGCTAAAAGAAGATGGAGACCTCTGAAATGTCGAATATAAGTATAAAGTAGCATGAAATGGACATACTCAGCTCAAATAAATGTAGTGAGTGAACAGTATTTAAGCTTAGATAAATGTGCCTGTTAGTGGACTCAACGCTGATATTTAGAAGTAACCTGTTGGGCAACTTCGCTAATATTTCAAACCCTCATCTAATTAAACTACACACTTTGATCTGCAACGTGAGGTTTATTAGTGGCGAAAACAATATTCAGAATATTTACGTACCGTAGCTTAAGTCAAGCAGCTGTAGCACATTACCAAAAAACTCCAAGTAAAAGTGGGTGTAGTATTGAGGGGAATAGTTAAGACCATAAGAAGATTTGAAACACTAAAAATACATTTTTATTTACATAAGTATTATACAGTATTACATAATTTTAAGATGCTTGTAAGGCACAGTGTTTCTCAAGTGATCTTTGAAATGTGATCGCTTTACTGGCTTTACTGGTTACAGCAGCTTCTATCCTGTGCTTTCAGTTTTAACACAGTTCTTTTTGTACTGCGTGAATTTTACCTTTAGGTTTTAGAAAAGTTTTGTACTATTTCTGTGTTGCAACTCAGAAGTTGCAGCAATCATTTAATAGAAAGTAGTTCACCTTAATTCTGAAAATAAAACAGTACTATCATTTTTACAAATGTATCAGTAATCCTTTCTCAGTGTAGGGCCCAGAGTAAGATGGATTTCCATCTTGTAGTAGAGAAAAAAGTACAAATCTTCGCTCTGAAAGGCTTAGAGTAGCATAAAATTACGAGTAAAGTACCTCAAAATAAGTACTTTAGTAAATGTCTTTGTTTTCCCAGAACTGCTCATTAATAAATGGTGTTTGGATGCTGCAAGTCAACATTTATGGTTGTAGAATTTTATTTCATTCTGACTTTTAAAGTGGAGTTGAAGTGTAATCATACGTGTTTCTGTTCAGAGGAGGCATTACCCGAACAAAAATCTCTTCAGATCGCAATTCCTGGTTCCATCATGAACGTGTTTGACCGCAACATCAACATTGATGCCCTCTTCAAGCTCTCCCAAATGTAAGTATGTCAGTATTGGATGTTATCTGCTTTATCTCAAGTCTCCATCTCTCATGCACTGTTCATTGTAATCTCTTTCTGCAGATCTCACTCCACCCAGGTGCACTTGAAGCAGGTGTACTCCAGCTTGGCCATTTGTATGTTTGTGGCTGCAGCTGGCTCCTACGTCCATGTCGTCACACGCCTCTTTCAGGTAACGCTAACAACATGCTAGTTCACATTCCTGTGGAAGACAGTGAAACCGAGCTGAACAGATTGATTGTGTAGGATGATCTCATACAGAATCAATTCAGTGTGTTCTACAGAAGGAGAACAATTCTGAAATGAGGTGTTGTCTTTGAAACAAGTGTAGAGTAATTCTGTTCAAGATTGGGATTTAGCATCATTCAGCACAATAACTGAGTGTTTAGCATCTTAGCCACAGTGTTGTTGCCCTTACGTTTACACTGTGCCCTTGTTCTCAGGGCGGTGTGCTGTCTGTGCTCGGCTCTCTGGCCATGATGTTCTGGCTGGCCATGACACCACACAACCCTGAGACAGAGAAGAAGAGACTGGCCATCCTCACAGGGTTCGCCTTCCTCACAGGTAAACTGATGACGTCGTGGGCTGAACGTCTTAGAATGTCATCTTGGGCTGTCAGAAACTGGGACTGCCATTTTTCACAGTTATCTCACTTTTTTGACACAATTAACTGAGAAAATCATCATCAGATTAGTCGATAATGAAAACAGTTGTTGGTTGCAGCCTCAGCTGCGGGCATGTTACAGGTAAATTTGTTACTTTGCATGTGAACAGGGCTGTCTTTGTTAAATTAAGCTCATGTAAGAGTCTAAAAGCAGTGCTTTCCCTTCTCTCTCTCTCTCTCTCTCTCTCTCTCTCTCTCTCGCTCTCGCTCTCCCTCCAGGTGTTGGACTTGGCCCCACACTGGACTTTGTCATCGCTGTCAATCCGAGGTATGTGAAAGGTTACTCAGTGCACATGCCAGCCAACAGCTGGCTGAATAAAAAGCAAACATTATAACCAAGAATCTTTGAAGAGTGATCTTAAAACGAAACAACCAGTGTGAATATTATTGTGTAATGAATGCAGCTACAGTACTGCGGGTCAGTGGATATTTACTGAAGACTTAGTTTACTCTGGTTTGTTTCTCCTCAGCATCATTGTCACGGCTTTCATGGGAACCTCTGTGATTTTCATCTGCTTCACTCTGAGCGCCCTCTATGCCAAACGCAGGAGCTACCTGTTCCTTGGAGGTAACGCCAGTTTATGATGACTGTAACAATCACCATCTAAAACTATATTCTGTAAATTACAGAATTTCCTCTGAGTTTCTTCTCCTCCAGAAAAACATGGTATACTCAACCTTTACATGCTTTTTTTTCCCCCTTAAAATGTATTGACGTTTTTTTCCTGTCAGGCACACTGATGTCTGGCCTTTCCATCCTGTTCCTGATGTCTGTGATGAACATGTTCTTCGGATCTCTGATGCTGTTTAAGGTAGTTAAACATCATTCCTCACTAAAAGTTCGATCAGCTGTGTGTCACAGTGTGAGGTGTAAATCACGTTCTTTCTTTTCTGACAGGCACACATGTACCTCGGGCTGCTCATCATGTGCGGCTTTGTGCTGTTTGACACTCAGCTCATCATTGAGAAAGCAGAGAACGGCGACAAGGACTATGTCTGGTGAGGATTTATATTCAAGTCCACCTGTTCGCTCATAACCAAATACCATGCAAATACTGTCCCGCAGTGAAGTGTTCAACTATCAGTTCCTGCAAAAAGAAAGGAGCCTTTATTTTACTTTATATTCAATGATGTATGTCAGTGTTTTTTTGTTTTTCAGCATATATACTGATTCACAATCAAACTTTATATTTTTTTAAAGGCACTGTGTGGACCTGTTCCTGGATTTCATCACCATCTTCAGGAAACTGATGGTCATCCTTGCCTTGAACGATAAGGTACGATAAGTCAAAGGATAAGTCTGGTTATTTTCTGTATTTTTCTGATTGTCAGCAAATCCCATGAAAGGAAGAGAGTGAACAATGAACTGATCCTACTAACAAGCATCACATGTGTATTCAAAGCCTGATAAATCTTTCTCAAATACTCACTACAGCACCAAATGTGGATTAAGCCACTGCTGAAAATAGTTCCCAATAAATGCAGTTAAAGTAAAACTTGTTAAAATCTAGGATTAGGAAATTATTCAGGCTTTTTAAATTCTGATTATTTGCCTCTTTTTTTCAGGACAAGAAGAAGGAAAAGAAGTAAAGAAGGTTTGAGTCTAGAAATCAAAAACAATCTGTCAGAAAAGGCACAATTTGCAACGCACTTGGTGCTTTTCACTTTCTGTCTTCATTTCTTGAATTAACTCCTATGTGGTCTTATATTATTGAAATTTCTTTGATTTATTTTTGGAACTTATGGGTTGAATGTAAGTTTCTGGTATACTAATGCTAGTCCCAACATGGCTGTGAGTGGAAAATAGACTAAAGCTGCAGTGATCGGGTTTGACCTGTAGAGGGAAGTGTTGCTCTGTGAAGGCTTAGAGGCTGAGCAGCACTAAATGAGGATTTTTATATTACTGTTATTTAGTGCCATAAATTAATTACAATAGGCTCCTTTTTTTAGTGGGTCGTGAGCTTCTGAGACTGATTATAGTTTAATTTCGAGTTATGTAATTTTTTTGTTGATTTGCTTATTTATAGTTTTCCTCTGTACTTTTCTTTAGTGGAGTGTCACATGATATGGTGTCCCATGATCCCGACAACAGATCCCCCTTTCAGAAATTTCCCACTTTGTTTTGCCCCCCCCCAAAATTTTATTTTGTGACCAACATTTTGAGTAAGAATGGTGAAGCCTGGTAATGCTGACACAAACCGTGACAGCCTGTCAGACTCATGCTTTACAGTAACTCACGCAGATGGACTTACAGCCACTCGGTGGTCTGGATTTTGGACTCTGGCTGGTGGAGGAGGAAGAGTCAGTGCCATCTGTCCATATTTTCAACTTGGAGCAAAGACAGGCGAGTTAACTCACACCACTCCCCTTGTAAATTTCTCCAAATATCTGTTGTCTAGAAATTAGTTTGCCAAACGACGTGACGTTAACCTGACGATTTGGCTTTGGTATTTTGGTACATTGGTATGTTTTTTTTTTTTTTTCTTTTTTTTTGAAAGTGTAAACTGTGAAGAATTTATTTTATTGATGTAAAATTGAGACTGATAATTTGATACATTTGCTCAAATAAATGTGTTGAACGTATTGAAAGTAAGCAATACTTTACTGTCTACCTGTAGATTTACTACTTGCTAGTACTACTAGTACTAGCAAGTAGCAATACTCAATACTCAATACATATTACAAGTAGTAGTTCTGTATTTAAAATGTTAGTAGATTTTGGTCAGTTGTGAGAAAACTAAACTATTTTGATGACAGATTTTTCATTTCAGTTGTTTTTCAGACAAAAATTTCACATTTTCTGGTTCATTGTTAAAGACAAAAGACAAATTCACTTTTTTTTAACGAGAATTAAAAACATAATTGGACGGTTAATCGATCGTGAAAACAATTGTTAGTCTCACAGCACTAAAAATTTTACTTTTAGTGTAATATTAGTAATTTATACTTAGTGTCACACTTTTATATATATTGGAATATTTTTTATTCCAATATATATAATATAAATTCCATTCCATTTTTTTATTACACAGTATATTTCGTGTCTAAGAACCTAATCTGTTTCTACAGCTGCCAAATGTAGCGGAGTAAAAATAAAAAAATATTTTCCTTTAAAAATGACACCGAACTAAATCAAAACATTTTAATTAGAAAGTTGAAAAACGGCAGTAGGTACATAGGACCTCTATCGGCTAGGGAACAAACAGCAACAGAGATGCTGAAATACAAGATATGAACATAATCTACTAAAGCGAGGAGACTGCAATTTTCACAGAAAGATTACAAATAAAAAAAAAAAGATGACTGCAAATGATGTACATTTAAAATAAATAAATAATAGAAATACATATTCATTGAATAGTGTAGCCATTTCTCTTATCTATGTTATTGCTGGTATATATTACCTTTAAATGTATTATGATTTAAAACAGACATATTCTGACAACCTTCCTCGGTCGCAAAACAATATCAACATGATCAATAAAATCGTTTATACATTTAAAATTGTGATGCATGAGTTTAGCAATTAAGAATCACAGACATGAACATTCATTTTTTTTTTTTAGGAGCTCAAGGTTTTTTGTTTTTTTCTTGTCTCAATACATTATGTGATGAAATGACGCCAAGAACAGAACGGATGTATTGATACCGTACGTCAGCTATCGAACTGGTCAGCGCCGCACCGCTTCTTTGATGTACGACAAAGATCCGTCTACCACGATGAGAAAAACAAAAGACAAGTTGCTGAACGGCTAACGGGAGTGGCAACATTTTGTGCTAGTCATTAGTTTGGCCATGCGTCTTGTAGTCCTGTATACATGAATTAAAGAGAAGTGTGTCCACAGGTCTGATTGTGAAAAAGTGAACAACCTATATTACTTGGGTGGCTTTTGGCTTCATGTTTATTGGGAATCCTGAGGAGAAGTCTATCGATCCATCTTTCCAGTTGCAACAGAGAAACAGCTGATGAGACGTCACCAGATTTTTCTTTGCGGACATCAACAAGGGCACAGTTTCTTTTCCTCCAAAGGCGGCGGCGGGTCAGCAGCATCACAGTACAGCCAGCAACCAGGAGACGTGTTCAGAGTGGTGCTGGGTCTTATTGTCTGTGGACTAGGTGAGTTTTTGTCTCTCCAGTCCTCTCTGTCCTCCCCCATCCTTGGCTGGATCATCCTTGGCTGCCGCAAGATGACAGACTGTCGTACAGAGAATCGCTGAGAGACTCGGGGGTCTCCAGGACCTGAGGGCGGCTCGGGGAGAGGGCTTCCTCCGGCCGCTCCCTGAGCAGCTCCAGCCCGGCCTCCCGGCTCATCTCGGGGACGCTGGGAGTGCGGGTCTTTCCCCTGCGGCTCATCCCTGACTGGGCAGGGACGGGCAGGCTGCCTGGGTCAACCACCCGGCTGGAGGAGGGACCACTAGCCTTCATGCTCTGAGAGGGACGCAGAGGGGGTAAGACACATTTCAGGTCATGTGTTTGATCTTATGTAACGCCTTCAGGTGCAAAACAAAAGTGGGTCACAGAAATCATCCAACTGTGAATCTTTAATATTCAGCTGATTAATAATTTGTAAAGGGAGAATGTGGTTCTGTGTTTTTACATTATGTAAGATGCAAGTGCAGATTTAAAAATGTATCTCCACTTTACTGCAAAGTGTTTTCAGCCTTTAAGTGACCCAGATAATTCTCAAGCCCAGCAGCTTGTAACGCTTTATGGTTCCTGTAGGTTTCCAGCTAATTTCCCCGAAAAATTTCAACAGAATTTATACGGTTTCGGTTTCTATACTGATAATACGGTTAAATTGAACATGTTCTATTTGTTGATCATCATCAGTCTGAAACACAAAACTAAGGAATTTTCAAAGCAGCTGAATATAATATAAACAACAGCTAATTCTTTTACAAAATCAAGACAAAGTCTTCCAGAAAGTTCCAACCTGTAAAATAAAGCGTTAACTTGCTCAGGAAGAGATCGAAGGGTTTCCACCCACTTTCTTTTCCAAATTATTAAACTTTTATTCAACCTTAATGTTATCTGGATAGACCAAACGACCGTGTCCCTACCCCTCTGAACGGAGAGCCGAAGGACACCGTCTCCTCCTCTTCCTCCTCCACTGCCAGGTACACCTCTGCAGGCCCTGATGGGGTCTTCAGGTTGGGGAAGGTCCAGGTCTTGGAGCGAGGAGAAAACATGTGTGCTCCGTGGGCCTCTTTGTCTGTGGATGGAGAGGTTAAAGATAAGTTTACACCTCTTTTCCCAACAGAGGGATTTTCTCTTTATTACTGGTTTGTGGATGCATGTGTTGGTCTCTGATCCAGATTGAAATATTCCAACATTTATTAGACGGATTGTCATGAAACTTCATGTTGACTTAACCAAGGACTGTATTTTAAGGTAAAGAAGAGTTTCAGAGTCGAAGCACAGGAAATTATTAGTGTAAGTTCTTTTAAAATTCTGAGACCACCTCATCAGTTATTACATTTACTTTACCATGATTTCTAATGATCAAAAACAAAGGATGGACCACTTTTTAAAAGGCCACATAAAATGTAATGTCATCCCTGTTACACGATCACTCTGGCCAAACTATGGAAGTGTGACGGGAAACCAGAGGGATGATATAGCCTAGAATAATTTACTGTTATTATATTTAGGTTTAGTACTTCCCAGTAGTGCATATGATTAATTAAATTAGTGCCACCTAGAGCCAGATCAGAGTAAGAAAAGGGATAAATGGGTGGAAAATGATTAGGATTCCTGCCTCCAGCAGCACAGCAGGACTTCTGTAAATTAAATTCACTTTTGTTTTTACCTTTTAAGGCCTTTTTATTTCTGAGGAAACTGATTTCAAAGCAAAAACTTCTCAAACTTGCAGACGTCCTGTTTGTTTAAAGTTTAAGTGACCGCGTCCTGAACGATCTGACCTCTTCGAGCTGTTGTTGTGTGTAAGTGGGGCAGTTTGCTGGCACCTTCGCGGATGACGCCGGCCGAGCTTCTTCCCTCCAGCATGGAGCCGTACTGAATGGTGGGAATCAGCTGCTTGTGTGGTGCGTAGCAGTCCTCCTGCGACGTCAGCTCTCTGTCCAGGGTGCGTGCCCGTCGCCCGGCCCTCCCCGGGGAGCCGGAGGAGTGGTGCTCGGCCCCGGCCCTCGTTTTGGACAGCCCCCGTCCCGCTGCGCCGCTGCTGCAGTCGGGCAGGGGGAACGTGCCGATGCCGCTGTCCAGGGTGTACGTGGAAGCACCAGAACCTGCAGAGGACAATCAGAGACTGACTGATGTGGAAAAGCTCACAAAATTCAGGAAACAAACAAATAAAATAAAAAAATGGGCACAAAGAAACTGTGTAAATGAGTTAATTCTCCACCGTTTATCTTATCTTTTCCTGCAGCGTTGGAATCGATTTTCCTCGGGGGCCTGGCCTCGTTTATTTACCTTTGATATGGTAATTAAGGTGTGAGCTAATTTATTTCCCCTCAATGAGAAAATGATGTGCTTCAGTAGAAACGGTTATGGTGTGTCAGAGATCTGCAGAGGTACTATGATCCTGTTACTTAAAGCAAAGCATGAAAGTTATTAAATTATTAAAAATATATTTAAAGAATTAAAAATAAAAGCACTCATTTTTCGGAAAGGCTCCTTTCAGAGTGTTATAATATAGAATATTATCATCATTTATTATGAAGAGGATACCAGTTAGCTTCCACTGAAGTGGCTGTTTGTGTTACTGGGCTCTGAAGACGCACAAACATGGAACAACATGGATGTAAATACATTTACATCTATTTAAGAAAAAAAAACCTAAAAAGAGAGAAGATGAAGTTTCAAATAATTTTTTAAATTAACATAAAATCAGCATTTTAATGTTGCAGCTTGTTTATATATAATGCATCATATTCTACATGCTAATCTTATGTTTTGTGTAAAATATTAATCTGCAGATGTAAAATAAATGTAAAGCACCTTTAAATTAAACTTAAGTACAATATTTACACATCGTTTCAGCTCTGATCAGTTTATACTGTTGATATATTCATGTGCTTATTACCAGATGAGGATCAAATAAGTTGACAAACTCCCGGCGGACTCCTCTTACCTGCGAAGTGCTGAGAGTGAACTGAATCTGCAAGGTTTTCATCTGATGTGATCTTGCCGATTCTATCTGATCCCTGCACGAAAGAACGACAGAGCAGCAGATGGAGCAGTGAACGTACGGAGAGGCAGCTTCTCATCAGCATGCAGGAAACTAGTCTAACAAATTAGGTGCCAAGTTTAGACTTGAAAGTTGATCCTGTGCAGAACAAATTTCCCTGATGCAACAGTGAAAACCCGAGAGCTCGACACATGAAATCAGAGGGAGCTGTGTGTGTGTGTGTTTTGTGTCTCTTTCCTCCCAGTTCGTGTCGACGGAGCAGTGACACGTACCTTCTCCATGTCGTCACGACTGGCGGTGTGACTGATGACGTCGCTCTGCTGGGTAAACACCGGTTTGGAGGTCTTACAGTCGAACGACAGGCGGCGTTGGGGCACGCTGATCACGTCCTTCCCGTCCACTCTAAAGTCACAAAACACAAATGTTCAGTCGATATCTCCGAGCTCCACTGAATTGTTTCGTTGGTGATGTATTATTGTCTTAGTGTTGTTTGTTGCTGTTCTTGTCTTCACGGTGTCTTGTTGTCTTCTGTCTGTCTTCACCTCACTGGTTTCAGAGCATCTCACCAACAGACTGCAGTTGAAAATTAGCCACCTGGCTAACACTGGTGTGTTTACAGACACATTGATTCATGAGCTTTGTTCGTACAAATAAATGAATGAATGAAAAAGTTTGAGAAATACATTCAACATTTTGGGAAACACACGCTTTAAAGCTGAGAGTTAGATGAAAAGATCGACAGCGCTCTTTGTAAATATGAAGCTGAATCAGAGTAAATAAAGTAAATAAAATAGAAAACAGAATAAATTAAAAAACTGAGGGTAATAGAACCATGACATTAACCGATGACGCACTGAACAATGACAGTAAAACACTGCACTTTTCCCAAACTGTTCCTTTAAAGCTACAGTTTGTTATTGTTCCAGCTTTAGACTCCACTTGTCCTCGCTGAGTTCTCACCTGTTTAGCAGCTGTTGCATGAAGTTGTCAGAGCGCGCTCCCCTGTACATGACAGCCAGCTGTCCCTGAGCTTGGTCCATCACCACCTCGCAGGAGTGACCCCTGCCTGACCTCTCCACGTACGCCCTCTCCTCCTCCAGGGCCCTCCTCAGCCCCTCGGCCTTCTCCATCAGAGTCGAGATGTTCAGACCCTCCACGCCTTCCTTACACCTGGTGGCCATTTTCACAGAGTCCCTGCCCACCGAGGGGATGTTTATCTTCCACTCCTTCTTCTCGTCTTTCGCTTTGGTCGCGTCGGTCTTGCGGCTCAGCGCGGGCAGCTTGCTCTTCTTCAGGCCGAACCAGCTTGCGATGCCGTTGGAGGCTTTCTGCTTGACCTCGCTGCCCTGCCCTCCTCTGTCCTGCTCCTGAAGCTTCAGCATGTTCTCCTCGATGCCCTTCATCACCTTCTGCTCGATGGCGGACTGTGGGCTGGGCGCCGGCTGCAAAGGCTTCTCCCCCTCGGACGTCGGAGGTCTCGGGGGAGGAGGTGGGAGGCTGTCTCCGTACATCGGATTCTTTTTCCCTTTACCGCTGATCTTGGTCCTCTCCTCCGATTTGGACGAGTAACGCGGGGTCTCTGCGGACTTCCCCCCTCTGTGGACGGACGGGCCCTGACAAGGTTTGGACGGCGACTTTGGAGGGATTTTATTGGGGCTGTTGCTACTGTGAGTTTTAACGTTATAGGCCAGATTCAGGGAGCCAGGACACTTGATGTTGTTGCGTAGTACCTGCGGAGTGTCTGTGTTGGGGGACGGCAGACCTATTTTGCTCTTGGAGCCTTCTGTCTTCATCACACACAGTTCTTGTTTAACCGCTGCTGGACCAGAAGACTGAGATTTAATGGCCTGTTCATACAGATGAGATGAACCCGGATACTTCAACCCACCACCGCCACCTTTGGGTTTACCATCCAGGGAGTCTGTGTATTTTGAATGTCTCTGCTCCTCTTTGTGAAGCTCCATGGGCCTCTCCACTGTCTTACTCCTTTCCTCCCCATAGGTGCCGTCATTCACCGTGTCCGCCGGCCTGAGACCGACCTGTAAATCCTCGGAGCTCCTCAGCTTGCCCAGTGCAGCCAGCCTGTCTTTGAAAGCGTGGTGACTGGAGTCAGCCTGGGACCTCACTGCCCCGGTTGCAGGCCTCTTGGGGATGGAGGAGGAGTCGCTCCTCCTGACTGGAGGCGGGGGCGGCGGCTGGGTGACCTCCGAGCTCTGCACAGTGGCCTCCCTTATGTCGGTCTCCTGTTTCTCTCTGGTTCGTGAGTAGTTAGCTCTGCCCTGGGCTTTACCGAGGGCGGAGGAGTTGGGCAGGCTGTGATGGTTAACCCACACTGGACTGTCTGAATCCTCTTCATCATCTGATGTGGACTCTGATGTAGAGGAGGACGACTGTTTTCGCTGAGAAGGGGGATTCAGGACGCTTTCTGGCAGCGATTTAACGAGCTTCCTCTCACCACCGTTCGCCTTTGTTTGAGATGGAAGAGTGGTTCTTTTCTCGAGGCCCTGGGCTGGTTCCTCCTCTCTAGAGTTGGTAGACATATCACAGACATTTTCATAATGAGGGACCCTCTGGGATACTTTGGGTGAAGAAGAGGATGCGGAGGAGGAGGGGGCGGCCATCTTTGAGCCAGCGCTGGCTTTAGGTGCAGAGAGGCTGCTGTAGCTTATTTCCTTAGGGGGCGGAGAGCAGACGTCCTCGGGCTGCGGAGGGGAGGTTGGTGCAGAGTGTGTGGCAGGGTAGGACTCGGACCTGGAGGGCGGTGGGGGGGGCTGCCTGCACCGCTCTGTGGTGGTGGCTCTGCGTGTGGGAACAGGTGAGTGGTACACCTCGTAGTTGTTGGTGCGACATGGGATCCGGGAGTTGCGGGTGAGCTGGGGGCTCAGACGGACGGCAGAGGTCGAGGCCTGAGACTTCTCCCCAATCGAGGGAATCTTTAGAAATTTGAGAAGTTTGGACGGGGAGTTGATGGCGGCGGCCTTGACGTCGCTGAGGCAGGAGGGGCTGGGGCTGACGGAGGCACTGGCTCTCACGGAGGACGCCTCCTGATCTGTGCCGTCTTTCTCGGGGGTGGACGAGGGGTCATTCGACATGGCCAGGCCATTGTGGACACCGTCGCTCGTTTCCATGTCACAGTGGGAGATCTCCTTCACAGAGCCGGGCAGGTGGGAGGTGGGACAGAAACCAGCGAGCTCTTCAGAGGCACTGGCGTTTAGACAAACCTCTGAATGATCCTGGTCCTGCTCCGCTCCCATCATCTCCAGGCTCTGATCGGCTTCTTCTGTGACCGACGAGTGGACGGTGGCGCCTGCTGGTTGCTGGTGGGCTTCATTCTTGGTGCATTGTTTGGACGGGGGAACAGACTCCGCTGTTCTGCTCTTGCTGTGACATTCGCTCACGGCAGCTGCAGGAACTACATGGCTTTGGGTGGCGGAGTTGGCTTTTGAAGGACTACAGACGTGGTTGCATGGCTTCGGAGGACTGTCCGGGCTCCTCTTGCAGTGTAAACAGCAGGTGTTCCCTCCCTCACACTTCACCGCCCCGTCACCGTTGACGTGCTGGTGTGCATCAGTGTCGGAGCAGGAGCAGTGGCAGTGTGTGTGGTGGGACTTGCACTGTAGTGGAAGAGGGTCTGCAGAGGCCAGAACAGCTTCTGTGGACATGAGCACCTGGCTGTAGTCACAGAAAGACAAGCTCGCCGTGGACGGGTGGAACTTCAGAGGGTCCGTCTCCTCCATCTTGCGCAGGACCTCCAGGATGTGTGCTTTCTTCTTGAAGAAGGGAGACAGGGCCTCCATGGAGGCGGCTGGGCCGCGAGGACCCGGGGAGGCATGCTGTGTGCGGTAGCCATTTCCCTTTGGACAGAAAAAGATCAGTATCAACATACAATTCACCCGCTGACCCTTAAACGAGAGTCGAACAATTCAGTTCATCAAGACCTTTGAGTGCGTGCGTACAGGAAGTGCGCGCAGGGCAGATTAGCAGCAGAGGCCTTTTTTTAAAGCACAATAGTGGAAAACAGAGCAAATGTCAGAGCACACACAGGTGGGGACTGTGGTCTGTGATATAATCCCCCTGTTTCACTCTCTAAGTCTGCTAAAGCTTTGCTGGTTGGCTGCGTAATAATCACCTTGGCTTGTGCTTCAGTCTGTGCAGGCTCCACCTGTTTGGCAGAGTCATTGTGCAGCTGTGCATTGTAGTCTGGGAGGGGTCCCGCGTGGACCTGTAACAGGAGATTCACAAGGCGATTACAAGGACACTGTATACACGGCATGCTATTGTACACGCAGACAACGAGGAGCTACACCGTCCTGGCATCTGCTGGAACAATATGGAGCAGAGGTGAAAAGACTTGAGATCCATTACTGGCTCAGCAGCGTTTGAAAGAATGAGGTGGAGGTGAAACAGAAATTAGCAGCTCCATCTGGAATCAGAGCCCAGCACTGATACACCGACAGAGGTGGAGCGTGACTCACACATCAAACCTCAGTGCAGTGTTGAGCCACTTCTGCTTTATATTGTACTTTTGACTCCACTACATTTCTCAGAGAACTTTAAAAAATACAATCAGTTGTTACAGATGCAGCCAGATGCAGATTCTTTACTTCTGAGCATCAGAGAGCTGACGGATACTGAAAGCTGCGCTGATGTTAAACTGCCCGTTTTTCCTTTTCTTCATGAAGTAATATGGATGTGTCCGTTTTCAAAGTGTGAGGTTTTAATTCACCACAAACATCATCTTTGACTGTGCCTCCGTTTGCCTCCGCTGAGGGACGACAGATGGAAATTAGCTTTTCACTTTATTTAGAGGAATAAATGTTTTGTGCTTCTTTCCTGTTAAATGAACAATAACTAAAGGCTGTACCCGATAATATTAATCAATGTACATACATTTAATAATAATACTTCTGCACATTTGCATTGTTGTATTACTACTTGTACTACTATACAGTAAAGTACTGCAGCAGACTTAACATTATGAAGCTAATGCTACAATTCCTTCTGCCGTTGTCTCATTCTCTCTTTTTATTTTTGCAGGTATCGTCATTATTATTTCTTGTTTTTCTGTTTTTCCATGAGACCATTTGACTGTTTTTAATGAAACGAGGCAAATCTCTACACACACGATGCTGCTTTTCACTCACTGCATTTAATTCATGATCATTTCTGAGTGACGGCAGAGGAAGTTCATTTACCTGGTAGTGAGCAGTGGGGTGGTTTGGCAGTTTCTGCTGAAAAAGCTCACAAAGCGCTCGGTTCTGCCTCTCCAGGTCAAACACCAACATCTTCAGCTTGATGCACTCCTCTCTCAGATCCTGTTCAGAGACAGACGGAGCAGTAAGACAACTGACGGGTCTCAGTCTATGACATATATACATACATGAATAAATACACAGGTAGGTAAGGTTTAGTTCACGTTACCTTTTGATTCAGCAGAGCTTGGACCACGTGGTTGGCCACCTTTTAACGTAAGAGGACATTTTACAGGCAGAGTTAACTTTTCTAAAGTGACTTAGCTGAATTTCTCATTTTTCCTTTTTAAATTGCTTTAATAACATGAACTCACCTCATCCAAGCATCTCTCATACGCTTCCCTCTGACTCTCGTTTGCCAACATCAGAGCTGAATTCTCCGCCTGTGAGGAAAACGTAAAGAAACGAAACATGTTAACATGGAAAATACGAACAGTTGAGTAATTTATGTTATGTTACATGACCGAGCCCAAGTGGACATAAGAAAACAAACAAACAAAAAAAAAAACTGCAGAGGTGAAGATTTGTCACCATATAATTTATAACAGCAGATAACACAGAAAATGGATCATTTCAACTATAAGAGGAACATTTAATGAAAATATAGATCCTTATTTATTTTTCCCACGTTCACTGGAATAAAAACATTTTGCAAATGGTTTTTATCAAAATCTAATTTCTGTGTCTCTGAGTAATCTGTTTCCTTCTGAACGGTTTGAAAATTCAATTAAAAAAAAAGATAATTTCAGTATTTTTAAACATGTTTAATGTTGACAGTAGTTTCGATGGAGGGACAGAGAGAGTTTAACTATTTTGACCGTCATGGTGGGATTAAGCGTCTCACCAAAGTCACACTCCATTAGCCACTTTCCAATTTGCTTAACTGCTCATTAGCATTTTAATCCGTATGTGGTTTGGGAAGCGGAGTTTGTTTATTGTTTGTCTTTGTTTACTCACCTCCAGCTCTCTCAGTCGGTCCATGAGCTCGCTGCTGTTGTCCTCCAGGTAAGACTCCACGTCTCCCTCCTCGCCCTCCTCGTCCGAACCGAAGTCCTCGTCGCACATTCTCTGCTCTGTCTCATCAGACATTGTTCTCATCTGCAGCACAGAGGGTGAAACTGTAACCGTCACAGTCGCTACACAAAACAATGATCGCTCCTGCAAACGAGAGGCAGGAAACATCGGCCTCTGGAAGACAAACGACCAAAATAAGAGCTTCCTCTATTTCTCTAAAGTCACAATATATGTTTATTTTTGCAGCACCGAGCCATAACTACAACCCTGTCTGTGCAATGATCTGACTGACACATCTGATTTAAATCAGGCAGTGAATCTGGACCAAACCGTGACTGAAAGCAGTTTGGCTCCTGTGGCTTCAGGAGACTCAGAGCCGACTTTACCATATTCACCTCCTTAGCTTAGCGTGTTAACATTCTAAGTACAGCTGAAGCTGACAGGTACATCATGAACTTTGCAGGTGTTTAGTCATGAACTATGAGGAAAAGTCAGGGGATCAAAGTCGTCAGGATTCATCCTCTGGTTCCCGTGACTACCTTTACCAAATGTCAACAACATTTCAACCAACATGAAAATGGTTTTCGTGCTTTCCATGAAAGGATTCAACAAAAATGAGAAATGCTATGAAAGTTGAGTTGTTAGAGCACTAACCACATTTTAAATCACATTTAGTTTCCTATGTTACCTATAAATCAGAGTGCAGGTCATCTGATAGATGCACAGTACTGAGAGGAAGCACTTTAGCTGTTTCTGTCTCACAACAACGGGCTCAAACGCACAGCCAGAGTCATAAAGAAATATCTTCAACAACAAGAACAACAGAGTCATGCAACAGATGGTCTGCCCCCCCCTCACCCCTCCACACCCCCGGCCCCCGAGAGCCCTGATCTCAGCATCAGAGACTCATGTCAAAATCTTCCTCTCAGGCTTCGCAGGGCCAAACAACCTCAAAGCAGTCACACGGGGCGGCCTGTGTGTAACCTGAGAGACGAAACCCAGGGCAAAAGAAGTCCAACGAACACTTCAGCTCTGTAACAACTGAAGGTGACTCACATTCACTACTCTCTTCTCTGTGTCTGGATTTTGGCAGCTGGACAGTCAGAGGGAACTGATTAGACAGATTTTAGTTCATGAAACTAAAATCTGCAGAAGGAGAAAATGAAGCAGTGAAAAATGTTGGAGTTAATTTCCCAGAAAAGGCTCATTTTGTCCGAACGAGATGCCAGAACACAAAGGTATTCAGTTTACAAAGACAATAAACAGGAAAAAACAGCAAATCCCCACAGTTTGGGAAGAAGGGAACAGTGGATGTCCGGCATCTTTGCTTCACAACTGATTAAATCGAGTGTCAGATCTGTTGATGATTAATTTTCTGTCGATCGACTGATCGTCTCAGCCCTCGCCGCCTGCGTCTGCACCGTCCCGCTGCAGAAAACCTCACCCATCTGCTTCTCCAAGCAAATTAAAGCAGACACTGGAGATACCAGTAAACTGAGGTCTGCTTCACATCAGACGCTGTTCTCATCTCCAAGAGTGACGTTAACGTTATTACCACCATTACACTGTGTTTACACTCTGTTTATCTGACGGCCGTGAGATTTCGCTTCAACGCCGCTTCAGAGTTTGGTCCTCGACGGGAAACACAAACACGGACGCTGCACCGCCTGTTGTTGACTCTGCATCGCGGTACCTGCTGTATGCTGAGGATTACTGAGCAGACACATTAATCCATGCATCCTGCATTGTTTCAGATACACACACTGTGCAGAGAGATGAGCCTTTGTGTCCATATTTCTGTGCAGCTTCGACAAATCCACAGATCAAACTGCCGCACCACGCTGAGCTCACAGGCTGCCTGAGACTGCGAGCGTGCTACACTGCAGGGCATATGGCCGAGGACCAGTCGAGTAGGCATGGATCCAGGTGTGTCTCGATGTGTGTGTATGTGTGCGTGTTGACTGTCACGAGGGGAAGTAGGTGTGTCGACGTGGACCCAGATCCAACCGACACATCTTAAGGAGTCATTAGAGCGGATGAGAAGAGCCTGATTCTGTGGCTGGAGGCCAATCAGGAACTGGCACAGTTTCCAGCAGTGTTAAACCTGACCTGCACAGGTGACACACACACACACACGCACACACACGCACCCGCACAAACCTTGTACACATAAATGCACTGAGAAACGTTCAAATATTTACAGGCCTGGTGCATTTACCAAAGGAAACGAGTCTTCAGTGTTTTGAAATCTGCAGCGTAACTGAAGCTGGAATTTCAAATATTTTGTGTCTTAGGCAAAGTTGTCGGTGATTTAGACAAAATTAAAAAGGGTAACACGTTTCTTTAACCTCCCATTTACAATTTATGAGCAGCTTATTGACATTTAATATAACATTTTATAATATTATAACATTATAACGTAGCTGTAAGCAGACGTAAAACACTGTAACTCCTCCTGTGGGCAGCCATGAGCGGAGGCTGGTGTATGAACATGACGAATGATAATATAATAAAACAGTAATAATGTAAAATATATCTTCACAGCAGAAGTTATAACATCAATAAGAAGTCACTGATCTAAGAACAGACACAGATTTCCACTGTTGTTCAAAAACTATTAAAAACACATCAGTGATTCACACCTTTGCACCTCAGTGACACGTTCCTTTCTGGCTTTGAACACACACACACACACACGCACACACACACAGTATTTCTGACTCAATCCCACACACACACACACACACACACACACACACACACACACACACACACACACACACACACACACACACACACACACACCATCATGCCACTGCTTAATCCAGAGCTGAAAATAGTCCCCAACAAATGCACTACTTACTTCTGCTTGGGTAACGTTTGTTTAAAACCACAGAGCTCAGCGGGTTTAGGAAATTATTTTTTATATATATTTAAGACATTGTGTGTTTGGACCTTAGAAGGTTTTACACCTGCGTCTTCAGTTTGTTTGGTCGTGTGGAGGCAGCAGAAATAAGCTGTGAACACATCACGGACATCTTATCACCTTTTAAGATGATACAGTGAACACAAACAGCTGTTTATTTACAGATCCAGCTGTTACAGTAAAAAAAAAAAAAACATTATCATTCACCTGGAGTCGTGTTTCTGAACAGCAGGTGAATTTAAGTTTCACCCTGTTTTTATTCTCTACCAGCTCCTGAGGGAAACGTCCAGCTCTTATGCTTCTGAATGCTCCACTGTGTTCACCGGCCAGTCTCTAACTGTGTCAGTTTGCCTTTCAGTGCTGAGCAGAGGTGTACGTCGAGTTTTTCCTTTTCAGAAACAGCTGCCTGCTGCAGCTGGAAATGGCACCAAAAGTGACCTAGAACAGTAAAAAGGTGCAGCCTGTAAAACCCAAACCACGAGCTCACAGATGCTAAAAAGCTCTGCAGAGCTGAGGAGAACCGCAGAGCTGGGCGATAAATCTTACTACGGCTGACCCCTTTCACCTACACGCAGCCATACCATCCACTGTTAATACAAAAAACACTGATTATAGCTTCTTTACAGGTTTATGTTCTCAGCAGGAATGAATGGGACTGTGTCTGAGCGCCACGGGGGACTGGGACGTGAAGACATGAGCAGAAGAACAGAAAGGTACTAAACTTATCCTTTAAAATAAAAAAAAAAAGGGTTTTGTAGAAAAACAATTCATAGGTTTTTCATTTCCAATTCCATTTTCCAGCCTCCCAACATGAAAATGAGTTTTACATGATAGAAAACTGGAATTATTTGGTTTATAGACCGTTTGTCTGACAAAACAAGACATTTGAAGACATCATCTTGGACCTTTGAACATTTTTCAGTTCTTTTACTGAACCAAGTGATTCACTGATTAATTAAGACAATAATCTGCAGATTAATCTACAATGAAAATAATCGTTAGCTGCAGCTTCAGAAACTCAGGTCGTCCTGTTGATACTGGGATTAAAAAAACAAAAAAACACAATTCCTAGCCCTGAATATGTAAACAACACATACACAAAGAATAAAACCCAGTACTGGGAAATGATCAATAGCTTCTGATAGCTTCAAAAGAAACCAATGGAGACCTGCCAGGCTTTGTGTAACTAGAGCTGTTTGCAAAGCGTTTACAGGAAGATTATCGAACGCGATCGGGCCGCGGATTGTGAACTCTGACTGACAAACCCAAGCAGCAGCGTCCAGAGTGGAGGGTGCTTATTGAGCTGCGACTGACCGAGCGCAGCCAAATCCACACGTATAATGGACGGCTGATCAATGACGCCCATCTAAGAACGGAAGCAGATATTAGCCATCCATCTGACCTTGGGTGCAGGAACGTTGCTGAGTAATTATAAATACCAGCTCTTCTCTTCACTAATGCACATTAAAGCTCCGGGCAGCGGCAGGGCTGAGAAACATGCACACATCTCCCTGTGTTTGTGAACATTCACATGGAAATTACAGCGTGGACCAAAAGACAACAAAAGTGATTCTAAATATAACATGAAAATGTGGTTCTGCCGCCACTGTGGTTTCTTTTGATGTGCAGAGCGAACGTCACAAGCTTTCGCTGAAAAACGCCACGAGAAAGAAGAATCTCTCAAAACACGTTGTTTCTCCTTTTGTCCAGAATCCAACAGGCCTTAAAAACAACCGCTGATCTAGATCCTATCGACGCCCGATCAAAAAACCGATCAACTGATCTTGTCCAGACCAGACCACTCAGACCATCTGGGGCAGGTCTACACTCTCCAAAGTCCCACAGCATCCGAGGTCAACTCTCACTTCTTCATGTAAAGCACCATGCATTTCCCCAAATCTTTAAACATGTATCTATAACATTAACTATTCACAACTAAATGTGCAGTTAAAGTTAAAGTTTGGAGGAAAAAAAAACATAACTGGATATAATTTATTACGAGTTTAACAAACACTGATCTGCGTCATGGATTCTGTGAGGCTGTGGTTTGATTTATGGCTGCAAATAACATTTATTAATCTTCTGATTTTTTCCCTCTTATCAACAGATTAATCACCTCGTTTAAAAAAAAAAATCAGAAAATAAGTGAGAAATGTCTGTTTTCATTTCACACAGTCAAAGATGGCTTCTTCAAAAGACTCGTTTTGTCCGACCAACGTTTCAAAACCCAAAGATATTCAGTTAATATCGTAAAACAAAGAGAAAAGCACACTTTAGGAGCTGGAACCAGACAACGTTTGTCATTTTTGCCTGAAAAATGACTGAAATGATTAAATATCAAAAGACTAATCAATTAATCGACTGAACTGATCGAATTCACGTCTTTTTCCATCGCCTCGTCTTCCCTTTAAAACTCAGTGTCTTCAAATCTCTTGTTGTTGAAAGGTGCAACACAAACAAACTTTCATTAATGTCTGAATTAATTCCTCTGAAAACACCGAGAGGTGAAAATAAACAGAGAGAGAGAGAGAGAAAGCACCGCTGGCTGCTTTGTAAACTGCAGTGCTGTCGCCATGATGGCGGTTTAGGAGCCTGCGACCGGCCTGAAGCTGTGCACACAGAGGCTCATTGACAGGGCAGAGCCGAGGCTCGGTGTGGTCCGACGGGGGCTGCGGTGCCAGGGAGCTCCCTCCGCTGAGCTCGCCTGGCAGACTTACAGCCGCTGGAGCTGTCAGAGGCCGACAGACAGAAGCCACGAGGGGAATGCAAAGAGAGAGTTAATGCTGCTGCTCTGCACACTGCACTGCTGAGTGGCCCGACCGCCTGGCAGGCGGTGGTGGAAGAGTATTACAGATACTTTACTAAAGTAAAGGTACAAATACTGTAATCAATTACAATTACAAGTAAAAACTCTGCACTGAAAATGTCACTTAAGTGAAAGTATAATCAGGGAGATGATGATTAGATTATTTTTACTCATCACAGCAGCATTTTCACTGATTGATTGGTTTGACAGAAGCACAGATAATTTAGATGAGACCTTAATAACCAAGGAATAATTCTAACCAGTTTTCAAGCTGAATTGCCAAACACCTACTTCTCACATATGAGAATAACCTGGATATATTTGGGTTTTGGACATTTGAAACCTTCATCTTCAACTGTTTGGAAATTACACTTTACAGTCAGACACTTTACAGAACAAACGACCAAATCAGTTACATCAGAAACTAATCTGCACTTTAATAAATAGTGAAAATAAACACTAGTCGCAGCCCTGCTCATGAGATACCATCCCATCTGAAGTGCTGTAATGTAAAATGTCCTCCAAACCTTCGTGCCTCCACAGCAACAAACACAACGGCCATGTTCCTTCTACAGAACATGAGCAATGACTAAGCAATAAAGAAAGTTTTGGTTGTTTTTATGACGGTAAAAATGAAGGGATATGTCAGAGAATACAAACAAAGCTGCTGTAATTCATTAAAAAAAAAGGAAGAAGACAAAAAGAGCAAACAGATAAAAGTGGAGGTCAAAGTCAGCACAAAGCTTTTTGTTTAGTTTTTGAAAATCCACCCGTCTCAGAAACACAACCACTAAATCTGACATTGCCAAGTGTAAACAAAGTGCAGCTTAAAGCTCCAATCGCTGAACAAAACAGAGGATCATGTGTTCGCCTGCGAGCCCAGCGAGCATGTGGAGCCTTTGTTCTTCATGAAATGAGTCAAATGGATACCTGTACATGAAAAATGTGAGCTGCGGGGACACTGGTGTGCATTCATCGGCAAACAAATAAAGTGCAACTTGACACCAGAGGAAAACTAATGTGTCATCTACGGTAAATAAATAGCCACGGTGTCCTTTAAACAAATTACCCAGCAGCGACTGCTGCAAAGGTCGGTTTAACTTTTCAAGGGTGAAAAACCACCGAGACAGAATCCGTTTTTCACAACAAACTACAGCTTTAACGTTTGGTTGAATAATCGATATAAAATGAAACGGGAACTTGTCTGAACACCAGTTTCAGTTATTTTTCAGTGAAAAAGGTCAAACGTTCCTGGTTCCACTTTCTCAAAGATGAGGATTTCCTGTTTCTCTCTGTCATATGTAACAGTCCATTGAATATATTCAGGTTTCGATGATTGGTCAGAGAAAAGAAGCAAAACTACGAGGTGTGAACAGCATTTTTCATTTCTTTTTAAAGAAAATGAATCGTTTAAGAGGTTTTTGAAACACAAAAACCTCGTATTTGGTGCTTCCAGCGTCTAAAATGTGAGGATTTGCTGTTCTCTGATTTATATCACTGCAAATGAAATATCTTTCAACAAGCTGCTTGAAGATGTCGCGTTGGTCTCAGCGAATTGATGATGGGGAAACTTTTACTACTGTCTGACAGTTTTTGGACCAAAACAATTAATCAATTCATTAAGAAACTAATCTGAGGATCAATTCAGTAAAGAAAATAATCGCTAGTGATACAATAAAGTTTGAACGCACTCACCTGTGGTTTCAGCTCTCCTTATGATGCTTGAAGAGGAGTCGGTCTCCTGTCAGGCTCCTCTGTCTCCCAGCAACAAAACCAAGGAGCTGAGGAGGAGAAAACACATGGACACGTTTTAATTCATTAAAACAAATAAAAACCTCCGGACATCTCTGCCAGTCCTGTCTGCGTCTCTGTCAATCACAAGACAGAAACCACAAGGTCTGACCGTGTGTAATGAGATCGTGAAAAGTTTGATGGCTTTTGATGGTTTTGCGTTGGTGGGGGGTGGAGGAGCTGAGGCCAGTGTCACCTCTGTGATGGGCTGTGGCGGGCAATGGCTGCAGCGAACAGGAAACCGGGAGGAGAGGAAGACGCTGCACCGCCCTGGGGAGATACCAGCGCTCGGCAGACGCCAGCCATGCCAAGACCACAAGCCCCCACTCCTCCATCTCACTCTCGTCCTCAATCTCTCCTCCTCTCGTCTTTCCTTTCATCTCTGAATCATTGTAAAGTGTAATGAAAGAAAGATGGATGAATAATTCAGCAGACACAGCGTTTAAGAACTCACCTTTTATGTCTTTCTGATAACGTAGGACGCGCCACACAATTTTTTTTTTTTAAAGTTTTAGTCTAATGTGGGATTCCCCCATTAACCGAGTTCCCTGTTAGTTATGTTTACTTTCTACAAAGGTTTCTTTTGTAACCTAAATGGGACGCCCCGTCCGCTGCAGCGCCTCCTCGGTCAGTGTTCTGTCTTATCGCTCCAGATATGTTTAGGTGCCGAGCTGCAGCATTAACTCTTCATTCCCAAATGCAGTTCTATAGGGTAACAGGGCCTGATCCTGTTAGATCTTGTCAAACTGAAATGGGATTAGAGGTGTTGAGCATCTGCCCTCTCAATCTGGGTTTTAATAGAGCGAGAGCAGATCATCTGGTCTGGCAGTGTCCTCCCTGCTACACCTGATACCGAGAAAAGGAAAAAAAAAAAATACAGACCGTGATCTGTGATCCGTGTCATGGAGCAAAATCCCAAAGATGGCAGATCACAGCAGCCAAAAAAAAAAAACAACAGTATTTATTTACTGAGGACCAGACTTTGATTTTTGACGGCTGGACACCGAGAAAATGATGAAATGTTTGAGTGAATCAAATCCAGGTTTTCAAAAAGGTTTTGGTGAGATGCTGCAGATGAGGGAGGACGAGTAGATGAGATTCATGGAATGAGGGCAAGGCTGGAAAAAAAAAAAAAAAAAAAAAATTCAAAGGCGACTCAGCCGAAGCAGAGAGAAGAAATGCACAAAAGCTTCTTAAATCATGTCAGTCGCACTCTTGGGGATTTGGCAAAGGCAAGGCCGTCTCAGGATATGTCAAACACCACCCTTTCCATCTGCCAATCTGGAAAGGCGCAGATTGAAGTTCTTGCTGTGTAGGCAAAGTGTGTAGGTGGGAGATGTAAACAATGTGACAAAAGCCTAAATCCTCACATGATGGAATTAAACAAGATCGGGGAAGACTTGAGTCTTTTCCCCCCCCAAACAAATGTAGGCCAAAGTCGATTTTTTCTTCTTCTTTTTTTTTTTTTTTTGCAGACACACCATTATCACCCAATTGTCTGCATCATTAATACAGATGCAGATAAATATCAAAGAGGCGCAGAGATGTGGGTGAGACAGAATCAGGCTGGCGCGCTCCCTCTGTGCCGTTTCCTGTCTGATGTTTGGCTATATGAACCGAGACGAATCGTACACAAGCAATATTTGGGATGAGGAGCGGAGGAGGCAGTGGAGAGGAGGTGGGGGGAGGGGATGGAGGAGGGGAGCTCCCTTTCCCAAAAGGCCTGAAAGGTTGGATGTGAGCCACGGACGTCTGAGAGCAATCAAACAGAACGCAGGGATCCTCCTTAAATCTGTGCCAGGCAACCTCCACACCCAGGAAACACATCATGGGCCCCGTGCATCTCTGACACAACGCACCTTCAGCCACAAACAACATTTAGGCCGCGCCGTTCACCACCAACGTACACGTTTGGCAGATTTATGACACTTTGTTCACTGCGGCCAAAACAATCCTACATGAGCCCGTGTTGGTTTCACCACAATTAAAAAAAAAAAAAAAAAAAAAAGACGACAGCGGGTGGTAGCACTGCTCGGTTTGCTGCTAAATGCTCCTAAAATGTAAGCTAGCCCACAGATATCAATGCTAACCTAAACACACACACAAACACACACACACGCACACACACACAACACACACACAGACACAGCACAAATCAGACCTGCCCTAAGAGTCATTACGTCCATTCACATCAAGTCAGCGCCGGAAAACCAAACAAATCATGGTCCCTCACTGTCACTTCACTTAATTCTATAAGAAGCAAAAATCCGCTTCAGTTTGACACAGAAACAGCGTCACAACAGGGAGACAGAGCGAGAGGCCCAGCAAACAGCATGTCAGCTGTTAGAAATGAATCAGTATTTACACATCCACAAATTCCACCCTCCCCTGCTCCCTCACCTCCCCGACCAGCAGCACAGATTTTGGGTCAGCTCACCTTCCTCCTGCTGCCTCTTCAGTCATCCAGTCAGCGCATCTGAGATCTCCTCACAGCAGAATGAAATGTAAGGCACCAGAAAAGAGGGGGAGAAGAAGAAAAAAAAAAAGAGAGAGCGACAGAGAGGCCACAACCTTACATTTCTGTCTTCTGGCTGCGGAGGAGATTATTTTCCCCCCGTAAAAGTGCCGTCACCCTCTGAGTGTGGCGAGGAAGCCGGTTTCCTCTATGCTACAGCTAGAAAAGGCCCCTGTCCTTGGGCATGTGCATTGTGTGTGTGTCTGTGCTGTCTGCAGAGGCTGCCATGTCTCCCATTGTTCCAGGGCGAGTGAGGCAGGCTTCCTACCCCAATAGACCCTGCCTACTACAACAGCTGTGGACCAGCCCCCACCTCTCTGCCGCTCTCCCTCTCCCCACCTCCTCCACCTCCTCCCCCCTCCTACAACTCCTGCCTCTCTGACTGCCTGTACTGCTGCTGCTAAACATTAACCCTGCAGCTGCCGGCTCGGGCCATAAAGAGGAGGAGAGGGGGGTTGTGTTTCAAAAGAGAGACCCTACCACGGAGCGGACAAAGGAACGTAACAGAGAGAGGATATCCGACAGCCGGGCTGAACTGACAGGACTTCTGCACACAGCCATTCAGTGCCCTAGAAAGAAGGCAGGCTCTGTGCTAAGAGGATTGTCTTTCTCAATCACACTGGTAAGAAGTGTTGGACTGGGTCCTGTGTGGCTGCACTGAGGAGAGTCACAGGAAATCAGAATGAATTCAGAACACGAAACACACGGGATTCAGGTCCTAAACTCACAATTATTTTTCAGTGTGCTGATTATTTTCTCCATGAACTGATTCTTTTGGTCTTTAAAGTGAAAGAAAATCCTGAAAATGTCCATCACAGGTTGGCAGAGCCTGAACTGACGTCTTCATATTCTTTGTTTTGTCCGACACACGAAATCCAAAGATACGCGATGAAAGTCTGAGGTGATTTATAAACAGTCTCAGTTACATGGTTCAGTTTTCAACTATAAAAAACATAAAAAACATATCCATAACTATAATAAAAATCCAGTGGACATTTATCAAGATTGTCTGTTTATGTTAATTATGTTAAAATTACTGTTGAAGCTGGACCTAGTGAAGACTTTAATGATTCATCGATGATCAAAATATCTGCCATTTATTTCCGGTAATCGGTTGATCTCCTGACATTTTTAATTTCCCAGGATTTGATGTGACATATTTAAACGTCCCGTTTTGCCGACCCAGTGATTTTCAGCTTATCATCATATAAAACAGCGAAAAGCTGCTGAACCTGGATCCAGAAACTGAATCAGCTCTAATACAGTCGTTCTCTCACACACAGTCCCTGTGATTTCTGTGAATGAGTCTGTGCCTGTTCTACTGTCGGTGTCGAGTCTGAACTGGTCAGCTCAGAGTCTCAGTGTGGTTCATCTCTCCGTGGTTTTCAGCCCGAGTGACTCATCTGGTCTCCTGGTTAATGAAGCCACCTCATCCTCATACCCCCAGACATACCAGACACACTAAACCAAGTCTGATGACAAAATGACTGGGCGTCGAGACGACGACGAGGACAACAACAACAACAACAACACGAAGAAAACGCGGCTTTCATGACCAGAATGTGGGAGGATAACACAATAAAGCAATAACGGAAACGGCAAAACATCCCTGGGATTTCCTCTGCAAACCGTTTCTTTTTAAACAGATCTATAATACATGAGCGATCCTTTTTTTAATTTGACCCTAATTGAGTAGACAAGAGACCTGACCTGAATCGACTCTGCCCCACACCAGACTTCCTATGGTCAAAATCAAGTGCCCCAGGGGGGCTTCACATGAATGTCAGTTGTTTCAAGCCATTGTCATTCAGATTTGACCAAAACAGTTGGGCCAGTTTGGCGAGTACAGAACTGCCCCAGATTCACAGCAGAATTTCAATTTCTACACCCGAAAATACAGAAGCCGAACAAACTACGCTTTAAATCTAACAAAAAAAAATAAAATCAAACAAACGGACACTGATAAATCAAAGTGTGGAAAATCAGGGAAAAACCCAAAGACCAACTGCTGCATTAAATACTATCACATGAGCTGAGCTGCCTTTGGAAAACTGCACAGGTCATCAAGATTTAACCACAACAAAGAGAAAAAAAACCCCACGACAGACGCTGAGCTTCACATCAAAAATCACCCAGATCAAAAGAGCTTGTGTCCAGTGAGGATTTACTAACACATATGGTCGTCCTGCCCAGTCTGTCCTCACTGCCAGGCCTCTAATCTGAGTCCACCTAGTGGCTGAGAGAGAGAGAGAGAACCTGAACATGATCATTATGCTGCCACTGAAACTCATTACAAAAGATCAAATCACCAATTTCCAACTCTGCCCTTCCACAGTCCTTAAACTTTAGATAAACTTCATTATGAAATTAATTAAAAATAAATTCAAAGGTTTATCAGAAGTTTAACATGAGGCCTCAGCCCCGTCTGGGTCAGATAAACCCAGTGGATCATTTCCAGAGTTACGGTCTTTTTATTACTAAAATCCTTCTTTGTTGCTGTTACTGTTCCTCCACCTCAGCTCAGCAAGGAAAGTCCAAGTAATAATCACATAATCAATAATAATCAAATAAAATATATAGAAAAGAAGCCTTTTTATGTTTGGCTGAGGTGGAAAACTCGAAGATTTCGATCTGAGATCAGCTGTTGTTCAGCCAGAAGCCAGTTTTTAGTGTTAGCTTCTAAATTAATAGGCATTAATTAAGTCAGTCTGATCAGACTACAACCTGAAAACGAGATGAGCCACAGAAGTTATGAAATATTGATTTCATATGCACAAACTTCAAGTGGAACTTGCTGCGAGGAGAGACGAGAGCTTTGATCAGAGATTCGTTTGCACACTCGCTGCTTCTCAAACTTTTTCTGGTCCCCCATTTCCTACCACCCCCTCCCTCCCCCACCGGCAGAAGTCAAAAAAAGTTCACGTCCCACGATATTTAATCCATCATTAACAGTGGTAGGAGAAGCACGGCGGTGCGGTCTGCGTGACACGCACTGACAAAGCTCCGGGATTTCTGTATATTCACTTAAAAACTCAGAAGGAAACGAAACGACAGATTTGTGTGTTTCACTGCTGAATTCACCCCGTGCGCTCTGTCCCTCTGTCCGTGCCGTGAAGCGTGGAACGTGGCGGCCTCCCACAGGACGACTGTGTGGATGCGTGTGTGTGTGTGTGTGTTGTATTTGTCCGTGATTGTGTGGTGGTGCTTATGGGGTGTCCCTCTGGGGACGGGTGAGTAGGAGGGAGTCGTCACAGTGTGCCCAGTGTTGGACTGGTCATCAGGAAAACTGGGACAAAGTTTTGACCGTCTCCGTCATTAGGATTGTGCAAGAGTGCGTGTGTTCATCTGGCTGAACTGATCTTATTAGTACAAAATATATTTTTTCACAGAATGAAAAGTGAGGGGTTTGTCCCTCCGTCTCGTCCACTGGACGGACGTTAGGATCTTTTACAGGCCAGTATGAGCAGGGGTGTGATTACAGGAAGCAAAAAAAAAGCTGCTTCTGTAGCACATCTGTTCATGTGAGTCATGTTTTAAGACAAACTTGAGAAAAAAAAAATGTGGCTCTATCAGCACAATCCACATGTGGGAGTCGAAGACACAGCAGCGCGGCACATGAGCAGTTAACTGCTCGTGTCACTTGGGGCGGAAAAAAAACTGAATGAAGGCCTGTCAGGGGATCGTCATACCTCTGCTGCGTCAGGCGTTAACGCTCACAGACATCTGTATGGGACATGAATGGGACATTGAGGAAGTAGCTTCACTTCTAAGAGGGTCAAAGGCTGAACAGGCCGACATGACCTGAATGAGAGCTGGTCACATGGTTCCCTGGAGCTAACACAAGGGAATGAGGATAATTCTCAACATAAAAGGCCTATTGTCACCCCCCCCCCCCCCCCCCCACCCCAAACACACACACACACACACACACACACACACACACACACACACTGCCCTCCACCATCCACTTTCCCCCCGAGTGAGGATCTTCTTCACTAACTGCTCAAAAAAAAAGTGAAGTGGACATAAAGAGAGCCGGATACTAAGAATGTCAAGGGGCAATAAAATGTGTCTTACTGGAGGAAAACTTGCCTTTGACCCCTCAGGGGCAGAGGACGCTGACATGTGACTGACTTCACATTCAAACAACATGTAAAGCAGGCCTTGCTGTCACACTGTCATCACACTCAGCGACACCTTTTTTCCAAACAAGCAATTTACATACACACGGCTCCTTGTGTCCTGATTACATAAAGTGACACAGGGAATCTTCAGAGCCGGAAAAACAAAGGACCAAACCAGCCACTCACACAAGACTGGAGCTCAAACGATGAGTTCATTCAATGATTAGAAGAAGAAAAAAAGCCAAAACGTAGCTGGTTCCAGCTTCTCCACTGTCGGGATCTGCTGCTTTTCTCTCTTATATGATTTTATCTGGTCTCAGTTTGTAAATTATGACGATTTGCCGCTTTTTTTTCTTACCAAGTTAAAAATAAATTTTATATCTTTTGGGTTTTCGCCAATGCAAACACTGTAAATGCCACTGGGTTTTAGAAAATAGTGGTGGAAATTTTTGTTGGCCAAGGAAATAAAACGATTAATCCATAAAATAATCAGCAGATGAGCCGATAATAAAAACAGCTACAGCCCTAAATTGTTCTAATAATATTTTAAGGCAGTAAACTTGCTTGTTTGCCTCTTACATGTGAAGATTTCCTACCTTTTACTTATGACAGTAAACTAACTTTTATAAAAATATTTTTGATACAGTATTTGTTAACATTTTAAACGATTAATCAAAAACACATTTGGGAGATTTATTAAAAATAATCGTCGGCTGCAGGAAGCCTTAGCAAAGATACAGAAAGCAGCGATCCGTTAGCAGATGGTCCACCGTTACTGTTGGAGGTCAGATGGCGGCTGAAGCGAGGGAAGAGTCAGGGAAATTCTGAATTAAGAGTTGTAAATCAGACTCATGGGGCACAAAACCCCCATTGAGGGGGCAGACAGTTTAATGGGCAGTAATGTGCACAGCTCCATGTGAGGACGGGGAGCTGATCCACCTACGAGAAGTGTGACACAGGCCTCGGCGAGGAGACGAGCAGGGTCTACAGCTGTGGCTGTAAAAAACCCCGGCGGTGTCGGAGGAAGCTTCTCCCGTTAATATGTATGAAGCCTCGGTTTAGTCAGACCTCATTAGGAAGTCAGGAGGCGCAGCGAGCCAGACGTTATCTGCGGCCGGCGACAGTCTGGTTTGGTGATCGCACCTAACGCGCACAAAGGCGAGAGAAATTAACTCAAGTCAGCAAATCGACCTGAACAGAAAGTTAATCAGCAACTATTTCTGATAATCGATTAATAGCTTCAGACATTATTAAGCAAATCTCTTAAATATTCTCTGGTTTCAGCTTCTGCTGCTTCTCTCATCATGTGACACAAATTATCATTTAGCATTTTATAGACTAAACAGTTAATTGAAAAAATAATTGGATGAAAATAGTAATTAGTTGCGGCCTTAAACACCTCACACCTATTTCACTGTCCTAACACTGGTTTGCTTCCAGTTTCCAAATTGAATTTTAAAATAAAAACTTTATAGCACATCACGGTCTTGCACCGGTCCATTTGTCTCACATGCTCGTCCCTCAGGTCCAATGTCCTCAGAGTCTTTCAGTTTTTGTGCAGCAGCTTTTTTTATCTTTACGTTGTGAGCCCGAGGATCTGAGAGCAGCTCAAAGTGTTAATATCTTTATAATAACTACGTGTGACAATGACAATGTGAAAACAATGTCATTTCACACACAGTAATAACAGAGGATTATCACCTGAGTCTGCAGCTTCCCTCGGCTTTACGGAGCTCTGCAGCGAGTTTCAGCTTCACTGCTCTGGTTCACTCTCACTCTGTCCTCTACCTGCTCAGCACCAAGCAGCAGACAGACACGGTCAGAGACCAGCTGGTGGACAAACTGCAGCATTCAGAAGCTAAAGAGTCAGACATTTGTCTCAGGAGGTGGTAGAGACCAAAACAGAGCGAATACTGGACGTACTAATCACAAAATCAACTTAAAACACGATATGTCAGTGCTGGGTTCACAACTTGCTGCTGCCCAAGTTGCCAGAAAAATCACTTATTGCAGGTTTAAATGTTTAAATGTTAAACATACACCTTTAATCCAGCTTTTAATTATAATGCTTGAGGCCATTAACTATTCTGTTTTATTTATTTATTGTGTTGTGATCACTGATTTTACTTGTTTGGGTTTCAGAATGTGTCAGTTTGGGCTTTTATCACTATTTTTTAAGCAAAACAATTAATCGATTTTAAGAAAATAAAAAGGAAATAATCATTACTTTCAGCACTATTCACAACTTTAGAGCTGACTTTGTTTTTATCACAGTCTCATTCCTGAGCTGCGGTGACCTTAATGAATCCCTCACAGTCCTTTCAGGATTCAAAGTACGCTCTCCACTTCATTTCTTCAATCATAAAAGCCCGGTAATGAAAACCGTTTGTCACGGCCCCTATAAAGGCAGGTTTCATACCACGGTAAATACTCCACAGAGATGTCGTGTCCCCCGCCAACCAGACTACGAGCTGTGGATCCAGACCGCCTGCCAGAGGAGCAACTGTATTCTGTCCAGCTCTACGCGACGTTTCCATGTGTGTCAGCAAACGTCTTTACTACCTGATCCTCAGTGAGTCATATTCGCACCAAACTACTGAACCCTGACACGACTGGAAAAAAATGTGGAGGCTGAACAAGACGCGCCGCCGGAGCCAGAGAAGTTAATCCAGGTCAGAGGCAGCAACCGTGTCCCGTCCATTCAGCCGCTACATTAGCAGGAGCACAGTGTAAAACACGGGTACCGCGACGCGAGGTCTAACAGAGCATCTTAAACCACAGCAGATCACCACGGTGAACTAAACTGCAGGGATCAGAACGTGTGAAGCTGACAGTTTACAGCTTACAATAAAATAATAAAGTCATAAAATGATTTTCTTCAATAATCAGCTGATTGTTCTTTATATAAAATGTCAGAAAATAGCGAAAAATCTCTTTCATTATTCCCGGGACAGAAAATGGCTTAAATTAAATGTCAATAAATTTTTCTGCCAATCAATTAGTCAACAAATCATTTCAGCTTTAGAATGCAGGACGGTTTCCAGGAGCCTGAGGAAATAAAGAAAGGAGGAGGTTGATCCGGCCGAGTATGTTTTATATTTTTAACCTCGCTCTTTTCGCTGCTGATGTAACTTCATTTCCTCATGATGATCTTCATTTCATTTCCTTTCATATTAAATACTCGGCTCACGGTTCTTATGGTGTTTCCTGTGATTAAAAACTTCTCTCCTCTTTCACGTCATGGTGGCTCACAGCTGGGTTAGTAAACCCAGAGTCAGCAGAACCAGAATCACCAGTGTAACCCGGAGAGAGCCAGACTACATTCAACTGTGTGTGTGTGTGTGATACACACTCCAGGCATGTAAAGAACAATGGCACTGGCCAAAAGAAGGTATAGGAGGAGCACAAGTGGTTTGGCGATGGACAGTTTCTCCACATCTGGCCACATCTGGCCGCCAGCCGCAGCGGCTCAAACTCGACCAGGAGTCAGCCCAGCCAGGCACACTCATCATCCACATCCTTTTCCCAAGGTCTGGCCAAGAGGAAGATCTATTTATGGTACAGAATAAAAAGATAATATGGAGGGATATATATGGAGATCCTTGTTTAAGCCTCCAAACAATCTGCTCTCCATCACACTGACAAACACAACCTCCATAGGAAGAGCGTCGATGTTTTTCACGGCATGTAGGTCGGACCGACGGGAGAGCTTTTGAAACAGGAAGCTCATGAGAATTTCAAAACACCAGCGTTTCAGTGAGCACCTTGTGGGAGAGGGTTTAGGGATTGAAGGGGTGGGGGGAGGACGCACGAAGCTCCTCAATAACAACTTATTTTAAGACAAATGAAAATAAACTGCAGGGGGTGCACAAAGAAACACTGTGCAACGCAGAGGATACGAGGCAGCCTGAATACAGACATGACCGCCCACGGTCGCTGTTATTTTTTATCTGCAAAGACTTAATCCAAGTTTTCACGGGTCGTAACTCACAACATAAATCTGAGCTGAGAACCTAAGAGATTGTGTCTGCATAAAAACTGAGAAAAATTACAGCCATTTAATCTTTTTTGTGGCCAAACAGGACGTGGTGTGGGGACCCGCTTTGCCTGAACTGATTAAAGCTACATTCCAAGCCATATTTTCTCTGGCCCGACCGATGAATCGAATGTTTGTTACAGCTGCAGAAGCTAAAAGCAGCGTTTTTGCCAAATTCAATGTTTGTACGACCACAGATTCCTCTGTGGGGTGGATTTTGAATGAGTCCCCTGCATTTGGAGGGAGCACTCTCGCATACTATTAAGATTCCTCAAGCATATTCAATCATGCATATTTCAGAGGCCATATTTGACACAGCGGGCTCCAGTGCAGTTCATGTGCAGAAGGAAAGCACAGAGCCGACGCTTTAGGTTGTTCTTTGCGACTTCTTCGGCTAATATCCTCCCCGACGCGCATATAAATAATCCTAATAAGGCCTGGGTCGAGGCGACTGGGTTCAAATGGGAGAAAACAAAAGGGCTGTGGGGAAAACGATGCAGGCAAAGATAATTCCTTTGATCAGAATATGTGCACCGTGTGCTCGTAAACAGCCGCGACGCCGACGTCTTGCGGAGCTCTCAGTCTCGGCCCGCCCTCCTGCTGTGAGCTTTGCCGTATCGCACCGACTCTGTGGAGGAGCTGATGAATATTCTGCGACGCTGATGCAGACTCCAGAGGTGCCTTTGGTGCATAACCACGGTTAACTACAGGAATACAGTACCTGCATGCATCAGACAGAGGGCCGATAAAGGGCTGAGCTGATAGCTGATAAGGACAGGTCCCAGTCTCAGGCTGGCCTATCTTCAAAGCAGGGCCGTTCATGCAAGGAGGGGAGGTGGTGGTGGTGGTTGGGGGGGGGGCACCAGAGAGATAGGTCGACTACAGGAGGATCTGACCTGTCTGCGCACCCCTACCAGACTTCAAACTGACTAAATTATTGTCCCGTTGCTGTTTCCTCCCTGTAAAACTGCTGAACTACGACCTAATAAAGTGATATTTCACAGGCGGACTGACCTTGACAGTCTGTAAGGTCTTTTGCTCCATTACAACCAACTTTTTTTTTTTTTTCACTCAAGACGCCTGAAGTCAGGTCCACCACAGATATGGCCACGTAGAGCTGCAACGATTCGTTTATGAACAGAGAAATAAATCAAACGGTTTGCATCATTTTTGCCGTTTACAAAGCAAAGATAGTGAAGAAAATGTCAAACATGCTCCAGTTCCAGCTCAAAAAACGTGAAAATGTGATGCATTTTGTGTTTTTTATCATTTTAAACCGATTATTTTGGGGTGGTAGACTGTTGGACAAAACAAGACATCTGAAGACGCCACATTAGACGCTGGGAACGTGTCATGGGAACACAAATAGAAAAAATAAACTGAAAATTAAATGATAATGATTATCAGGTGCAGTCTCAACACTACACACACACTGTGCTGTGTCTAAGAGCTGCAAACAACAATTATTTTTATTAATGTTTTATTAATGTGATTAATCTGTTGGCTATTTGTGGATTAGTTGATTGTCTGAACGGTGAAAACGGTCATCACAGCCTCAAAAAGCCAAATCTGACATCTTCAAACGCCTCGTTACGTCTGAGCAAACACTCCGAAACACAAAGATATTCCGTTTACATTCATACAGAGCAGAGAAAGGGTTTGCTTTAGAAACGCCTTAAACATTAAATCACTAATCTGTCAAACAACTAATGGACCAGTTGCCTGTTTTGTCCAACCAAAAGCTCAAAACCCAAAGAAAAGCAGGAAACTGTCTGAGAAGCTGGACTTTGGTGATCTTTGACAATTTTGAGAGAAAAATCCCTCAAACGATGAACTCGTTTCCGAACATGTCACAGTTTGTTGTAAAATCAGCTTCCTGAATTGACAGAGGCGAAGGCTTGGCTGGCGACGGCGTGTTGGCAGACTCTGCTCAGTCATCACAACTGTTCGCAATTAATTTTCTGTCGATCAACAAATCGATTGTTCGCCTCCTTGTTATAGCTCTGTTACGTTTTGTGGTGGACTGCAACGCCCAATAAACGATTTAATAACCAAAACCAGTTAACAGAACCAACGGCCAAATTAAACACTTACTCCATGCAAGGTTTCCCCTCTGTAATAAAGTCTGAACACCGTATGTGGCGTCTGTGTGAACCGGCTGCAACAAGATGTGGGACACAAAGGCGTGCAGAACATCTGTGAACAATTAGAGGCGAACAGAGCGAGCGAGCACTTATACTGCCCATTACACTTGAATAAGTCACTGGCTCGGCTTTTCATGATGTAATGCGGCACAGCTGGGATATGCAATCTCCAAAGTTGCACTGGGACAGAGCTCTCGCAAAACTTCAATCGAGCTCAAACACGGGCACACAGACCATAAACGTAATCTAGCGAGAGCAGAGTGGAACCACATTTATCCGCAGAACCCCCTCGGCAGCTCTGAGGTCATTCCTCAGGATGAGATGTTCACAGCGGCGGCGGCGGGTCCTCGTGTTCTTGACCAAATATTGTTCCAAATGTGACACACTCGGACACATTGACTCTGAAATCCTCCCGCTCTCCACTGCTCGTGTTCTTTATTCTTTCAGTTACACAAGTCAACTAAGAAATTCCAATAATTCCACCCAATGGACTCAGCAAAGTAGACTATACATGTACAACGCCGCACGCCTCGTCCCTGTGGTGGAACATTTAAAGTCTCCTTCCACTCAAAAATATGTTTTGCTCTTAGTTGCTTCACTGTGCACAGTGATGTATGAGTCTGCAGATGAAGGTTGTTTTCACCTTCATCTGCTGAAGGAGGAAAATTCCTCTGAGCTCATCTTAGATCTGAGTTTGGGAACGTGACTGAGAAACAGCACAATCACGGTCCAACGTGAAACGTACACAAAATGTAAAAGTCGAGCGTGGACTTTTCTTTGAAGCAGGAGAAATCTTATGTCGAGGAGTTTAACTTTATCGTGGCTAAAGTCTAAAGTTCTTCAAGTGACTCAAGTGAAAATTAGAAAACTGTTCAGTGTGGATTTAGAAAGAAGCGAGTTTACCAGACCACTGCACATCATCTCTGCTGGAAGCTCGAGGCTACATTAGCTGCTACTACAACAACGCACCCACATCTCAGGACGAGACAGTCGAGTTGCATTGTGGGTAATGTAGGTTTTGACAGGAAAGAATAAAAATTTCTCTGGCTCTGCTGCATCAGTTTTGGTCTTAAACTCTCCATTTTATGTCCAACGATGTCACAGCAGTGCGACGCTAAATCACTGAAGAACTCTTTTCAAACATGTCTGGAGGGAGAGCTGAGATCAAATCCCCTCATCTCGAACCTTTTCGTTGTATTTTTCGAGAAACTAGTCCGTCACTTAGCTCCTGGCGGGCCTTTGTGCCACTAAGTCTACAAGAATTTCTTACGTGATATACGAAATTTGTCAGCAGTTTCCAAAAACAACAAACTGCAACATTACATCAACAGAAAAACTGGAAAAGACACGAGGGATACGTCATTTCTTTTCAAAGCAAATTTTGGAAAAATGCTGCCTGCAAACACTAAAAGATTCATTGAGCGTTTCATAGGAGATCTTCAGTGAAACTTAAATATTTTACAGGCTGAATGCCGGCCATCTCTTAGAGCCTATAATTCAAAAGAGTTCAAACAATCCTTCCATCCTTATTTCTCCTGACCTAAAGCTTGGTCTCTGTTCAGAAAACGATGAGACAATGAAAACAGCATGAGCGTATATCTGGCCTCAAACCAACAGGCACAGATCATTAAGCCTGGATGTTTTTTCCCCAACAACACGACTCTGTAATAGCTGCACCAAAATATCTTGGATGTTTTGAATGTTGTTTAATCTCCAAAACAGCCCTACAACCTATCAAGATTACTGGCACGCGTTTTACTGCCAATAAAAAAATCCTTCACAATGTGAAAACTAACAAGAAACAATCCGCTCCTCGTGGCCAGAATGCCATTCAGAAAATGTGGAGGGTATCACCTTTACTGAGACGCAGCATTGTTAAAGATCCTCTATGGAAATATTTTTGTTTAAAACATGGGAAACTGATACTGGGCAGTGTGGGCACCGGTCAAATCGATGTAACCTTATCAGAGCTGAAACCATGTCAATTAGTCAACAGACAAAAAAAGAATCAGCAGCTATGTTTATAGCAGATTATCGGTTTGCTCCAGCTCCTTAACTGTGAGGAACTGTTGTTTCTCTTTGACTTTTGTGATCAACAAAATTACTGTTTTTTAGGTTTGGTCTGAAAAAACAAGCAATTTGAAGATGTCAGCTTTGGGCTTTAGGAAGCTGTGATAAACATCTTTACTGTTTTCTGACATTTTGTTGATCAAATGTTTAATTGATCAATCAATAATTAAACTAGTCATTAATTGCAGCCCTAAACCCTGAATGACTTTTTGCTACTGTGACGAAACTCAGCCCGTCACCATGAACACTGGTCATTCATTTCAGTCCCACCACAAACTTTGTGCTGCTGCTGCCGGACATAAAAAAAAACCCTGAGAGGAAACACCTAAAATAAAGTTTTAAAAAACTTAAAATATCACAAAAACCTTGACGTATATTAAACATGTGACTTAAATGTCACTTTAGTTTCCACTGATGAGACAAAAAAAAAAAAAAAAACCCGCAGGAAACGATGAGAAGACTCCAACTTCCCTCAAAAAATACATGAAACAAACAGAAATAAAACATTTCAGACCTGTTTTCTACATCATTTGAGGTTTGACCGGCACCGTTTTCATTACGTCATCTCACGTAACAGTGGTGGATGGAAATAATTTGCATCTTCTTTTGCAGATTCTCTGGAAATCTGGTCGAAATTTGGGCAACGTTTAAGTAGAAACCTGTCTAAATTCTGTTTTCACTTCCTTCTCCTCCCTCTTCGTGGTGCACTCAGGTAAAGACCAGCCGATTCTGGATTTTGGAGGAAATACTGATATTGATATTTACAACATCAACCTGTCCATGCTCTCTGCTGAACAAACTGAACTGGCCAACATATACACCGATACTGATACGTGTGCAATAAGCTGATAAAGGCTGGTATCTAACCTGGCTATCGGTCCTAAATTTAACCTAATTTTAAGCGTATCAGGGAAAGAGAATGCTAATAAAAGCGTGTTTCTACACACCATGTTCTTCTAGTGTTTATGCATAAACTGAAAATGAACATGAGAACAGATAAACAGTGGCTTTGCACCAATAAAAACATTTTAAGATCCTCTCCAGGCACGTTTAAGACGTAAAAAAAACCCCAAAAAACCTCAGATATGGTTTTTACTTCGTCTGCTGGACACAAGATGTCTCCTCCTACACTGAAAAGTCCACTCTCAGTGTCTGTGCACTGTCAGCTTTAAGTTGCGACTGTCTTCAGAGGAGTTTTGATGTCAGAAAACCCTCTCCTCTACACACACGTCACAGACTGAGATTCCAGGTGAGTGCAGAGTAACTTTCCTCCCCCACAGCAGGTACATGTGAAAACAGATTTAACTCATCAGTCTGCACAGTGAAGGTCAAACATCCCGGCGAAGTAATAACAAGGAAAACACCATTTTTGAGCGGAAGGAGACTTTAAATCAGCGGGTTTACAATAAGCTCAAACACAAAAACATCCCTGTGCTGCAGTGATTTATCAGGGTAAACTGATTATTTTGGATTAATCCTCCTTAGAAGTGGCCCAACTTCATATTACATAAAGCGGGGTGGTTTATCCTCCTCTACAGCCCTGCTGCAGACATATTCACATCTCTTTCTCTAACATTATCACTGTGAAGCTGATGTGGTGTAAATCCAGCCTGGTGGTGGTGGTGGAGTATCACCGTCTCCAGTCACAGCCAGGATGTTTTTTTTAAACAGAGCCTGCATTAATGAATCGCAGTTTATTCCTCTGCATCAGTGTGACATGAAAAACGAGCCACTGTCAGGACTCAGATGACAGTTCCTTTTCCATGTTCCCTTTTCAGGTTTCAACCCGCAAAATGATTCACAAACTGCGTCAGGATGTGTGTCCAGCTGCAGTTAAACAAAAAATAAATAAATTTGGATTTGGACTGAAAGGACACGGCTCGAGACAAAAAAAAAAAAAAAAAAAAAAAGAAGACGTCCACATTTTCTGCTTTCTCAGGGACAGGCCCTCTAAACCCAAAACCCTGCACCGAAATGGGTCCCCTCCGACACGGGTACTGCTGTTACGCCCTTGCACGCAAACAGGGAAAATGTAGGAAAACACAAAAGGCGTTTAATGTTACTAACACACTAAAACACACACACACACACACACACACACACACACACACTCAGACATCCCTTATATCCGAACAGACCTTTACTTTCCTGTGGATGTTAAAACAATGAAAAGCACGCCGAAAGCTCAGAGTCGGTATCCAGCAAATGCCTCGACCGAACGAACCATTACCGCGCATGAAGCCGCATTTTACAGATTTGTATTATTATTATTATTATTATTATCATCGTCGTCGTTATTTAACAAACTCACCTCATTTGGTTGGAAACCGGCGGAGACCAGGCAGCCGTGCCATGGCACAGGAAGGTTTAAAACGCAGCACTGTTTCTCGGAGGGTTTCTAGCTGCCTGTGCTCATGGCTGTAGCGGCGTCCTCCTCTGCCTGCTGCAGCCGCTTTCCTCCTCTGCCTCGGCGTTCACTGTTTGGGTTCAGGAAAAGTGATGTCATTGCATGAAATTGCATTACCCGCCCCAATTTTTTTTTTTTTTTTTTTCAGAGGCAGTCCCATGCTGCCAAACATAACTTCACCATATATTTAAAGAAAAAAAAAAAAAAAACACTGCCTGTATATGTGGGTTTTTTTTTTCCTGTGCTTTAAAATATGCTCTGCACACTTAGAAAATCCTCCTGCAGTGATGATTGAAATCATACATCTGATCAAATCTGGGTTTGATTACGAAGAGATGAACTAATGCATCAGAAAATAGTTTATTTGTGGATGAGAGTTGTTTAACAGATGAAAAACATCGAGCAACTAACCGAATACAATTTTAAGGCAGTTTAACCCAGATAGAAACATGAAAACACAATAAATACATGTTGTTGAACTGTCAATTGGAAATGACCTGAAAATGTCACTGTTCTGAAGGTGACCTCTACTGAAAAAAGGTCAACTCAGTATCAGTCTTTGTGGGATGAAACATGGGTCACACACTTCATAACACAGCCCATATTAACTGTCTTTATTTTATTGTATATACCAGTTACCAATAAAATACCTACTGGTTCCCACTGGTGCTTAAAGGACAGATGCACGTTATTTAAATAAATCACTTCAGAGTAGATTCACATTTCTCCTCTTTCATAAAAACAAAACAGCTGAACGTTCAGTTAAAACTCAGATGAGACTTTGGTTTTATCAGCTGGGTTCTTTTTTCCAAAGTTAGAACCAAACTCCCTCTTTTTGTTTTATCCCTTCACTGCAGCTCAGCGCAGGAACAGACTGTGGAGCCATGATGAGGAAATCTGAAACTAAAAAGACAGTAACTTTGGAAAATACCCACTGTTCCACTGGTTAGTCTCTCATTAGCCTTACAACGTTAAAGAACAGTAAATATCGGCTAAGTCTGATCCACCTACATCTTTGTGATATTATTATAACAGAAACCTTCCATAGCTGTGCAACTGAGAAAGGTATGTTTGTTTTCTACTCCAGCAAGATGCTGCAGTGCTGGACGAACTTACAGACCCATTTCTCAACTTGACTTTATTTCAAATCACACGATGAAGTAGAAGATATAAATAAATCAGTGGAGTCTGATGATATGTGGGCTTCAGTAAAATGTGTGGCTGTTAGTTACCCTGTATTCCTCTGATATGCCTGTGACTCCTCTGTTCCCCACGTTTCTGGGTTTCTTCCACTGTAACGACATTTTAAGAACCAGTAGGAACCAGTAGGAACCACTGAAGTGCTTCACTGGTACCCAAGTCATACAAAACGAGTCCGTTACCACGGGCTGCAGTATGAAGTGCTGTACAGTGAAACTTGTTCGCTTGATAATGCTGCAGAGGTCGAGCTTGCTCATCTGGGAGCATCAGCCGCAGCAGTGTCGACGTCCTGTGAATCATCAGCGGCGTCTTCTTCGCCTCCTACAACCTCTGACACCACCTGGGTGGAAGAACAGGAAGTTAGGAGACGACACCAGCCTTTTATTGGCACAGAGGATCTGTTTGTCTAAAAGGTGCAATTTGCTTTTCTGCTCTGTCATGGCTGAGATGGTTTCCTCGCCTCTGACCCGTCACTCAACATTCAGTACAGTGCAGGAATGTAGAGACAAAAGATAATTGCCTTTTTTATTAACGTGCTTCAGTGACTTGTTTTTGCAAACAAACCCTACACCACGCTCCAAAGCTTGTTCATTACACCGTGTGGTTTTGAGCAGACGACGGGTTCATGAGGTGAAATCTTTGGTTGTCAATTAGAAACTGTGGATCTAGATCACACAGTGAGTCCAGTCTGTCCGAAAATCCCACGATGTGGCCACTGCTACAACCACGGTCTATAAACTAACCAAACAGCTGGACAACAGCAGAGAGGACAGGGGACTGAGAATGACTGACTGTCAAAGACGTTCAGTAAGATTACGGAGGACAAATTTTATGGATGAGCAAAACGAGCTAATGTAATTAAAGTACCAAACAAAACATTTTATCAAGTATTTTTTTTGTATTTTTATATTTTAAGAAAAGACAGGAAATGAAAGGAGACACTGGGAACTGCGTGCAATTAAGCCACGACATTCCCAGTCTCTTCTGGGATTTATCTCAAAGGCACTTTTGCTAAATTGTCGGTTTGTGTTTTCACAGGACACAAAGGTCCACGCTGTCCTCCACCTGAACTGTTTCACTGCACAGAACTGACAGGACTATGGCCAAAGTGTATTGTTTTGCTACATGTTCAAAACATGGGGCGGCACAGATGGACGAGGCAAGCAGAGACATGTCATTAAAGGACAGGTTTACATTTTCTCAAGCCTGTCTGAAAACATTTGTCAGAGGCCCATATGGACATCCAAACAGGTTTTGTTTGCTGTAAACATTCCTCGCGTTCATACGGATCCCAAGCTTCCAAACGACAGTGACGGGGGACAAAATCCACAGTCCTCACTCTGCGCAAAAACACATCCCAGAATTCACCTGACGTTAATATTTAGCCTCCTGAATAGGACAAAATAAAATTAGTATTTCCAAAGTAAGTTGAGGGACTAAAAACAACGTGACTCTTCAGACGAACTAAACTTAATAGCCAGTATGAATGGGAGAAATTATTATAGTGAGTAAAAACACTTTCAGAATGTGTGTCTAAATAGTTTAAAGACAGGTTTGGAAAAAAAAAAAAAAGTGACCCTGTCCTTTAATTTTATCTAATATTACACTGTGGGTGTACGATTCATTCACTGGAGAATTTGACATGCCTTGAAATGGATAATGTTCAGTCTGACACAGATTGTGACAAGATTTTATTAGACCCATCTCTGACAGCGTGACATACAATGAACTTGAGGGTTTCTGTTGTTATTGCACAGTGTGTAGGCAGACAAAGCCCGTAGCTAAGAGTTAACCTGGTCATCCATGATGGCATCCACATCTCTTTCTGAAAGCTCCTGGCCTGAGGTGTCCAGGTCGACCTGGTCTGGGTCTTCGCCCGTCAGGATGTCCATTGGCGCCTCAGCAATGGCTCTGATGGTCTGGTCTTCCAAGGCAAGGGCCGTGTCAAACTGAAGAGGGGACGGAGGACCCTGCATGCCATCGCCTTCCACATCTAGGTCCTGTATAACAAGAATATTTATAAAATCTGCATCTTAACATTGAACTTTTAGCCATGTTCAGTTATAGGTACAAATATTTGTTTTCACCTCTGATCGAATTGAATTGATTCAGATGTGTTTAAGGGGGGTTAATACACTCAGCGTCAGCTGCTGATGCCTTATGTGAAGAAGAAACCTACAGCTTTTGACCGTGCTTGTAGTAATCCCAGCTTTTGTTAAAGCCCGATTTTGTGTTTTTAATTTTCAGAGATCATCTGACGATACTGGAACAACAAATGGTGAGTTCTAAAGATCTGGGTAAAAAAATATGAACGTGCGGTCGTTTATTGGGAGCACGAGTCACAACTAAATCTTACAGTAGCAACATTTTGATTTTAAGAGCTGAAGTAGTTTCTACACTTCATCCAAACGTTTAAAACACAAATCATATGCTTCTAGAAAAGATGCCAGAAGTAGTATTTTGAAGCTGCATTCACATCTGCAGTTCTGTTCATTTGGTCCAGAAAAAACTGTCAACTGTTTTTTTTACTGACAGGTAAACCAGGGATTGGACAGTTTTGGTGACCAATGAACTTGTGTCTAATATCACATGTTTCTGAGACCCCGCCCTTCAAGCTTTTTAGTTGGATTCATTCTGGAGTGGCTCATTTGTACTGGAAACTTGATCTGACCCAACTACAAGGTGTACTCTGTAAGCCTGAGCTGAACAGCTCGCCTGTAGCCTGGTGCCGTCTGACGCTGATAAGCCAAATTTACCGGCTGCTAACTGGAGAACGAGTCACAGCTCGACCTGCACTAGCGATGAACTGCAACGCCTTTTTGACATTCGGACAGATAGGACCTTCTGCAGGACCTCCTTCCAGTGTTTTACTCTCTCGCTCCAAAGAAAAGATGTTTGATAACGACCTTAGATTAAGAGTTGACAGAGTTCGGCTGAACCAAACCAAAGACGTTGTGAAAGCACTCCAAAATACCAGCAACGGAATATGTAATGTTATGTGTGGAACATGACATTTTAGTTACAGTACATGTACATTAGAGGAAAGTGGTTGGGTAATAACACATCTACATACATCACTGAACTCTAAGGGAAGGCTCTCTGTTGGCTGAAGCTCTGCTGCACTCAGATACATGTCTTTGCTTGCAAGGGTGAGCTGATCCTGCGGTGGAGGCTCCTGCTCAGGCTGGTACATGGGGGGAGGTAGGGTGAGGTGAAGCGGGCAGCGAGGATCGTCAGACTGACCCATGTGCACGGTGCGGTCACAGGGGACATCTTTCAGGCCTGGACACATTTTGAAAAGCACCTGATTGCTGTCCTGGTAAATGTCTGAGAATCTGGCTGTCAAGGAAAATGACATGATGTGTAAACACACACAGACAACACGAACGTAAGAACAACACCGATAATGAAACTGCTGCCATCTTTAAAAATAAACACGAACACCAGATGCCAACCCGTGGACAGTGATAAATGGGAAACTTCAGCCTCACAGTTACCAAAGTACAACAATTATTCCAATGAAAATAATCTTGCTGTATTATTTCACAATAAAAGGCTCCTTACTGTGCAGCTGCACAAGGCTTGACTCTGCTAATGCTATGGCTGAGTAGGTTTGTACGAGTTAGTGATTTTTGTTGGAGCATAAATGCTTTGTGTTTGTACAGTTTGTTCACAATGCAACGCTGGTGTCAAGGTTTAATCACCGTCCATGTCAAACACAACGAACACAAAGTTCAGCACTTGTAATGAAACCGTGTTGTTGCTCGTTGTTGACACAGAGAAAACTACCATGTAAATCCAGTATGAATGAATAATGAAGCATGAGGCCACACTAAATGAATGCAGCGTAAAGGCAGGTTGGGAAGGGATTCTGTTCCTTCCAACTGAACTGATTAGCCCCTTTGTATCTCTGGGAAAAATCAACAGACCACAGGAAGGAGTTCATGTAGGCTCCCTTTGAAACCAGCAGCTACTGCAAGCTGCTGGTCTTGATTGGGGCCAAGATGAATACGGCTCAAAAAGAGAAGAATGAAGGAAAAATTAAACGAGCAGGGAACACTGTTTGCAGTTAGGTTTGAAATGTAAATGATAAAGTATGATTGTAACTAAGCACTGTCTGAAAATGCAAGTTTTTCCTGTGGTTTCTTGAATGGAAACAGACCATACATCAACACACTGGTGGCCACACTCATGCTGAAAACGTTTTTGAGGATACGTGAGACACAGTGCCGGGTCATAGGAAGGCAGGGATTGGTACATCGGGTCCCCTCCACGAAGGAGATGCATTTCTCATAGACTGTTCTCGAGTGTGGCTACAACAGAGAAAAGACGTGTTAGATAAGGTCAAAACTGTAAACTGTGGCAAGAAAATCAACCTAACTGTTTATCTGTTATAACTGTAATCATCCTGAAGAACATTATCATTCCTGGATGCCACAATACGGTCAGAGGAAAAGCCTGAAAACTGAGTCTCTGAAGCGCTTCGTGTGATGGGGTTTTCAAATTTCAGTTCCACTCTGCTGCACTGAAATATGTTGAACACAGTCTCATGACCAAAACTACGTACCATCCCAATTCACTGTTGTAATCAACATACTTGACACCACCACCCGCTTACATTCAAAGCACAAAACCCCACGTGATACATGTCAGGGATCATGTTACCATCACCTTTACACAGAGCATGTTTGGGTTTAAACAAACAAACAAACATACATATATATATATATAACCATATGTTCTTCTGTCCTCACGCACACTGGATTTTGTTAAATGAAACTATGGGTCAGTTTCCCAAATTACAATTTACTTTTTTTGTGCTTTGGTGAACTGACCCTCCAGTCTTTAGTTTAATGACATTAAGGGTTGCTCATGCTACTATAGTCATACCTGAGGAGCTCCTTCTGTCACAGCCTGCCTCCTCTCCCTCAGCTGCCGGTGCAGCAGGGCTTCCACTCCGTACCGACGACGGTATCGACGCAGAGCTTTGAGCTTCTTCAGGTTCTCTCTTTCCTTCACGGACAGTCCTTCAGGACCTGTCAGTAGACTGCTCCCTGTTATCCACACAGAAAAACACAAATATCACTGAGGCCTGTGAGGCAAGAGCTCTGTGAACGTGAAAGGCTGTGGGCTAATTTCCTAAAAAGTTGAACAGTTGAACAGGTAAGCAAACAAAGCAACATGTTTAGTTTTTAACCAACTGGTTGTATATTCACCAAGAGTTTCGTGCTCCACTTTGCGGTTGTGCAGGTATCTACGCTTTTTCTCCTTCAGCAGGTGCTGCAGGCGTTTGAACTGGTCAATGTAGAGCGACTGGAGCCTGATGAGTTTTTCTCGAGTGATGAGAGCCACCTCCTCTGCTGTGTACACTCCTGCATGTCTACAAGTACACAAAATAAAAAAAAACTGCCTTAAAATCACAAGTAAAGGGGCCATGTCACAGATATGTGCAACTCTTCCAACAAGCTCCCACTAGTCTAAAGACACAATCTTTAATTAAGGCCAAATTAAGACATTTTACGACATCTAATTATATGGTGCTATGAGGAGAGTGAATGACAAAAAGGCAGCTGGAACAGACGGCATCCTGGGACCCCGTGCAGACCAGCTAGCCCCAGTATTTACCCCTATGTTTAATGACGCTCTTGCCCAGGCCACAGTCCTGACTTGCTTTAAAAAGTCACTCACTGTCCCCTCTGCAGTTCACCTACTGCCCCAACAGAGCAACCACAAACACACAGCACAGTGGTGCTGCATGTGACAGGGGACATGGGAACTATACAAGACAGTGAGACTGAGCAGTGCCATATCAAACACCAGTCTATAGCATCAACTGGGACACAAGTATTGCTTAATGCAGATGAATGAAGATTTGCAATTCATATTAACAATATGAGCTCTAAGTAAAACTTCAGAGATGGTTGGATAATTCAGCTTACTTCAGAGGATCCTCGTGATCACTGTCAATACTGTCGGCTTCACTGTCAGGGTCTCCTCTCCACGTCTGGTCAAGCACCAACGGCCCCTGCTCCTCCTCACTCAGACTGTCCTCATCTGCCCAGAGAGGGTGTAGTTAAACATCAATTATATCTATACATAGATGATGGAATGAACTTCAAGAGAAATTATCAAATTAATTTCCCCCCACAGCAAAACACACATTAGATGAACATCACTGATGTGATAGAGTTGACAAAGTCTGAACATTTACCTAAAATACGACTTGCTTCAGAACGGCCTCCCTCAAGGCTGTGTGTCTCCGCACGGTTGTATCCACTAAGCTGAGACAACAGTGTCTCTGGAGAAGGACCGGAAGACGCCTTTCTCATCTGAGCTCGGAGAGCCATGGCATTCCTGCGAGCATGCTCTGCACAGAACGTCACGCTGAAGAACAGACAGAGAAGATATGTCAGAGAGCTGCTTGGATTTGTTATCAGGTGAGGGTTATCAAGCAGGAGAAAGTCAGACGTCTTCTACTCACCCATCTTTCCTCTCGACTTTTGGAGCTGCATTGGGGCAGCGCTTGCCGTTCTTAGCAGAGACATAGCTGCACTGCTTGTATGGGGCGTTTTTGTCCTCCAGAATGTGTTTGAGGCAGAAGTCCAGGCCTTCCAGACGGGGCTGAGAGCATGGTCGCTGGGTGAAGGAGCAGGCCTGAGGCTCCTGTGGCCGGGGTGTCTGGGTCACCCGGTTTCGGCTCGATGGCAAAACATGAATTCGTATCCTGTTCATGGCAAATCTGCAAAAATTGAGAAAGTATGTATTATGATCATTAACAAAGATGACAAAGATTCCCAGGTTCCAGCTTCTCAAATGTGAGAATCTGCTGTTTTTCTCTGTCCTGTATGACAGTTAACCGCATATATTTGGGTTCTGTCATGTCAGTTGGACAAAATGAGACTTCTTGTAGAAGGATTTTAAGGATATTTTTGGCATTTTATAGACAAAAAGGGTTAACAGAAATATAAAGGCTGGGAGGTACACAACTCCATCATGCAAACAAAACTTAGGCTGAATATGTGATTTCAAAGAAATGTAACCGTAGATGATGAGCAGAGAATTTGACAGAAAATACACACATTTTATGAATCCACTTATTTTATCTAGGTCCTTAATAACAAACTGAGCGCAAAGGTCAGAGGTGCTAAAGTATACTGATACTAAAGTGCACCGATTTTTAAAGGTAGGACGCAAACAGAACTATGTGAATCTAATACAAAAATCATCGTTTAAAACGGTTTAAAAAACAAAAACCAAAATGATTTTACCTAATGATATTCACCACAGTAAGTTAAGTAACGTTAAAGCAGGCGGTGGCAGATGGCGTGTATATTCTCACAAACTGTTACAAGTTAACACACATTAATGCACAGACAGCGGTTATAACTATCAAAACGGCTACTGCCTTACTCACTTAAGGGAGAAAATGTATTTATTGCTGATTTAAATTAGTAGAAGTGCATTTCTCCGTGTTGAAAAAGTCTAACAAGCCGCCACACGGCGCTTTAGCCCGCCTCTCTTTACTGCGTCACTCCTTCAGTTGTTGAGTCGCCATCTTTGTTTAACAGTTGCTAACACTAGCTAACGGCTAATTTCCACAATTCGCGGCTAAGAACCGAGTTTTTCGGACCAACTACACCAGAGGGTCGTCTTTGTCAATATCATCGAAATGCTTCGGTGCTAGAAGACGAACATATCCTCGTTTTTTTGTCTATACTCACTCACCTTCTTGTCCACCACCCAACCCGCTCTAGCTCCCGAGGCGCACTACGACGACTGTCCTGCGTTCACTACTGTCTGCCACACAGCCGCTGCAGTTACACGGACCCCGCCCTCTGAGAGCTCTGATTGGCCAAAGCGTTAGCGTTTCAGGCATTTCATTGACCAATCAAGTTGCCACTCAGCGCAGCGACAAATATTCTCAATTACATTCCCAATACTGCAGTAGTAAAATTTATAAAAACAAGTAATGCAACAAGCGCTTTCTTAAAATATTTATTGACTTTAATTGAGAATAAAGCAACCACATTATATCAAAAAGACAGTGTTCACATAAACTACCGGTCACAAGTTTTAGAATGCCCCCATTTTTCCAGTTTTTATTGAATTTTCAGCAGTTCACGTCCAGTGAAGAAGCTCAAATGGTACAAAGGTCAGTGGTAAACTAACCATGGTTTAAAAAAAAAAAAAATAGAAACTGGCCGTTTTCAGGGAATAAGAACTTGACTTGTAGTTTTCCTGCATGCAACTAAATGAAGTTTAAAGTAAATGCAAACAGTTCCTGCACTTACAAACCTCTGCCTATACAACACCCTCTGATGCACTATTAGGACAATACTGTGTTGCAGGAAGTAGTTCTGTATATTGCTGTCAGAGTGGTGAGAAAAAGGCAGTAACAAAGGAAGACAGACTGGTTGGTCAGGGGTTCATCCTACAGCAAGATGATGACCGAAAACATTAGAAGAAAAGAACCAGACAGTGAAGTCACACGATGAAGACCAGCACAGTCTCCAGACTTTAACTCCATGGAGCTGGTTTGGGATGTGTTCGGACAGAAGGGGAAAGCATGACATGAGCAACACATTTGTGGGAACTGCTACAACAGAGTTTTGACAAACTTTCGGAACAATATTTGATTTCCATTGTAGAAAGAATGTCAAGAGTGTGTAAATATTTAGGATTTAGAATTTCATGATTCCATATTTTCTTTAAATCTTTATTATTTATTTGTTCTCTGTTTTAATTTCAGAATACACTGACATTACACTGTGTAAATTTCAGTAACAACTGGAAAAATGGGGGTGTTCTAAAACCTTTGACCGGTAGTGTATAACCTTTTAACTGAAAACAAAAATTACCCCAAAACGTTTCATTTCCAGACCTGAGTGTCACTAAAAACACCAAGATGTGAAAAAACATGAAATTTATTGTAGCTATGTGATTTTGCATTGTTAGGTTGCATGAGTGTCTTCCGTTTTTCTCACAGGTGGGTTCATTTCAAAATGCGTGTCCTTTTGAACGACTCTCTCACAGCATAAAGTTAATACTTATATGGGAAGATTTTTTTATCCAGATCAAATAAAACAATTTTCAAAAATGGCAATGATATATTGGACATCTATTCTAATAGTCTCACCATTATATATTTAACACTTGGTCAATTGCATTGTAGGCAATCCTACTGAGATAAATATTCAGTGCATTTACTGTCTCCCTGTCACAACCAAGAGCTGAATAACTAATAAAACCTCTGCTGCCTGAGCAAAGAGCTGTGCTCTTTCAGCATATCTTCCATATATGAAGGGAACAAAAACATTTTACAATTGTATGGCTGATTTGTTGTACTGCATTACTGTGAACTGCCTAAAACAAATGGGTTTTTGATTACAAACTGAAACAAACTGAAAGCAGGATAAGAGCAGTAATACTATACAATCAAAACCATATAAAGCTCAATATGAATTAAATGTACAGATGATACCCGATTCTCTTGCCAACAAATAGCACCTCTTCCACTATTTTGCTCCAACACAAAATTTAAACATTAATTCGGATTAATTACAGTATTATATTCACGCTCATGACCCTGTAGTGGAGGTATGTCGATAACCTGCTTGCCGTGTATGATTTTATACAACTAAAGAACACATGCAGACATGTTTGATGAATCATGGCTTGTGGAAGGATTACACACGACATTATAAAACTCAACGTCCACGAATTTAGTTTGAAGGAGTCAAAAGACAGCTTTAACATGACTCAATTAGACCAGCATGAACTGACGGGTGTACACTGAGGTTTACACATTTAAACATCCCCGAAGGAAATGCATGAATGAAAGACAACCAAAGAGACAGACAGATGACCGGTGATTAGTCTCTGATAATGTGTATTGTGAATACTTTTTTGTACACTGTGCTCGATATGGTCACCACAAAGCAAATACCAGCACATAAACTGTGTTTTTCTGACATAGTTTTGGGGTGAAGATGTTGTGTAGCCATATGTGCTGCTTATCACTATCCTTAAACGTAGCTGTGATCACGAAAGACTCCCTCCTGAGGAAACCGATGGACAAGTGACAGTTAAAAGACAGAATAAAAACCCATTTCTTCTCTGGAGGGATTTTATTTTTGTTGGCAGTTCCTTCATTGTGACCATACCGGATAGATATGTTTGAACTCTCTGAACCCTCTGATAAACCACAGAATTTATATGCTTGGTATGAACTTGTCCATTAGTGTAATCATTAGAGAACTGAATATGAATATTTTACAACCATTTAAAACAATGACTGCAACACTCAAAATCTAAAAACAAAAGTACAACCTTCCTTAATTTACATCTCTTTTTTTTGCAATTTTTATAACAAAATGTAAAAAATATTTCATGTTTGTTTTAAACATTTTACAAGATTTGTACATGTTTACCAAATAAGGAAGGAAATAAAATAGATAAACACCAGGGGTGGGGCAATTACCTTTTTTTTTTTTGAGGTTATGGGTGTTTAAAAAAAACATTTTTTTAAAAGACAAAAATATTGAAAAGATGGCTTTGGAGACATGCACTCTCAAACTAGCCTGTACAGTCTTGATGGAGAAGTATCCCTCTACACACAAAGAACAGAGGAGAAGCCTTAAAAAAGGTAGAAAAGGGGACTATGTTTTTTTTTTTTAAGTATTCAATTAATAAATAACATACTATAAAAACATTATAAAAAGGCAATCGGTAAGAAGACCTAACAGGTATGTGATGGAAATCTTTTAGTTTCCTCATGATTTCAAGATGGTGACTTCCTCTCAAACAGTCCTCAGGTCCCATCATCACATTTCATTTGAGTTAAGAATAAAACAAACAATTATCTACACTTTACTGTAAATTTTTTTCCTCACATTTTGCAAGCTTTTCAAGCCACTCATTATTGCCCCACAAGTGAACTGTTTAAAAAATAAAAAATTAAAAAATAAAAACTCGCTTGTCTCACCATTACATTTCTCTGCTGTCACACCGAAGCCCATTAAAAACACTGGGTGAGTTTTAAAAAAATAATAATACAATACTTGATGTAACAAGATGGATGTTTGTGATGTCAAGCACAATGTACATAATAACATCTCCTGATCAGGAACTCATTTGGGTAACGGTGGCAGTGGTGGAGGCGGTTCTGAAGGCAGGGGTGGGGGTCTGGGGTTGTTCCCTCTGGAACCACCGCTGTACCGAAAGTCCCCATACTGGGATCTGTAGTCAAACATGGACGGCTGGGACGGTTGGACCCCCTGTGCGCTCAGAAGAGAGTTCAGCATATCAAAAGTGTCCTGGTACTCGTTCGACTGGGCTCCACCCGCTGCACCGTGCCCGTTAGTGTCTGTCTTGTCACTTTTGGAGTGCGAGTAGCTCCCTTGGTGGTGGGGAAGCCCCAGAGCGGGAAGCAGGTCAGGACCATGACCTAGAGTTTGCCCAGAGGAGGACGACAGGGACGGTAGCTGGTAGGGATTCCTAGAGGACTTGCTGACTTTTGAGGCAGGGTGAGAACTTGCTGTGGGATCCTGGGAGTGCGTCCTCTTGCGTGACGCTGAAGAGGATGAAGAGCTTGTTCTAGAGGAGTCGCTGGGGACTTTTTTGCTGCTTCCTACTGCTCCGCTGGAACTAGATGAGTGTTTATGTGAAGAGGAAAGCGAGGCACTGCTAGAGGAGGAATGGTGGTGGTGGTGGTGGTGATGGTGGTGATGATTAGACCGTTCCCTGTGCTTGTCCCTGCTCTTGCCCTCCTCTCCCGAACTCCCCTTTTGCTTCTCAGGCATTCGTATTCTGACTTTAATGTCCTGATCCTGACCCCGGGTGGTGCTGCTGCTACTGCTGCTGCTGCTGTGCCCGCTGCCTGCTCCCCCTGCTACAGGGAAACGCATTTTCAGAGAGCTCCGGTCATGCCTCTCCTTCTCAAGGGGGATTTTCAGAATGATGGGAGAAGGGCTGGACATGTCGCAGGAGGAGGAGCTGGACTGCTGGTGATGCTGCTGCTGCTGCTTCTCCTTCCTCTGCTGCTGACCAATGAGAGCCTGGGCAGCATTGGCATAGTCCCTCTTCACGCTGGCCTCCATGTTCTCCAGCTTCCTCTTCTGGGCAGCCAGGACATCTGCGTTCTTGGCACGGTACTCACTCAGCGATACCTTAGCCGGGGCGTGAACCTCGTGGTTGGGGTGTTGCTGCTGCTGCGGTTGTTGCTGCTGTTCAGATCCGCCCTGACCCTTTCCACTCCAAGTCTGAGCACTGCCAGATGCACCTCTCTCCTTATCACCCATGGATGAGGAAGAAGAGGCAGACGGCGGAGCTGAGAGGCTCATCAGGCCCGCCACAGTACTCTCTGATGAAGCCATGGAGATCATGCTCATCATGGTGTCCCTCTGGTCACCCTCCTCCTGAACTTTTGGCTTGACTTTGGGTGTCTGCCCTCCAGCCTGGGAGCCAAGAAGACAAACAATTACTGTTAAGTGAGTGAAATAAAAACATCCACGTGATAACAGGATGACTTGGCTGTGCTCTGTAGGTTACCAAGGACCAGTGGGGAAAAAGTTATACCTTCCAATTGCGAATCCGTTTCAACCGGCTGGGGGTTTTCTCCAGAATCTGCAGGAACTCATGTGTGAGCTCTGAAGGAAGTTACATGTTACATGTTATTAATCCTTAACCACCTCATTTCTCTACGGTTGCATGACTCGTGGATCCTTCTCAAACACATTTTCTCCCCTTGTTCTACAAGGTCATTTACAGAACATACCATCCAGCAGCTCCAGGGTGACTGTGGGATCAACATACTCCCACCAGTGTTTGCCATCGGTGGACACAGGAATCTCCCAGTTGGACCATTTGCAGGCGAGATGGATGCACACACAAGCCACAACGGGCGGACTGTACTGCAGGCAGAATGTGGTCAAGTGCAGACTACGTGGCAGGATACGTCCCAGAAGGCAACAAAAAACAGAAACAGGAAGAGAGAGAGAAAGAGAGAGAGCAGACATTCAGTATATTGAGTCTGAGAATTACGTTCAATACACACAAAAGATATGAAAACCTGTTCAATCATTTTACTGTTCACATCCAAAACAAACACAGCAGCCTATATTTACATTGAACTGTAAAATATACCTGTTGGTAGCCATAAAGTATGATGTTTGGGCCAAATCCTTACTCGCTGGAACAACAACAGAACAAAAAAACACACTTAAAACCTGCAAATTAACTGATTAATGCCCTAACTTGCCATCATGCTGAGATATCGAAACAGAATTGCGCTAAATTGAAGAGCTGATGCTCACCTCTGACAAGCTGAGTGCACTTGACAACATGAGTATGAGGATGGTCAATGGTGATTTCAAAAGCTGCAATAAAAGGGGACAAAAAGAGGCAGGATTTAATAAAGAAAACTCATATATGCACCAAGTGCAATTTCCATGACAAAGGTTATTTCCCCATTCAGTAGTAATTATAAAGAAACATCCCTGAAAATTAGAAAATTAATACTGTTACACCAAACTAAAGTGGACAAAGAATAATGTGGAATATTGTTTACATGGGGTCTTCTGATAACATCCTGGACAACATGAAAATACCAACTGCTGAATGTGAAAAACGTTAATGGCATGTCAGTTAAGTTTATTTCTGGGCCCTCGTACTGCTGAATGACAGTGAATTTAATCAAAGCCACTGTTGTTTCCTTCAACTCCGAGCTTGAAAACATGACATGGGATTAAACCGTCTGTGGTCGTCATTCTAAAAACCCTTGTTTGCGATAATGCAGCAAGTCATCACAAAGACCTACAACAAATGGCTTAAAAACATGAAGGAAAAAAAAGGGAAACATGAGATATTCACAACAATACAGAAACAAAAGCGGAAATAATGGGTAATGTCACTGTGCGATAAGCGATGCTAGTATGAAGCATGAATGCCACTTTCCAGTGCTTCTAACTGCATATGGGGTTTCTGTGGACAAAAGTAAAAACAGGTTAGCACTACTGTTTTAATCACATGTGGTTCTGGAGGGAAATCAAGGGACCCAGTTCTTCCTTCCCAACTTACCCAAGGTCTGGAGTATTATGCTCTCAAGAATGACCAGGTCTTGGGCTTGTTGCAGGTAAGCCTGAGGTTGAGAGGACAGGCACGTTACTCACTGGGCGCCCTCTTATCGGTTGTCAAACAAGAGCAACTGGACACGCTATGGGATTTTGAAAATGTCTGACCATTCACCAGAACGGCTGGTAGAATGAAAGGCCGGGGTGGTGACATTTGGACATATTAAAAATAACTATTTTGCCAAAGCTGGTACAACTGGTACAGGTGCTCTTGTTCTACAACTAGTAGACATCACATTACCTGGAAGACTGAAAACACAGAGACACTGGGACGCATTTCGCCCTTTGCTCTTTTGACCCACGCATCATGCAACCTCAACATCTGAGGTAACAACAGCTCATAACAGAATAAAACTGTACCCAGTTTGGCTGCAATGTGAAAGGCAAGCATAAAAAAGAAAATTACAATAGCTGTTAACCTTATTCCAAGATAGATTATATTTTAAAACACTAGAAGAGAAATGTGATGGAGAGTGTCACAAATTGAAGCAATGAAAAAGTTAGTGGCCCGTCAAATCTAATGTTGAAGTGCAGCAACAAAGAAAGGTTTAAAGGCAAACTGCTGTTTCTGAATGAACACACACACAAAAACAGCAAAATTAGTAAGCCAATGATAATCTTCAGGAATTCTACTCAGGTAAACACATGAGGAGACAAAGCACAAATCAAAATTTTCACTTACATCACTGCGTACATCTGGTGAAGGCTCCTGAGGATTGAGGCATGCATGGGCAACTTTAATAACATGTTCTAGCTTTCGGGGCTGCTCCTCAACCTTCGCTGCGAGGAAGAGAGCGGCAGGAGCAATAACCTGGCGAGGGGAAACCGAAATACCAAAACGAAGTTCATGAGGTTACATACATACGCACTGACAGCTGCATCAGGGGCTTCATGGGGAGAATGACAAAGAATACTTACATTTCTGTGAAATCTGGTGAAAGACTGGACCATGTAGAATCGATGCATGTACACAATGGCTGTATTAATTGTAAGTTGGGATCTGATACATGTGGTGGTTAAGGACAATGATGTCAACAGCACTAAAACACCTGCGCCGATTGTATAACAAGATCACGACTACGGTGGTTGGTTTAGGTATTAAATAAAATAACTAAATACTTTAAATTTAGCTAATAACCAACAAAAATCAGAATCACATCAACCTGGTATCACGTCAGTGGCAGAACAACATTGTTGTAGACCCAGCTAGCTTCAGATCAGTCTGAGGTTAGCCGGAAGCAGTTAATTAGAAATAACATTTAAAAGGTTCGACCCTAAAAATATTATATGATAAACACTTACACCAAAAACCCAGTGTTTAAATACATAACAGGTTGTCCTACGCGACAGATTTTCTTCACAAACGTTTACAGTGCGAAGCGAAGCTAATGCTAACGTCCTGAAGGCCCGCCGACCACACAGGCCTTCACGGCCCCGGTTCAACCTACTACGCCGCCTTCAGATAACGTTGGCAGGCTATCGTAAATACAGTAAAATCACAACCCACCGCATGAAAATGGCAAGAAACACAAAAACAAACCAATGGCCTTCGAACAAATCACAATAACAAACACCGGCGGCGCTCTCGGCCGAACCGGCTTCACGAGAAGCTAAACCTCGCTAGCTAACAGGCTAACGGAGGCTAGGTGAGACGCAAGTCGTCCCTCGACAAAAGATACACATTGAGCCGCTGCCCCATGTCCTGGAGCAGGTTCGCCGCCTGTTGCCTGTAGGACAGCTCCTTGTCGGGATCAAGTCCAGCTCTCCGAGATGGGCTGTTGTCGATCTGCTGTCGTGTGTAGTACCATTTGTTATTACAGCTTGCAGGGAGCGAACGAAACGAAGCCGCCATCACTGAGAAGGACGAGAGTTTAAAATTTCTGCGCGTCACAGGAACACACGTCACGCCGCAGGAGGAGAGGCGGTAGGTGGTGGTGGTGGTGGTGGAGGGGGGTGTTAAATTGTGTCGCCTAATGTTGACAGTGGTTTCTATTATTTTGTCCACCCCGTTCAAATTTTCCTCAGTACTATGGCTGTATTATATGTAAGCCTAGGGCTGACTAAATGACAGAAACATCGCTTTGTACAATGCAGTATACAGAGAGGTTCAATAAAAACTGAACATTATAACCTTCATGAGGGAGGATTTACTACAGGGCTGTTCTGTTAAACTGCATTAATTTTACCCCCCAAGTCGTGAGTAAATAAATTGTTCCACAGAGCTCTGTTATTGTCCAAACACTATTAAAAACACATGAATAAGCCACATCATCGCAGTGGGTGACACATTTCTTCACAACAGTCAACGTGGGCACTGTAGTTTATTTTTGAGTCAGTCCCACATACACTGCACTGCTTCTGTGAACACAAAAGAAGTTCCCAACAAATACACAATTTAGTCCTGTGTGAGTAATGTTTGCTAAAAAAATACAGTGACCAAATGGTTTAGCTATTTATATATATATATATATATATATAGAGAGAGAGAGATAAACAAACACACACAAACACACACACTGCGATGAGATATATATCTGACACAAAATCTCAAGTGTTTGGCTCTGTTGTGTCCATAACAGGGGCCAAAGCAACAGTGCTGAAAGCCGCCCAGTATCCTAAAACTAGCAGAACTAGCAGAAGTACTCTCACTGGAGCACTGATCCTTTGTTGTGTAAAATTTACTTCTATAGTTCACCACTGACTCAGTGGAATCTCCATGAAATTGAACCTGTGTGGCACTTTATACGGTGACAGTTAAGTGTGATCATGTGGCAAAACAGGTTAAAAAAATAAAATGTTTTTGTATAACAATCCTCAGACTTTAACTGAAATATGATCATACAACAACCCCATTAAAATGTACTGAATGATGAACATAAAACAATAAAAAGAAAATCCCCTCACTCTAGGCTTACACATAATACAGCCATAGTACTGAGGAAAATTGTGACTGAATTGGCTTTTTATTTCCATGAGATTGAACAAGTGTGTTCACTAATAAAAATATCCTCTCTTAAAGAAGAGTCAGTGCCTTTCTACAGCAAACTCCAAGTGCACACAAAAGATACAGAGATACTGAAAACAAGAAATAAGTGAAGCAGATACCAAAAAAAATCGAAAACAATTTATTTTAAATCACAAAATGTTAGAAAATGGACAGATAACTGAAGCAGTGTACTAATGGAATCCCAACAAGAAAACAAGAAAATAACAGGCTATCTGATAGAGCAAAAGTACAATTAAATACGCACAGTACATACAAACAAGTGAGTCCTATCATTTAAATGGAACATTAGAATATTACCTCCAATAAATACAACTTTACTTTCAGTTTGTTCAGTTATCATTTTTCAATTTTAATTTCACTGTTTTGGATTTCTCAGTCCTAAAATATGGTATCAGCATGTGTGTAACGTAAGAGATAACTGCTCCTTCTATGAAGTGTTGAAGTCTAATAAACGTCCTAATTTAAAAAAAAAAAAAAGAAGCAAAGAAAACTGCCCTTGGTGGCTACACTTGTCACCTAACGCTACACTTCCTGTAGCCGTTTCACAATAAAAGTATTCCTCATCTCAACTTGCTCACCTCGTCTGTTTGATGTTCAAGTTTGATTTCAAGTCATTTTATGCAGAAAATAGTGAGAGTTTGATTTGTTTGATGAGCAGTAAGATCAGGAATGATGAGCCACCAGGGACTGAGAAATTAATATGAAAAGCAGACAAATCAATTTTTTTTTTTCAAATTTATAGTATCCACCAACTTTGTGCTCAATAATGACTGAGAACTTTTTCTGTTTTCAAAAACATATCAATGATCTAACTCACCCATTTGTCTTTTTATTTATTTAACTGTACTTTTGATCTACAGGAATCCTATTATTAGTGACATCTGTTATCTTCGGGAATCTCTGTTGTACAGTCATGAAAATGTTTTACAAAAAAAGCGAACTCTAAAATATTATTTACACTTTCCCAAATCTTTCAGCGCGCTTCATTTTCTTTGCCTGTTGGAAAACAAAAATACAACATTTATGTTAATACTCCTCCTTCCTTTATTCATTCCCATTTTTTCATATTTCCATTAATTCCTTTGGGTCTTTTTACGTGTAACTTACGGCATTGTGATAAAATATAACTGACCACTATGTCAAGTCAAGCAATTGAAAAAAAAAGAAATATGGTAAGAAGGAGAAAAGGTTACCTCAGTATCATCTGCTGCACCTGAACCTGCACTCGTCATGATCCCAAACCTCTCCTTCCTTTTTTTCAGCTTTTCATCCTCTTCCATCTACAAAAACACGTTGGTATCACTTTAATGTCAAATTTAGACAAAAGGCAGAATAAGGTAACGCTTTATTTTACAGGGTTCCAGGTGCTATTCATTTCCTTAAAAATTAGCTGGTGTCCAAGAAAGACCTTTGCAGTTTGGTACTAAAAACAGAAATGGAGAAAGTGTTAGCTGCTGCAGTTAACACTGCTACAGAACCCACTCGTTATATTTGAATTTTTAAGAAAAAAAGTTCATCATACTCCATCAGAGTTCCCTGGAAAGACAAACTACATCTTAACATGGATTCTTCATGACTTTGAACTGCCACACATTACAGATCCACCAGGAAATCAGTAAAATTAATTTGAACTGCATTGGAAAATCCTGTTTTGTTTCAAAATAAAACAAAGTCCCTGCTATAAAATTTCAACCACTCATGGGTTACACCTACAAACATGTTTCTATCACAGACCAAACCTACAAAATAAAGTGACTCAGTGTGGCACATTTTCTATCCAATCAAAAATTATTTCCAGGAAACTGATGGATACTGTGGCCACTATTTTTTTTACATGTTTCAACAACAGAAACTCGTGGTCACCTTTTGTGAAATGGATGAGACGTTCATGCCAAATCTTTCCGCTCTCTTCTTCAGCTGATCGACGTTCACCTTTGTGGGACACAAGAACAATCGCCTCGTTAACATCGTCTCGTTAAACGTAAGGATAAAGAAATTTATCAACCAAATTTTTTTGCAAAACTTACAGCAGCTTTACTGTTTGCAACGAGACCTGTTCGGGAGACAGATGAATGAGATGGTGGGATGAGAGACAGCAGGTAGAAAACATTATGAACAACATGATAAATGCATTATGATACATGATGTTGTTACATTATATTATAACAACATGGGGCAAAGAGGGACCACAGACCTGGAGAGGGACTGGAAGTATCCGTGGATAAGCCAAACCTGAGGAAAGGGAGCAGAATAAATTCAACATGGAAGAGTAAATCCAGCTTATAACAACTTACTACCAGGCCACACGAAGTGCTGAGGGCAAGAAACATGAATGTTCAGCTCATCTAATTAAGCAATTAAGTAGTAAGGAATATTATCTTTACTGTTAAAAACAATGGCCAAAACTATAAAAGTGAAGCCCAAATTAAAAGACTGTTATAAAAGACGGTGTTGAAGCCTTACCTTGCGGCACGTATGGCCTTCTTGCTTTCAGCTGTTGCTGGCATGTTGAAGCGTTCAGCTCTCTTCTGTAGTCTCTGCCCAACAAAAGGTACAATTTCAAAATGCAAACTTGTACAGTGGCTGACAGAAGCTACACATACAGAGGCACTGGTTCTACTGGTTCCCCATGCTCCATATTAAAATATGCAGCATGGGGCTTCCAATCCAATTCTTGTCATACGTACTTCACTGGCAGATGATGGAGGAGCTATTTTCACCACCTTCTTTTCAGTGGGTCTGAAAGAAAAACATGTAAAGAACTGTAATGAAAGAAAAGTGATTGAAGATTTCTACACCAAATATGACGACCAATACCGGTAGACCAACTACCTCATGTGAAGTCATTTAGACAAGATGTACACATTTTGGACATAATATGACTTTCTGCCACATAAGCAAGAATCAAGACAGTCAAAGGATGTTACTCAGTAATTCAACAACAATATATATACTGTTTTTTTGGTTAAAAAAAATATGTAGACTAAATGACAAACTTACGTCTCGCTCTCAGCAGATTCAGAATCCTTGTCAACTTTTATGTTGTTGGCACTCTCAACTTTAGTGAAATCCTAAAAGAGAAACGTAGTCAATGATCACTACTTCAAAAACTGGTCTGAGGAGGTCCAAGAGGGGGACATGACAGAGCAGATATCAAGAAAAACCATCAGTCTCATTACCTCTGTATCCTCTGCCAGCACATCATCAACGTCCACATCTTCCTCTGTTGTTTGGGATGTGGGATGAAGAAATTTCCCACCACCAGGGAGCAGTAAGCGAGAGGGGCAGAGGGAGAGATTAGCGGTTTTATCACATTATTAACAGGTGGGTTTTTGTCTCACCACTCGCCTGTTCATATCATGTATAAAGTGAGCATATGCATCATAAATATCCTCACCGTGCTCCTCCAGATAGGCTTGCAGCCGAGCGATGAGCTCCCCTTTGTTCCCCTTGGTGTCCAGACCTCGGGCCTCACACTCCTGCCTCAGTTCAGCAAGCTAACACAGCAAGAAACAGCCAGAAACAGCACTTTCAACTTAACGACCACAAATGACCAACTTCACCTTGTAGTCAACGCTCTTTGTTTGGGACAGTTTCCTCAATATAACGTGGTTCCACATAAAACTGCTCGGAGTGAGATCTGTGGATCATCCAGAGCAAGCAGGGCAACATTTCTGGAAAGTCGTGTTGCAATGATATGAGAGTGTAGTGCAGCCACACCCCTGTGATAGGGGTATATAGTATATATATAGTTTTTACTTCTCAATCACTCTTTGTCTTCTACATTTGAGCTGCTGTGACAAGTGAATTTCCCCCGTGGGGATCGATAAAGATTCATCTTGTCTCAATTGTAAGATCGACAGAGGTCACACACTTGTTTGCCGGTGTCCTCAATTTAATCAGACAGAGGTGGCGGGAAACTCTGTACCTAAAAACCGAAACCACATCTACTGTTTTAATCTAATACTACGTTTTATCTGCGAGTAATTGTTCATCCCGAACAGACTTATTGTTGTGTATTTTAACTTAGTTAGCTGTTAGCTTGGCGGCTGAATGAACAACGTGAACACACGCCGGTAGTTAGCCTTCACACATTTTACTGCTCAAACTATCCACTTAACCGAAACCTCGCTCTTTGATGCAACAACTAAAACCGTTTAAAACACATTCCCTTCTGATAAACTCACCTAATGAATGTAATAAAAAACATATAAGTGTTAACTACAAACCTTCAGCTTCTGCAGCTCTATCACTTCGGCCATCTTTCTTTGTTGTTGTATTACTTCCTCCAATCAAACAGGAGCCGCTCTCCTTCTGAACGCCGGCACGAACTCACAGCGCCGCCTGCAGGACAGACTGACGCACTGCAGGCCTCTGCGGAAACTAGGCTTCCTCAAACCTCTGCGCGCATTTTGAGTTGTCATATGTCGTTGTAAAATAAGATGCGATGACCTCAAAGAGACTGAGCCTTCTCTAGCGCTCAGCTGAAGTATGCCAGGGGCCACAAAACTCATAATTACAGGGAACAGAAGCGGTGGTGAAGGAAGAAGTCAGACTCTTCAGTTTATTCATTGTAGTTGTGCCTCTCGCATCGACTGACTTGCACGTCTGGGGTCTGGAAGGGTATAAATATGATGATGAGATTTATTTTAGTCTTTAAGCTACACCTCCATAATGTTTTGAACACGTTCGCTACACAGCGGGACAGTATATTGTGTTTTTTAAAGGAATAGTTATAGCACAGTTCTTTGCTTTCTAGATGATAAGCTTGATGCTTCTCTCATATTTGTTCATTCACTGCGAAGCTACGGCCACAAGGCTGGTAAAAATAATTTGCACAGAAATTGTGTGAAAATAACAGGTTGTGGTCTTACAGGTAGTTATTTCTTAGATTTTTTGGGGGGTTGGAGCAGTGATTTTACTTTTCTTTTTTTTTTTACATTTAGAGACAGGCAAGCTGTTTCAACAACAACAACAACAACAACAACAAAGTGATTAAGCCTATTTACCAAAATCTCAACTATAATCTATTTCTGTTGTTTTTCCCAAACTTTATTTGCCATTATGAGTGGGCACACTGACTCAGACCCTACCCAAAGCCAGATTTAACTTTCATCATGTTGTCTGATGCAGACGGACGTCTTTTTCTAGAGCACTGAGGTGACACGTTTTACAGTATGCTTATTTTTCATATGCTAATACAGCATGTGAGGTCATACAGCACAGTCGGAGATGAGGCCTGAGTGGGAGTTACCGGGTTCACGGTCAACACGACAGATGAAACAAGTCTGAGCAGGATTTGCTGTGAATGCTGACATTGTTTAAAAAGAGGTTTAAACAGTGTCACAGTTTGGCATATGATATGGAGACAAAAATCTTTCAACAAAGTGACTTTATAGTGCTGGGGGTAGAAGGACAAAGCCGGATGAATTTAGGGAGTCACAAGTGCTTCAATAATCCTCATTAACGTTGCATTCCTCCCATTTTTTTTCCCTCCAAGCACAGACTCTGTTTGCAGAATGTGTGACCTATTGTAGTAATGACACAGAAATGAATGACCCCCGTTACAGTTTTAATATTTCGAACACTACATTTTATCCCACTGTCTAAGTATATTATACTTATACTATTTAAGTATAGTGCATCTGCAGCTAATGCAATTTCTACGAATATACAGCACTTTTTTTTTTTTAGAGTTTTCCAGAATGTCTTTTTGACAGCTAATGATGAATTTCAGAGTAAATCCGCACATAATTAGGAATAATTAGAGAGGGAGCCCAAAATGGGTCAGGTGACTTTAGCAGAGATTTAGGTGACCTCTCATATTGTGTTTGAGCGCACATTCTTTGTGGAATTGGCACCCAAAAAAAATAATGATACTGGAACCCTCATGATCTGAATATGATCCTGTTGTGTTGCACAGAGCTTTAAACAGTCCAGTACTGATAGAAGCTTTGTAAAAAGGCCAAAGAAGCATCAGACAATAATGATCTCAGAGGGTTTGGTATCAATGCAAAATATTCTATCAACTGCAGATAAACTTTTCTTTACACACTTTATTTAAAAAATTACTCCATGCATATAAAAGTCCTACATTCCAGTTATTACTTGAGTGAAAGTACAGAAGTACGAGCAGTAAAATGTACTTAAAATATTGAAATTAAAGGATTGTGCTGAAAATTTGTCCACATGAGTCTTATATTATTATTAAATTATTAGATCCTTAATAATGATGCATTGGTATCTAAGCAGCATTTTGATATTTAAGGAGTTAATTTAAACTACTTTTAATTACTGTCTGGTAATTTAATCTATAACTGCATCATGTTCAAGATGTTCACATGTGCAAGATGTTTGAATAATTAAAAAAATATTTCTTTATTCTTTTTTGATTTATGCACACTCGAGCACGTCTCGTGATCCAGACTGATTCCATGCAAAAGTACATGTGGAATTTTTGCATTTCTGACGTGATTATGTGGTGCTTTCTCTACTGTATGCACAACTGTAATCCTCAAGACGTGCCTTTAATGTAAATACACAAATCACAGTCGGTTCGGGTGCCCCTAAATCTCGCTGCAGGATGGGCGGGCTGCAGGGCGTTTCTCCTGCTAATACACTATATGTGAGGTCAAACATCAGAGAGTTTATAAGACCGGTTTTCTGTTGCCTGCTGCTCACAAAAGGGATTTTTCACAAAGAGAAGGTGCACTGACAATGCGGACGTCTATTGTACTTGTGGTGCTGCTGGCAGTAGCTTCACACACTGCGGCGAGTAAGTACAGAAAATTAATTTTTAAACAGAACTGTAGCTCAGAGGGACGATAGAAAGAATTCAGACACAGGCAAAAACGTTAGGACTGCAGGTTTAAATATAGTCTAACTTCAAATGAATGCAGCCAGAGGGAGACAAACTTAAAGATGGACAACATCAGTACCTAGTGTAATTAGTCATTGGGTCATTAATACTCATCATTATTCATGTATAAGCAGCAATTTACTGTTGTAGTTTAAAAGTTCATCATATTTTATTAGAGCAAATGTTTTATATGTAAAATTGTGATCAGCTGTCAAATAAAATGTAATGGAGGAAAAAAAAATATTTTCATCTGAATTGTTGTGATATTTAAGCAGAAAGCAGAATACAATGGAACCACATGTTTCAGTGCTTGAGTAAATGTACGTTTAAATCCTGGACAGCAGTGGTAATACTGACATTATACGGTGTAGATTTAATAAGGAGTCATTTAAATTTCTGTTCCTTTTATTGTCATTGTCTGCGGAGAGATTTCATTTGGTTTTAGTGAGACTAACTTTAGGTTTCAATCAAGTATTAAGATGTCAAAAGGTAAAAATGTTCCCTGTGAAACATAATCATCAAATCATCTCTAATTTCTTTCCTTACACGGACATAGGTCCGCATTCCTGGTAAGGTGCGTTTAGATTTCAGCACCTCCAGACACTTTGGTCTTGGTCCATAAGATCTGTGTCTGGTTTAAGATCCAGTTTCATGTTTTTCCCATGACCTTATTACTCAGCCATGCATGAATGGCACAGGGTTTGACCTTTGTAAAAGTACCAGCTATTTCTTTTAATCCTTTTCTGTTTTCTTTCTTTTATTTAGTCCTTTTGCCACCTGCCTCTGCAAAATCTTACAGGGATTATATTTCACTTCATCCTGTAATTCAACATTCAGCCGCTGGCATCAAACATCTTAAAGCTGAACCATGAGTGCAGTGATGAAGGAGAGAGATTACTCTGAAATAATCCAGACAGAATTCATGATCACATTCAAAATCTGATTTGCTGAATACTGTAGCTCTGTTATTTGCCATTACGCTTGAGTTTTTGGTTGGACTGTATTGATGTTTAATCCAAATTCAGCCCTGTGACAATGTTAATCTGCAATAAAAGCATGCACACACGCACACACACACACACACACACTCAGCTGAGCATCACATGAGAAGGATTGGAGCAACTTGAGATTAATATAGCCAGTTAAATACCCTCATTAGAGCACCTACAGTCACCTCTACCTTCTGTCAGATCATTGAAGTTGTTATTTATTTATTTGTAAATTCTGTATATAAAAATTCTATTTGTAAAACTGTTAAACCAACAGAACCAGTGAATGTTACTGAAAAGCTGCATTAGAGAGTTTGTTAGAGACAAATACAGCAGATATTTTTTGTGGACATGAGCTCATGTGTCCCATAATTTAAACACTGTGTCTCTGAGACGTGATTAATTTAATCTGAGCTGGTGTCACTGTGTTATTGTGGTTCAGTTCTGTTCATTTTAAATACTTTAAAGGAATCTTTATTGTTCATTTATATTGAATTGTATGTATTCCTGTGGACAAATTTCTCTCTGGATTCACAATTAACTGGAATTAATTAATTTCAAATACTGAACACTGAATCTGTTTTCCCTGAATTTAGTAACAACTTTTCCAGGCAATGTTTGGACATTATTAGGACATTGTGGAGCCATAAACTGTAAAAATCTGTGTTTTAGGCAGCGTTCATGTTCTGCTTTTGTTATAATTTCAGAGCCAAAAAACCGTTTCACTCGCTATCCATCATGGAACACTAAGATGTACCCGGTCTGGAAAGATGGAGACCCACGATACAAAGACTCCTGGAAAGGTACTTTTGTTGAAATAATGTTGGTAAAATCAAACACTTGCATTAAGCAGCACCAGTAGAGAAAGAACGGGAATTTAGGGGAAGAGAGAGCTGGAAAACAAAAAAAAAGTCTGACCTCTGCATTATGTATTTATTTTGGAGAACCCACAGACGTGTAAGCTCTGTGTTCTGTGCGCTCAGCGTTTACCTGTCTGCTCTAACAGGTGGAAGAGTGACCTTTAATGTAGGGAATGATTCACCAACTCTGACCGGAGCTAAAGTTACCTTCACCATCGACTTGGAGTTTCCACACAACCAGAGGGTGCAGCCTAACGGAGACGTTGTTTGGGCTGAAGACTGCATCGTCAATGGTAACACATTGTGCAGACACTTACACACTGTTGGTCAGTCGGTTCACAGCTTTATGCCTCACTGAAACATCTCAGTATTGGATTGATCGGCATTAAATTTGGCACAAATGTTCATGGTCCTCAGGGGATGAATCCAATTGATTGGTGTTGAATTGGTGACCACCTGACCTTTCCTCTAGTGTCATCATGAGGGTTGACTATAAAAACATAAGCCAGAATGGTATCTGAAATGATTAAGTAATGATAATTGATATTTGACTGTGTTGAAAGAAAAGTGATATAGTGTATAACGTAATAAAACAGTATAACATACAGTATTGATGTAGTTGTATGGGCTGTAGACTCTTAGTCTTGTTTAAATCTCTTTGTCACAGTCTCTAACAACCTCAACGCTCTCGCTTCTGCTACAGGAACAAAATACCACGAGTCTGAGCCAGTATACCCAACACAGAACACAGACTGGGAGGCTGTTTTTCCTGATGGGACACCAGTTAAGAAAGACAAGAAGCCGAGTTATGTGTTTGTCTGGAAGACCTGGGGTGAGTGGAACTGTCGTCTCTTATTAAATACCTCTGAACTATGTTTTTTTCTGAGGGTCAGAGAGTTTACAACACAAGCTGTGACCTGAGATGTGACCCAGGACGGATTAGACATGAGCCCCATTATGTGATCAGATTATCACTTCGTTTGTCCTGCATGTAAAAAAACAAATGTGCAAATAAAGCATTTTTTCCCTTCTGGTGTTCAAACGTTGCATGTATTATGGCACAAGGCTTCAAAAGCTATGGCCCTGAACGCATCTCAGAAGCTTTTGCATTTTAACCGGACACGTCATTTGATGGGTTAAAATCATTCACAGATTCTTGTTTTGAAGAAGCAGCAAAGCGTGTCTCATGCGTGTCTCTGGATGCTCGTTTGGCAGGTCAGTACTGGCAGGTGGCTGACGGCCCCTCCTCCTCTCTGACCATCGGTACAGACGACATCCCACTGGGCTCCTACACCATGGACATCGTTATCTACCACTACCGGAGCAAAGAGAAGTTCATTCCCCTGGGATATGCCTCCACCCAGTTCTCCATCACCGGTTAGTTAGGGAGTGTGGGAAGATTGCTGTGGTGGTGGTGCTGGTTTCCTAGAATGAGTCATATTTTGCTTGTCTTGTCTGCATATGTTTGACATTATTTGGTGTTACCCTCAGATCAAATCCCCTTCGCTGTCTCCCTGGACCAAGTGAACGACATTGTGGCCGGGGACATGCGCTTCATCCAGAACAGGGCGATCGCCTTCACCATCACCCTCCACGACCCCAGCGAGTACCTCAGCAACGCGGACATCACCTTCAACTGGGACTTTGGGGATGAAAGCGGAGCCCTCATATCCAGAGAGCTGACTGTCACTCACACCTACATCAGCTCCGGCTCATTCAAGCCTCAGGTGGTGATACAGGCAGTCATCCCTGATAAGGCCTGTGATCCACCAGTTGCCACGCCAACCAAGGCCCCTACTGATCAGGGCACTACAGGTAAGGAACATGAGTTTGTTACGGCGGCGTGGGAAGCGGCCAAGATTACAGGCTAAACCCAAATGCAGAACTCAGAGGCAAGGTGGTGCTGTGTACAGTCTTTATTGCAATTATGGCGAGGTGAGGGGAAGAGTGGCTGCTCTCAGTTGAGGCAAGGCGAAGTCCGTAGTGGAGTGATAATGGATCGAATGGTCGATGGAGCGTGGGAAGGAGGCAGGAGTCCAGGGATGATATTTCAGGCGATGAAGAAATGGACAGGTGATCCTACAGAACGAGACGAAGACAAGATGAGAATAGGAATGACGGCTGGAATCAAAACACGGTAAATAACTAGTACAAAACTTTCTGAGCCAACGTGTCTACCCGGGACGTGGTCTGACGAACTGGCGACGACAGGACTGCAGAGCTGGTTTAAATCACCAGTCGGAGGTGGAAGGCTGATGATTGACTCAGGACAGCTGTGTCAATTAGGGAACGGACGTCCCCACACTCCATCCTAGCGAGAGAGCCACACACATACACACACCACAGACCAAACAGACAAACGAGGACAAACAACCCACACAAGGCAGGGGATACACAGGACACAAAAGGAAGGAGGAGGGAACCCTGAACTAACCCTTAACAGTACCCTCCCCCTAACGGGCACCTCCCGGTGCCCTACCAGGTCTGTCTGGATGGGTCCGATGGAAATCCCTGACCAACTCAGCATCCAAAATCCGAGAACGGGGCACCCAACTCCGCTCCTCAGGTCCATAACCCTCCCAATCCACTAGGTATTGAAGACCTCTACCTCGCCGACGCACATCCAACAGCCGCCGTACCGTAAATGCAGGTAGGTCATCCACCAACCGGGGGGGCGGAGGGGGTTCGGCAGGAGGGCACAAAGGACTGGAAGAGACGGGCTTGATCTGAGAGACATGGAATGTGGGGTGTACCTTCATGGACTGGGGCAGTTTCAGTCTCACCGTTACTGGGTTGACCAGACGGTCAATTTCAAAAGGACCAATGAATCGTGGTGCTAGCTTCTTAGACTCCGTCTTGAGGGTAATGTTTTTAGCCGAAAGCCAAACCTTTTGTCCAGGGACGTACTCAGGAGCAGAGATCCGATGCCGATCAGCGATTCGTTGGTTTCTCTCTTGAGTCCTCAGCAACGCCGCTCGGGTCTCCCTCCAGACTTTACGACACCTACCGAGATGGTGCTGGATAGATGGAACTGCTAGCTCGACCTCCTGAGAGGGGAACAAAGGGGGAGAGTAACCTAATGAAGCTTCAAAAGGTGACATACCTGTAGCTGAGCTAATAAGGGAGTTGTGGGCATACTCCACCCAAGCCAGATGACTACTCCAGGAAGAGGGATTAGATGCAATCACGCACCGCAGAGCAGCTCCCAGGTGTTGGTTAGCTCGCTCGGCTTGGCCGTTAGACTGTGGGTGAAAACCAGAGGTTAGACTAGCAGTGGCCCCTAATGCTCTGCAGAACTCTCTCCAAACTTGGGAAATGAATTGTGGGCCACGGTCAGAAACTATATCAAGGGGAATGCCATGTAAACGGAACACGTGGTCCACTAGTAGCTGGGCTGACTCTTTGGCAGAAGGAAGCTTAGGAAGAGCCACAAAGTGCACTGCTTTAGAGAACCGATCAACAATGGTAAGGATTACCGTGTGACCCTGAGAGGGGGGAAGACCGGTGACAAAGTCCACAGCTATGTGTGACCAGGGACGGCTGGGAACAGGTAGGGGACAGAGTAGACCTGCCGGGGGGCGATGAGAAGCCTTGCTTCGGGCACAAACTGTACAAGCAGCAACAAAAGTCCTGACATCAGTTTCCATGGTGGGCCACCAAAAGTGCTGTCTTAACAGGGCTAGGGTTCGTGTGGATCCAGGGTGACAAGCAAACCGAGAATTATGTGCCCACTTGAGAACTTGTGAGCGAACAGAGTCTGGGACAAAAAGCCGATTGGGGGGTCCAATACCAGGATCAGGGTTGGTCTGCTGTGCCTCCTTGACTTGGGCTTCAATCTCCCAGGTTAGCGTAGCCACCACTCGAGAAGCAGGTAAGATGGTATCAGGAGAAGAAGTTTCCTCCCCCTCAGGAGCATGTTGTCGGGAAAGGGCGTCGGGCTTGATGTTACGGGAACCTGGACGGTAGGTGAGAGAAAAATTAAACCGGCTGAAAAACAGGGCCCAGCGGGCCTGACGGGAGTTCAAACGTTTTGCTGATTGAATGTAAGCTAGGTTCTTGTGATCTGTCCAGACCACAAATGGCTGTTCCGTACCCTCCAACCAATGGCGCCACTCCTCCAAGGCTAGTTTAACAGCTAGCAGTTCTCGATTACCCACATCATAATTCTTTTCCGCGGGAGACAGCTTGTGGGAGTAGAAAGCGCAGGGGTGAAGCTTTTGGTCTGGTCCGGAGCGTTGAGACAACACTGCACCAATCCCAGTGTTCGAGGCATCCACCTCCACCACGAACTGCTGGTTGGGATCTGGTTGAATGAGGATGGGTGCAGATGTGAACAGATGCTTGAGTAGGTGGAAAGCCTCGTCAGCTTCAGGTGTCCAATGGAACGGGTTGGTGGTGGAGGTTAGGCGAGTCAGGGGTGTGGCCACAGAGCTGAAGTTGCGGATGAACCTCCGGTAGAAATTGGCGAACCCCAGGAACCTTTGCAGCTGTTTTCGGTTGGTAGGCACTGGCCATTCAGAGACTGCCCTTATCTTCTCTGGGTCCGTGCTCACTCGTCCCTCCTGAATGATGTAGCCCAAAAAACTGACAGTGTTAGTGTGAAACTGGCATTTCTCCGCCTTGACGAACAGTTTATTTTCCAGTAGTCTTTGCAGCACCTGCCGGACATGACTTTTGTGATCTGACATGTTCTGGGAGAAGATGAGAATATCATCAAGATAAACGAAAACGAAACGGTTCAGGAAGTCACGGAGGACATCATTTACTAGAGTCTGAAAAACTGCGGGGGCATTGGTCAGACCAAAAGGCATTACCAAATATTCAAAATGGCCTAAGGGGGTGTTAAAGGCAGTTTTCCACTCATCTCCCTTTCTGATTCTCACCAGATGATAAGCACTTCTGAGATCTAACTTGGAAAAAACAGTAGCGCCATGGAGCAGTTCAAAGGCTGAGGTGAGTAGGGGCAGAGGATACTTGTTCCTAATAGTGATGTTGTTAAGCCCCCGAAAATCAATGCAAGGGCGAAGTGTCTTATCTTTCTTTGAAACAAAAAAGAAACCAGCTCCCAGTGGTGAGGAAGATGGGCGGATTATACCTGCTGCCAAGGACTCCTGGATGTACTCCTCCATACATTCCCTTTCAGGACGGGAGAGACTGTACAGCCGACCTGATGGTAGAGGCGCTCCCGGCAGTAGGTCAATGGCGCAGTCATAGGGTCTGTGAGGAGGCAAAGAGATGGCACGCTGCTTGTTGAAAACCTCCCCTAGGTCATGGTAGTCTGCAGGAACAGTAGATAGATCAGGAGCACTTTCTATTGCTGGCCCCGGACTGCTACCTACAGGGAGAAAAGCAGACTGCAGGCAATGGGCATGACAAAACTTACTCCATCCTGTGACACGGTTACCAACCCAGTCTATTTGTGGATTATGGAGTCTTAACCAAGGGTGTCCTAAGATCAGTGGTGTCTTAGGAGCAGAGAGAACGTGAAAACTGATGGTCTCCTGATGGTTCCCTGACAGAATTAGCTTAACTGATTCAGTGCAGTGAGTAACCCGAGCTAGTATGCGACCATCCAAAGCACTAGCAACAAGAGGCTTCTCCAATTCCCTCAACCCCAACTGAGCCTGTATAGCTAGCTCAAAATCAATAAAATTGTCCTCTGCACCAGAGTCTATGAGTGCTTGTAGCTGCAAGGAAATGGATTGATTACAGAGAGTTGCAGGGATCTGCAGTCTGGATGGGGGAAGATTAGTTTCTGAGTTAGCTGTGCTCACCAGTACCCCCACACCTACTGATGAGCCCCTCCTTTTGGCCGCAGGGAGCAGGCTGCCACATAATGCCCAGGTTGACCACAGTATAGGCACACCCCTGCCTTAAGGCGACGCATCCTCTCCCCAGGGTCCAGTTTTGCTCGGCCCACCTGCATTGGTTCCTCCTCAGTAGCATCGGAGGAGGGGAACTCCCCTCTAATCCCGCCAGCTGATGGCGACGCGGTCACACGAACGGAAACAGGGCGACTGGGCCGAGAGGACGCCGGGAAACGTAGTTCCCCGGTCTTTTCCTTCCGTCGTTCTCTCATACGATTGTCCAATCTAGTAGCCAAGGAAACAAGAGAAGTTAAATCTGGAGGAATGTCGCGGGTAGCTAACTCATCCTTGAGCTGCTCATTCAGCCCCTTAACAAACACTCCCTGTAGTGCTTCGTTGTTCCATCGAGCGTCCGCAGCCAGAGTCCAGAATTCCACTGAGTAATCCGCTACGCTCCGGCTCCCCTGCTTAAGACTCAGCAACCTCTGCGCCGCATTACCAGCATGGTCAGGATGATCAAAAACAGTCTTAAACTTATCAATAAAATTGTCGTAAGACGTAGCGCTTACCCCACCGCTGGAATACACAGCCTCCGCCCAGGTTAGCGCTCTTCCCCGTAGCAGACCCATAACGAAATGAATCCGGGCAATGTCCGAGGAGAAGGTAAGAGGTTTCTGGTCAAAAACCATGGCGCACTGCATTAGAAACCCCCGACACTTATCCAAATCCCCGGAGTAGGGCTCCGGATCCGTGGCGTACGAGTCTCTCGGTGTCGGCGGAGCGGAAGTCGCCATGGGCTGAAGCGGAGGGGACTGGTGCGCTGAACCTGGTGATTCCGTGGCGGCTGTGGGAGAGATCTGTGAGGTTAGTTGTGACATGAGTAGGGACATCTGGGCTACCTGGTTAGCCACAAAGTGACTCTCCTCAGAGAGGGTCCTCAGTAATTGTTCATGTCTCCCCAGGAGCGCTCCCTGGGAAGCTACTGCCTTCTGGAGCATGGCGGTCTCGGACTCTGAGTCTGCTGGGTCCATCTTATGGCCAGTTCGTACTGTTACGGCGGCGTGGGAAGCGGCCAAGATTACAGGCTAAACCCAAATGCAGAACTCAGAGGCAAGGTGGTGCTGTGTACAGTCTTTATTGCAATTATGGCGAGGTGAGGGGAAGAGTGGCTGCTCTCAGTTGAGGCAAGGCGAAGTCCGTAGTGGAGTGATAATGGATCGAATGGTCGATGGAGCGTGGGAAGGAGGCAGGAGTCCAGGGATGATATTTCAGGCGATGAAGAAATGGACAGGTGATCCTACAGAACGAGACGAAGACAAGATGAGAATAGGAATGACGGCTGGAATCAAAACACGGTAAATAACTAGTACAAAACTTTCTGAGCCAACGTGTCTACCCGGGACGTGGTCTGACGAACTGGCGACGACAGGACTGCAGAGCTGGTTTAAATCACCAGTCGGAGGTGGAAGGCTGATGATTGACTCAGGACAGCTGTGTCAATTAGGGAACGGACGTCCCCACACTCCATCCTAGCGAGAGAGCCACACACATACACACACCACAGACCAAACAGACAAACGAGGACAAACAACCCACACAAGGCAGGGGATACACAGGACACAAAAGGAAGGAGGAGGGAACCCTGAACTAACCCTTAACAGAGTTAAAGGACTCGTTTTATAAAATAATAAACTGTACAATCTTTGTAATGTGTTAAAGCGCAGACTTAACTCAGTTACCTTCTCTGTGCACAGTGAAAGCTCCCGCACTGGCGTCTGCTCTCCCTCTACTGGTTTCCACCAAGGCACCTGGTCCAAATGTCAACGTGGTGCCTTCAGACACAGAGGAGGACAACACTGAGGATGAGGCCTCCACTGCCTCCACCACCCAGGCTGCCCAGGAAACGCCCACAGTGACCAAGACCCCCTCCCCTATCAACCATGACCTGTCAGCTGACAGCGATGCGGGGGCTGGGCTTACAGCAGGTACACTTCTTTGAGTACTTTCTCGCACACAATTAGGGTAAAATTTTACCATAAGATCACCAGCAGAGGTAGAATCTACAACAGCAGCAACGTGTCCTGTTCAAATGTGAAAAACTGAACCCGCATCAGCTGACCGACTCCCAGATAAACCAGATAAGAGCACCGGACGATTTCCTAAAATGCAAATGTGATGTAAATCTTTAAAGAAGCGCCGGCATTGTGTGACACAAGCAGAGCGAGTTTACTTCACAATGAATTGCTCTATTGTGCTTTATCATTTGAATTCATTTGAACTCATTTGATTTGCGTGTTGACTGAAGTTGGTTGGCACCATTATCTATCACCAGTGATAGTAAGGGACTAAGAAGAAGAAAATAGTTGGGGTGGGGAGATGGACTGACTCTTATGTTTCTTTATTTTATAAAGGAGAAAGACCTTCCCCAGAGTTCTGCACTGATTTAGCATTGCAATCCTGTGACACTGACTGACAGTCAATGGATAAAAAAAAACAAACGATGCAGCAGAAACAGCTGACTGAGGTTCACTCACGTGACTCATAGATGAAAATAAAAATCAAAAATATGGGTTAGATCCGATGATACTGATTACCTGTTGCCGTCTGTCCACCAGGTGCAAAGCGAACTGTGACACTGACAGGCCAAGCTGCAGTGGTAGTAGTTGCGAAGCGGGATGCTGACGATAAACCCTCTGATGACGACTGCGTGATTTATCGATACGGCTCCTTCTGCACCGGCATTGAGGTGTTTGGTGAGTTACCTTTCAGTAGCTCTACGTTCATCAAAAAGTGAAATGATTGAAAGTGACCGTCCTCAACCCTGTGGCCCCTGTTTGTATTTTCAGAGGGCATTGAAAAAGTAGAGATAGTTCAAATGGACAATGCTGTGATGGCAACACCAGAAAAGGACAAAAATGTTTTGGATATCACCGTTACCTGCCAGGGAAGGTGAGCGCTCTGGTGATACACTTTTTTTTTTTTTTTAAATAATCCAAAGCGGTTTGTTGTTTGTCTTTATTCACTTGAGCAACGTCTCCATCTTTCTCCAGCCTTCCTAAAGAGGTGTGCAGCGTGATTCTGGACGTAGAGTGCTTGAGGCCAATTCACACCATGTGCAACATGGTGGAGCCCTCGAAGGAGTGCCAGCTGGTGCTCCGTCACTTCTTCAATGACTCTGGTGTCTACTGCATCAATGTGTCTATGGCCAATGACGTCAGTTTAGCTGTCACCAGTGCCAAATTCAACCTCGAGATGGGTACGCAACAGAACCGCCATACAACAGCCCACAGAGCTGGTTACTGGGTTTGACAACACATCTGTGCTCTGTCCCGCATAGTGATGGTTTGACATTTGTTCCAGGTCCCACTGTTTCCTCCTCCGGCACTGTCGCCATGTTGTTGGGTGTCGTGGTGCTTGTTCTTGCAGTAGGAATTGTGGCATATTCCTACAAGTAAGTAATGAATTGATCCAGCTGACACTTATTTGCTGTGTATCCAAAGCCTGATATATTTAATCTCCTCCTCTTCCAACAGGCAAACATGCCCTTTCACAGTGTCTCACACTTTGTCGTTGTGTTTATGAAAACATTGATTATAATCGCTTCAATCAATATTGTCGGTATTTCATGCTTCACTCACCAGGCGTTTCAAGTCCTACCGACCTCTGAAGGAAGACACGACTGCGTCTGGAGGCCAGCAGCACGGCCGGGCTCACAGCTGCTCTGGAGCCTTGATCTTCTGGAACCTCCTGAACAGACGAGGAGCCGTCGACAACTGCCCTCTGCTGCAGGACCGGCCAGTGTGAACCATCACCGTCCTAACACAACCAAAAACAAAACCAAGCAGCATCTGATTTGCAGGTTACAGACACCTGGGATGTCTTTTTATACTTTTTTTTAAAAACATGTTTTCTAAAATGACAAACTTCATGAGTGTGTAACATTTAGGTTTGAAATCAAAAATTAACTGGAATTGTACCGTAGACATACTCTGATCTTTTGTACCCGCTTGAAACAAGTTTGATATTAAAGGTGTCTGCTTTAATTTGGACAAAACTGAGTTTGAATGTTTTTCCAATAAACTTTGCTCAAAACAGTCATGGACTTTCGCTGATCTGTGAGTGTAAAACAGCTTCATGAGATATTACTGAAGATTTGAGACAGACTTCCTGTAACCTGATGCTGGACTCATCCATGTTTTATAAAGCTAGAAAAATGAAGCCTCCTCCCTCCCCTCCTGTGGTAATCACAGGTTTATGATATTGTCTCATTTGGTCGAAGAAAACTTTCACAAATGATGTTTTCACTTACGAATCGTGATAGAAATCTAAAATTATAGATCTTCAGAATTTAGCAGGGACCGTAACATGTCATTTTTCACAAATGAAACTTACATTAACCATAGAAGTGTCCTGAGTAGATAAATGCTAATTGAAAAGCAATTTGAGAAGTTTTGGATTGGTGCTGAGGAAACACACTGGTTCAACATGATGATTTACATCAACTAGAAATTGTGATACTGTGTTAAATGTTTATAAGAATAATGCACATCATAAGTGAATGCTGAGAAACTTCAGGAAAGACTTAAATGATTGGTTTTCTAAGTTTTCTAATACTTGTTTCTACATATTTCAATATTTTGTGACTATTAGTTGAAATATATTGTATATTTATGATGAATTAAGAAAAGACAACTTCAACTTCACATCACAGGAATTTTATTTAGAACAGAGCCAAACTTGACATTTTCAGGAGTTTTAAATCTGAGAAGCCAAACTTGTAATTGACAAACATTTCTGTTGTGGAATGCATTCAAGAACACATTGCAATCAATTATTTCCTGTTTAACTAATGCCTGCATGTCCCTTTTAATACTCCTCTCCTTCCTCCTCTCCCTCACCCTCAATGGAGTCGACTCCGACCTCCTCATAATCCTTCTCCAGAGCTGCCATGTCCTCTCTGGCCTCAGAGAACTCTCCCTCCTCCATGCCCTCACCCACATACCAGTGAACAAAGGCACGCTTAGCGTACATCAGATCAAACTTGTGGTCAAGCCGAGCCCAGGCCTCTGCAATAGCAGTGGTGTTGCTCAGCATGCACACAGCCCTCTGCACCTTGGCCAGGTCTCCACCAGGAACCACAGTGGGAGGCTGGTAGTTGATGCCGACCTTGAAACCAGTGGGACACCAGTCCACAAACTGGATGGTGCGCTTGGTCTTGATGGTGGCAATGGCTGCATTGACATCTTTGGGCACCACATCACCACGGAACAGCAGGCAGCAGGCCATGTATTTACCGTGGCGAGGGTCACATTTCACCATCTGATTGGCCGGCTCGAAGCAGGCGTTTGTGATCTCAGCCACTGAGAGCTGCTCATGGTATGCCTTCTCAGCAGAGATGACGGGGGCATAGGTTGCCAGAGGGAAGTGGATACGGGGATATGGCACCAAGTTGGTCTGGAACTCTGTCAGATCAACATTGAGGGCACCATCGAAACGAAGGGAAGCAGTGATGGACGATACAATCTGACTGATCAACCTGTTAAGGTTGGTGTAGGTAGGACGCTCGATGTCGAGGTTCCTACGGCAGATATCGTAGATGGCCTCGTTATCTACCATGAAGGCACAGTCAGAGTGCTCCAGGGTGGTGTGGGTGGTCAGGATGGAGTTGTAGGGCTCCACCACAGCGGTGGACACCTGGGGAGCTGGGTAGATGGAGAACTCCAGCTTGGACTTCTTGCCATAGTCCACAGACAGACGCTCCATCAGCAGGGAGGTGAAACCAGAGCCGGTGCCACCTCCAAAGCTGTGGAAAACCAGGAAACCCTGAAGACCAGTGCACTGGTCAGCCTGAGGACAGAGAGGGAGACACAGTCATCAAATATAGGAGATGCAATATTAAGATTCACTTTGATGTTTTGAGTCAAAATGAGGAAAATGAACTCTTCTTATTTAGTAACGTACCAGTTTGCGGATCCTGTCCAGCACCAGGTCAATGATCTCTTTGCCGATGGTGTAGTGTCCACGGGCGTAGTTGTTGGCAGCATCCTCCTTACCAGTGATCAGCTGCTCAGGGTGGAACAGCTGGCGGTATGTCCCAGTGCGCACCTCATCTGAAGAGACAGAGTCAGTCGGAAATGACTTAAATGTTTTATTTAATCAAATCAAATAAGAGCAGCTATGGTATCTATACTTAATGAGAGTTTACCGATGACAGTGGGCTCCAGGTCCACAAACACTGCCCTGGGGACGTGCTTTCCAGCTCCAGTCTCACTGAAGAAGGTGTTGAAGGAATCGTCTCCTCCTCCGAGAGTCTTGTCACTGGGCATCTGTCCGTCCGGCTGGATCCCATGTTCCAGGCAGTAAAGCTCCCAGCAGGCATTGCCAATCTGGACACCGGCCTGACCAACGTGGATGGAGATACACTCGCGCTGTGGAAAGAGAAAACAAGACAGGTTGTTTATATTTATTCATACAGATTCAATTTAATAAAACTGCTGGCTTTTACATGTAATCTGCCACAGTAACTGCCACCTACAGTAAATGCATCTAGACGCTGGGAACATTGAGTTGCTCCCTCTATCTGAGATTAACAGGCAGTGCAGCAGGAGGCACCTCCCTGCACCACAATCCGCAGGGGACAGAAATGCCTGACAGCAGCCCCCGCAGAGGCAGGACGCTCCTCTCGTCTTTCGTCCATTCTTTTTTTTTTTTTTGTCCTCTTGTCTTTTTATCTCACCCTAGCTCCAACTTTTGCAAGCATAAGCACGAATGCAAATTCATTTGCATGAGCAAAGGCGCGTGCACGTTATCAGTCTGGAATATTCCACTTGCTCTTGTGCCTTAAAGATGCACAATCACAGCAGATGCTTGAAGAAAAAAAAAAAATGAATCTGCTCAATCGTAATTAATTTTATATCACAGAAATCAGCATATAATCCAAATTAAATGATCAGTTTGGTTGAAATCAATTAAGAGATGGGATGTTTATCTAAATTAAGTCTTTATATTTCATGTCATGTTTGAAACAGAAGCATTATGTTGCATCATTTTTTTTCTTTCTAATCATGGATGAAATTAAAAACATATATTCACTGCTGTAGCCTATGAATTAAAAATGATAGCTGCAACCTAGTGTCTCCATCCATCCCCACCCAGTGCGCCCCTCCCTGCCTTGAAACAGGGTAGGGCATTTGTAAGGTGCCGGATTTTGACCAATTCACACATTAAAAAAAAAAAAAAAAAAAAAAAAAATTAATAGAAATAAAAACCAGAGAGACGAGCAAAGCTCCTGGTTCATAAAGGAAAACGCATCCATCCTCCTGAGTGGCTGTTACTTGAGCCTGAATGCCGCCAGGCAGTGTATTGTTCTCATCCCTACACAATGACAATCACATCGTGCCACTGCTACACACAAATCTGTGCATCAACAATAAAATCACACTGTTCAACTAACGACCCCGAATATACACAGAAGCATAGTAAACCTCGTATTATGGCAATAAAACGCGTCCGTTTACTGAATCAGAGGTGGGGGTCAGCTCACGATGGAGAACCGCTGAGGACGTCGTGTAACAGCCGAGATGCCGGCTGCTGCTGCTGCTGCTGCTGCATTTCCCTTCATTTCTACCTCACAGAAAAACATTTTACCTGACGAAACACACAAAGGAGAATAAAAGGAACTCACCATGTTTCCGATAGAGGCTCAAACAGGAACGGGAGAAGGAGAAAATGCGGAGAAAGAGGCTTTTTTTTAAAAAAAACGGGTAGGTTTGCGTCGCGTGTTGTACCCAACGGGGTCGATGCAACAACTGCTGAATGGGAGGGCGGTGCTACCAGATTTATACATGCAGGGCAGCGGATTTGCTCCTGTGCACACAGGAACACACACACACACACACACACACACACACAAAAAGGTTTTACAACCAGCATTTGGTAATGCTATTCAAACCTGCCTCTACTGTAAATGTTGCATTCAGATTTGAACATGATCATTGTAAAAACCTGCTGCTTAGTGCATTGAAATAAGTGGTTTAAGCCACTGAAGGGTTGGGGTTTTGTTGTAGATGGGGTTAAAAATATGAAAAATATGTGATGGGAATAATTTCTTTAAGCTTTAGGGTTTGCTGGAATGTAATTTTTCATTCTGAGCTTTTTTTTTTTGGTGGGCAGAAACCTGAGGCCATTCTTATTGGAAAAAAAAGGGCTAGTTCAAACAAAGCTAATTTATTATGCATGCAGAGACTGCATAGATCTACTATATAGGCATGACAAGCTGGAAATCAATAGAAAACAGCCCTGTTTGTGTGCTAGCTGTTGTGTTAGAGTGTATGTGAGCAAATTCTGTGACTTGTCTGCAAATGCTAGAGACACCTGACACACTGTAAATGATGCAAAATGGCTGAATGCGTCTGCTGCACAAGATGCTTCCATCTCACTCGAGCAGCCAGGCATCCATGTTGCCGAGGCCTGCCATGGTATCCGCCCGGCATGCCAGCTCTCCAGCTCTCCTCCCTCTTTGTCCTAGATTCTCTGCAATGATGTCATTCAGTGGGCTGATCACGTGTCTGCCTGTCTCTGTGTGTGTGTGTGTGTGTGTGTGTGCCTCGGCTGTTCAGCTGGACTGAGGCCGGGGCGTGCTTCCTCTGGTTCTGTCCTGTTTGAGGAACTGAAATTGCCTGAATTGCACTTTACCTGATATAATGGGTGAACTGTGGCACTTGATCCGTGCACAGGCTGAGGGATTCACAGTTTAGCTTCTGCAGTTGCAACATTAAAACCCTGCCCTTTAAGCTGTCTCGAATCCTGCAAGGAATGAGAGTCATTTGAAAAGAGGTTAGCGTAGTGTTAGTGACATAATCATCACTGTGAAAGTCTAGAAAAATCCTCACTGCAGAATGAACCAAACACTTTGCTTTTTGTCAGAACACCCAGTCTAATATGGGAATAATCATCATTTATTCAGCAGGGGATTCTGTGTTTGCTGTACTCGGTATGAACTGCAGGGGATGAAAGAGAAGGACAGGAAACAGCCATGGCTCCTAGCCAGGACTTCTTGAGAGAACATTCTCCACTCCCCCTCCTTCTTCTCCTCCTCCTCCTCCTTCTCCTGCATCTCCTCCCCAGCAGCTGTGAGACAGGGAGGGTCTGAGCAGCTGCTCACCAAGAGGAGAGAGGGAGGATGGGAATGCTAGAGACATGGGAGTGGTCCTTCATGGCATGAAACTGACCGCACTGCATCTTGCAATGAGAGAATATGATACCCAACAAAGTGACAGAGCATATTTTCCATCTGTCACAACAGAGTCCCTGTGCTGAGTGTTTTAATGTTCAATTAAAAAGGACCATGAGAAGAAAAAGGCTTTGGTATGTTTAAATAGATAAGCTGAGACACTGAAAGATTTTGAGGTCTTGATATTTTGTTTGACCGGCGTGAGCCTGCCAGGGTGGGGCAGAACCTCGCAGGAACACTTGTCTGGAGGAAATAAAACATGTTTTGGTTCTGCAAATCAAAAACAAACATATTAGCTATCAATGACAACAGATATAACAAATAACAACCAGTAAACCCTGATTAGAGCAGCATTAAAGCATTTTAGCATTTTAGCCAGAGACTAAAATGAAAAAGAGCTGATGGATTTGGGCCATAAGATATTTGGGCTACAAGATATTTCAGGTATCAACCTCTGTGATGATTCTCAGTTAATAATTTGATGCTATTATTTACAAATTACCATAAGTCACACAGATACACGTAAATCAAAACTGATGCTAGAGCAAACACAAACAGATACACATGCATGTAACAGATAATTTATTAAGCCATCAATTATGATCTATTCATAGTCTTAGATGTGACAAATGGTCATTGTACAACACAGATGAGAAGCAGAGAGATAAAAAAGACTGGAGAGAGAAAGTGAAAGCATGTGTACGGAAAAGGAAATAACACATTATCAACCAACAGAATCAAGAATAAAAGAGGTGAACGAGGAACAGAGGGAGACGTTCAACTGTGAACCATGTTTTCACGCAAAGAAATACATTTAAATTGGTTAGTGTGGTCTCTCATGCAATAAATATATGACATGCTGCTCTTTTTTTTATTTAAGATTGTTGTTGATGTTCATTGTTAAATAAATCTGGTGTTATAACAACAGAACAGGTGAATTGTACCTGGTCAGCGGGCCCATCTTAGCCTGATAATCTGACTGAATTGTCACTTCATTCGTTCATATTCAGAGGTCAGAGGCAGAGATCCAGAGGTCTGGAACAAGGCTGGGCTCCAACAACGGGAGCCTGAAAATGTCAAAAGTGACATCAACAGAGAGACATCAGATATAACACGTTTAAAACCCAGTAATATCAACAAAGTCCTCTATAACTTAGAAAATTATCAAAATAGTTGCATACACATTTTCTATCGTTGATTGTTGTAGCTCTAGCTGATTGTATCTGAACTGTACTACTGCAGTAAACTCCACCCTTCTGGTTCCTAAAAACAAACGCCGGGGATACCAGTTAACTGAACTGAGGTCTGCTTCACATCAGGCACCGTTCTCACCTCCAAGAGAGATGTTAACATTATTACAACCATTACACACATTAGCTGATTTCACCCTGGTTGCAGCTCCAGGTAGCCTACAGCAGAACTAACTACCTGCAGTAGGCTACAGCTTCTCTTTACTGTGTATCTCAAAATCTGGGTTATTTTAAGCAGCTCCCCATTCAAAGAGGTGTCATTCCTGCCCCTGGGACCGCTGTTGTCATAGAGTTTCCTTTGTTGTTAGCAACCAAGGTGCTTAACTGTCAGTTAGTTTGCTGGGACTTTACGTAGGCCCATCAAGAACAATTTATGGGCTTTCTCAACAAAAGTTAATTGTTTGAGACAAACACGGACAGAGCTGTTACACACTCAGTTACATTACTGTCTAGAGAAAGCGTGAACTACGAACTACAACTGTCTCGATGAATATATGAACAAAAGAGCTGAGCCACACTGACGCCATGCATCTTGTGTTGCAGAGGCCACACCCCAGCATCCTCATGACAACATATATGTGTATTTTTTTTCCATCAGTTTTACAGTAGGACAACATGTGCACTTTTAGACAAGAGCAATTGTGTTTCTTTACTGACACGGGATATCAGGGTGAAAGATTTTGGGAAAGAGGTGGTTGAGACACCCCACATCCCCCCACAGAGGCAGCTGCAGTGCAGCCCATTAATGCTGCTATTTAAGCTGGATCACGTGGCTACCAGATAAAGGCGGTCTGTGTGGATACTAGGCTGTATCCAGGCAACTCAGTTATTCATTTCCTAGCAACCGTTAAATCTTGGGAGGAGGGCTGGGGGTTGGGCATCTGTGGCTGTCTGTGGCCTACATGTCCCTCATCTGTGACTGGGCAGTTTGACCTCTTTTATCCAGAGGAGACTTTTGTAAAATCAGAATACTGGAAGTAAAATAAACTACTGCTTCTGCTCAATAAGGTCCAAAGCCATTGTGTAAACACAGTGTTAAAAAAATACAGAGAATACTTGACTAACTGCGTGATCTCTCTCAGGTATTGTAGGAGACAATAGAGGGCACATGGCCAGAAATATAATCAGTGATAAAGCTTGGATGGACTTTTTTTTTTGGTAACCCAATCTTCCTGAAAATATATTTTAAATGACTTATAACATTTTGCATTAAATACATATACATGCTTGTTGACATCATGTACGCACTGATAACAAATTGTACCAGTCTTTATGGAAGATGTTCATAACTTATCAGTGTATCAGGAATTCATGAGTTTGACAATTTGGTAAATTGATACAGATAATGGCCAAAACCAATAGGATTATAGTTATCACAGAGTTATATTCCCAAATTTCAGACTCTATTCTATTCTGTTTTCTGCTCTGTTCTGTTACAAGCTGTTTGACGAGTTGGTATGTTTGTATGCATTAGTTTGACTGTTACATGGCTCCATGGCAGACTGGGCCTGTCTGGTACCAACATGCTGAAAATTACGCAGCGTTTTCCTCACAATGAGAGGCGCCATGCTTCCAGCACAATGACGGGAGGAGGCCGGGAGTCGGGTGGGGTCTGGGAGGCGGCCTTTGTAGCGAAAGCCTCTCGTCCAATGGAAAGTCGCGGACTGCTTCGTAGCGTCAGACTGACAGGGAATTGACCAATAGCAGCAAAGCAGCCGCCGGCGCCGGGGCTGCACTTGCATATATACCACTGTCCATCCTCATGTGCGCCATTATCTCTTACATCGACCCCATAACTGTCGAATTGTAAGACTCCCTGTCGAGGAGCTTCTGCAACCCTTCTAGCGCGACAAAACACAACAAAAATGGTAAGAACTTTTTTCGAAACTTTGATAAATAGACATTTTTGCAGTATCATGTTGTTTCTACTCTTTTGGGATGTGACCTGTGGGTATGAGGAGGACGGGAGGGAGCGTTAACATGAACGGAAAAGTGGGATTAAGAGGTCGAGGTATCATTAAATGTCTCATTACTTCAACAAATGGGTCTTAAACAAGTAAATGTTGCCGAGAAATGCGGTTATTACCCGAGGGTTAGTGTGGGGAGATGATCTGGCGCGCTTTGGATGGGTACGTGGCGGGCAGACTGAACAAAAGAGGTCTTCAGCGGATTGCGGGGCTGTGGACAGAATGAATAATGTAGGCTTCGGTCCAACCACAGACTCTGCGGTATTTTATTCTCTCCCCCGATAATGACTAAGCCCCAGTCATCACTTCTCGTGACAGCTCTGCCCCGTCAACGTTAATTCAGTGTGCCGGCAGGGAGGATGCGCATAAGCGGCACTAGCTTCCAGTGGCCCACACCCAGAGAAACTCTATCCGCAGGGAAAATGGATGAAAGTGCTCTGTCAGCATGGCGCAAGGCATTAAAAATGCATGCCAGTAATGGACACTGCTGAGTTGTCCCCTGATAGCTACAGCGCTGATGCTGGGCCAACACAGAGCAGTGTCCTCTGTTTTAACTTGGCTGTTATTTTATGTTTTTCTATCAGCAGATTAAACTTTCTTTACAATATGCCGGAGTAGTTTACGTTCAGTAGTTTACGTTTTCACACGAATTCCAACCAACGTCATCCATTACCACTGTCGCATAGCAACGCAGTGCGCCAATCAAAAGTTGAGGCTGCGAGGAGACCGTTCGACCGTTAACCAGACAGTCATTGATTGGTTACTAATCAAATGAGATTTCCATTTCCAATAAAATACAAACATCTGTATGTTCCTCCACAAAATTAATGCAATTTATTTGGAAAGGTAGGCTTTTAGGAGACTCTTATTTAATAACTAAGAAAAGAGAATTTAAATTTTTAAAATTTTATAATTATCAAAGTGGAATGATGTTATCTCATGCTTTTTGTGATAATTTTTTTTTCCTTTCCAGAATGAATGCAAGATTTAAAAAAAAAAAAAGAATAGATACAGGTGGATAACCTCACTTGTTTTCTCTTTCCATAGCGTGAGTGTATCTCCATCCACGTTGGTCAGGCCGGTGTCCAGATTGGCAATGCCTGCTGGGAGCTTTACTGCCTGGAACATGGGATCCAGCCGGACGGACAGATGCCCAGTGACAAGACCATTGGAGGAGGAGACGATTCCTTCAACACCTTCTTCAGTGAGACTGGAGCTGGAAAGCACGTCCCCAGGGCAGTGTTTGTGGACCTGGAGCCCACTGTCATCGGTAAACTCTCATTAAGTATAGATACCATAGCTGCTCTTTGATTTTATTAAATAAAACATTTAAGTCATTTCTGACTGACTCTGTCTCTTCAGATGAGGTGCGCACTGGGACATACCGCCAGCTGTTCCACCCTGAGCAGCTGATCACTGGTAAGGAGGATGCTGCCAACAACTACGCCCGTGGACACTACACCATCGGCAAAGAGATCATTGACCTGGTGCTGGACAGGATCCGCAAACTGGTGCGTTACTAAATAAGAGGAGTTCATTTTCCTCATTTTGACTCAAAACATCAAAGTGAATCTTAATATTGTATCTCCTATATTTGATGACTGTCTCTCCCTCTCTGTCCTCAGGCTGACCAGTGCACTGGTCTTCAGGGTTTCCTGGTTTTCCACAGCTTCGGAGGTGGCACTGGCTCTGGTTTCACCTCTCTGCTGATGGAGCGTCTGTCTGTGGACTATGGCAAGAAGTCCAAGCTGGAGTTCTCCATCTACCCAGCTCCCCAGGTGTCCACCGCTGTGGTGGAGCCCTACAACTCCATCCTGACCACCCACACCACCCTGGAGCACTCTGACTGTGCCTTCATGGTAGATAACGAGGCCATCTACGATATCTGCCGTAGGAACCTCGACATCGAGCGTCCTACCTACACCAACCTGAACAGGCTAATTGGTCAGATTGTGTCGTCCATCACTGCTTCCCTTCGTTTCGATGGTGCCCTCAATGTTGATCTGACAGAGTTCCAGACCAACTTGGTGCCATATCCCCGTATCCACTTCCCTCTGGCCACCTATGCCCCCGTCATCTCTGCTGAGAAGGCGTACCATGAGCAGCTCTCAGTGTCTGAGATCACAAACGCCTGCTTCGAGCCGGCCAATCAGATGGTGAAATGTGACCCTCGCCACGGTAAATACATGGCCTGCTGCCTGTTGTACCGTGGTGATGTGGTGCCCAAAGATGTCAATGCAGCCATTGCCACCATCAAGACCAAGCGCACCATCCAGTTTGTGGACTGGTGTCCCACTGGCTTCAAGGTTGGCATCAACTACCAGCCTCCCACTGTGGTTCCTGGTGGAGACCTGGCCAAGGTGCAGAGGGCTGTGTGCATGCTGAGCAACACCACTGCTATTGCAGAGGCCTGGGCTCGGCTTGACCACAAGTTTGATCTGATGTACGCTAAGCGTGCCTTTGTTCACTGGTACGTAGGTGAGGGTATGGAGGAGGGAGAGTTCTCTGAGGCCAGAGAGGACATGGCAGCTCTGGAGAAGGATTATGAGGAGGTCGGAGTCGACTCCATTGAGGGTGAGGGAGAGGAGGAAGGAGAGGAGTATTAAAAGGGACATGAGGCACTAAATAGTCAATAACTGATTCAAATCATTCTTAAATACATTCCAAAAAGAAATGTTTGTCTATTAATTTGGCAGTTCAGAACAAAAATGTCAAGTTTGGATGTGAAGTTCCTGTGATATGAAGGCCAGAGGAGGCATAACCAGGCTGTATCTTGGAAGTAGGAAGGAGTTTACTCTTTGGAGGGTGAGAGAGTAGCATTAAGAGGGACATAAAGCACTAGTGAATCAGGAAACGGTTGTTTAAATTTGTTCTTAAGGGCATTCCAAAATGAAATGTTTGTCTATCAATAATGCATTCACCTTTATTCAGACTGCAAAATCCAAAGTCAGTTTGGCTCTGTTCTAAATAAATTTCCTCTAACACGTGACGTTGTCTGTGTTGTTTTTAATTTTAAATATATTTTGTTTAAGAATGAAAAATAACCATAAGTCAGGAGTGATCGGTCAGTTTCCTGAGTCTGATGTTATCAGATCAGGAAATTGTGGAAAACACTGTGCACCAATAAACATGCATTATCACATACATACCCATAATACCCACAGTGTTTACATCATGCTTTCAAATATTTGAAATGAGTGTCATAGTTAAATCTACAGTAAGGATATTTGAGCTGTAACTTCCTTCACCAGATATAAACTGCTTCACTCAGTTATGAACTTTGTTTAGTTGATCCTAAACCCAGTGAATTATCTGTGAACTGAACCTGTAAAGAAAATCAGGATAACTCAACATGTGACAGAAACACTGATATAAAGACAGGTTAAATATTTTTGCACATTTCATAAAGAAGCTTGAGACATTAGATTACATGTCTGATCCTTTGAACAGCAACAAAGCCTTAAAACTGTGCGAATACAAGACATCAAAAACATAAATCATTCAAAATTTCTTTTAGTTAATGCATCAGTGTCACTCAAATGAACAAAATGTGGGACATTTGCAGTTCAAAGCTCTTAAATGAACACTGAATGAGTCTCCTCTTTGGGTTAGACATAGTAAGAGAGGGGTGAATCATTTTTACTGTTTAACCTCAGATTTTCCCAATTTCTCTTCACAATATGTACAGTTGTAAACACAGTTTCAGTTTGAGTTTAGTGACTGAAATACAATTGAAACAGAACCACTTAGTTATCCATTTATATGGAGACCCCTGGTGGTAGTGTTGGATGAGAACAAGGGTCAAACCCAGGTCAGAACGAGGGTTGTGGCCATATCCGTTTAAAATATTTCACACTGACTGAACAAAGTTTTTAAGTTGTGATTTCCAGTGATTTAAATCACCAGTCAAACTTTCTTGTTTCCATCAGTAAGTATTATCATCCTGGGCGTGTACCTGGGAGGCCTGTGAGTGATACTAACAAGCCAAGTACCTCTCTAGTATATTCAGTAGTCTTATGAAATCTCTCAGGTAACTGCGTAGACACCATATGCAGTACAACAATCCAGGTTACTCGGACCTTTTAATTTTTTTAAAATCAGCTTTTATAATCTTGGTTTCACTGTATTTTCCTCTGTTGTATTTCAAAGAGATGGTAAACCGTCACACTGTCATGGCTCACTGGGACTCTAGAATCAAATGGAGCCATCTTTAATGTCATTAGCAACACCTGTGTTTTTATGACAAGTCAAAAGTCGTATTTAACGAAGACGCGTGTTTCAGTTTAACCAATAGGAAAGATGCTTTTGTGACCCTCTACTAATCGGATTCGCCAGGTAAAGTGGGTATAAAAAGCACCAATGGATAGAATTCAGTGTCAAGTTCTTACACGGGGGTCATTAAAACGCCAGTGTGAGAGTTAAATTTGTCTGTTTCTCCTCACACAGCCACACAAACATGGTGAGTACGGAACAGTGGGACGTTTTCTTTTTTATTTAACCAGGTTGAAAGCACAGCCCTCATTGGCATTAGCTAAGATCATGTGTTAGCTAATGTTAGCCCAAAAGTTTAACCTAGCTTAAATGTTTTTTTTTTGGTGAAGTTTGTTTTCATTGTCATTTTTTAAACCCCGTATTTGTTTACATTGTGGAAAATTAAGTACGCCGAATTTTCTGTTACCACTCCCTGTCCGCTGTGTGCCGCTGCATGTACTGACAACAATCACCGAATTACTTAAATACTGAAGAAAACTTAAAAACGTTATGATTCCCAGGCGAATTCTGGAGTCACGAGGAGCGTCTTTTTTCAGTGATTTCTAAGCTGGTTTATGGCCGTTGATTTGCAGTGGACATCAGACAGTGATATTCTCTGAACGTATAAATATGTATAATATGTCTGTGTTCAGATTTGACAGAGCTGAATCCGTTTTTTTGACACAAATTAGTGTAGTCGGACGCCAAGGGTTTCCTACCTTAATTGCTGCTACAGCTGTTGATGGTGTTGATACTCGGACTAAGCCACAACAACTTCCTGTTGTATTTAGAACACCTGCATCCCAGCCTTTCGTAGGTGGAAACCGCCTTAATAGTTCAAAAGTTAAAGCAACCCGCCCACACAAATGTTAGGGTAAATGTGTCTTGATGTCGCTAGCATCAGATTCGTTACAATTTTTTTTTCTTCCTATGGACTTTATCTTTTGAGAAATATTCAGCATGTGTTGAGTAATCTAAAGTATCTGATTAGGTGTGGTTAAAACATAAGAATCTCTGGTTGAGTTTCTTAAATGTTAAATGTCCTTGTTTGCCTCCAGCGTGAGTGTATCTCAGTGCACGTTGGTCAGGCCGGTGTCCAGATTGGCAATGCCTGCTGGGAGCTTTACTGCCTGGAACATGGGATCCAGCCGGACGGACAGATGCCAAGTTACAAATCCTCTGGAGGAGGAGATGATTCCTTCAACACCTTCTTCAGCGAGACTGGAGCTGGAAAGCACGTCCCCAGGGCAGTGTTTGTGGACCTGGAGCCTGCTGTCATTGGTAAACTCTCATTAAATGCACCATAGTTCTCAGTGATTTGATTCAATCAAATGCTTAAGTCATTTCTAGCTTTATCTCTTTCTCCAGATGAGGTGCGCACTGGGACATACCGCCAGCTATTTCACCCTGAGCAGCTGATCACTGGTAAGGAGGATGCTGCCAACAACTACGCCCGTGGACACTACACCATCGGCAAAGAGATCATTGACCTGGTGCTGGACAGGATCCGCAAACTGGTGAGCAAATTCAGAGCAAGAGAACTTTCTTTTCTTTTCTTTTTTTTTTAAATTTAATAAGGCTGAAAGCTTGGGGAAAAATTGTGAGGAAAGTGACATCAGTGCATGTATAGCCACTGCATCCTGGTTACAAAACATTAGATAACTTACATCTGCAGGTGTCTATGTATGCCACCTACACCTATAGATAGGAGAGAAAATGTCTCATGTAATTTGAATATAGAAATCATCATATTCAATAGGTGGTTGCTTATCTGCATCTGATGGCAGTAATGCACCACGAGTCACCTCCCAGTTCATATATATATATATATAATTTTTATATATATATATATATATTTTTTTTTTATATTTTATTGGTCCCAGCCCCAGTTCTCATGGATTCCAAGCATCTTAATAACTGTATCTCATATATTTAATTAGTGTCTCTCCCTCTCTGTCCTCAGGCTGACCAGTGCACTGGTCTTCAGGGCTTCCTGGTTTTCCGCAGCTTCGGAGGTGGCACCGGCTCTGGTTTCACTTCCCTGCTGATGGAGCGTCTGTCCGTGGACTACGGCAAGAAGTCCAAGCTGGAGTTCTCCATCTACCCAGCTCCCCAGGTGTCCACAGCTGTGGTAGAGCCCTACAACTCCATCCTGACCACCCACACCACCCTGGAGCACTCTGACTGTGCCTTCATGGTAGATAACGAGGCCATCTACGATATCTGCCGTAGGAACCTCGACATCGAGCGTCCTACCTACACCAACCTTAACAGGTTGATCAGTCAGATTGTGTCGTCCATCACTGCTTCCCTTCGTTTCGATGGTGCCCTCAATGTTGATCTGACAGAGTTCCAGACCAACTTGGTGCCATATCCCCGTATCCACTTCCCTCTGGCCACCTATGCCCCCGTCATCTCTGCTGAGAAGGCGTACCATGAGCAGTTAACGGTGTCTGAGATCACAAACGCCTGCTTCGAGCCGGCCAATCAGATGGTGAAATGTGACCCTCGTCACGGTAAATACATGGCCTGCTGCCTGCTGTTCCGTGGTGATGTGGTGCCCAAAGATGTCAATGCAGCCATTGCCACCATCAAGACCAAGCGCACCATCCAGTTTGTGGACTGGTGCCCCACTGGTTTCAAGGTTGGCATCAACTACCAGCCTCCCACTGTGGTTCCTGGTGGAGACCTGGCCAAGGTGCAGAGGGCTGTGTGCATGCTGAGCAACACCACTGCTATTGCAGAGGCCTGGGCTCGGCTTGACCACAAGTTTGATCTGATGTACGCTAAGCGTGCCTTTGTTCACTGGTATGTGGGTGAGGGTATGGAGGAGGGAGAGTTCTCTGAGGCCAGAGAGGACATGGCAGCTCTGGAGAAGGATTATGAGGAGGTTGGAACAGATAGTATGGGAGATAATGATGAAGGAGAAGAATATTAATCAAGCATACATTCCCCTCTGTTGATCTCTGATCTGTGCCTTTATCAATGTCAAAAATAAAGTTTGTTCATTGACTGAACCATTGTTTGCTGTCTTTAATGCACTAATTCCACAGGGCAGAGGTGCTGTTGTGTTGGTAGTTGTTACGCAACTGACTTGAGGAAGAACATCAGGACAACATGTAAGAGGTTTGAGCTTAAGACACGTCAAAGGGTTTTACTTTGGTTCTACTCATATGATCATAATGATTATGGTTGAATAGAGTCCTTGTTTGATCCAAGTGGGTAAATGCAGTTTTCAGCAGCCAAGTCACAAATTAAGAAAGCTACACGAGGATAGTCAGAGGTAGATAAGACAAAATAAAAGCAAGTAACTAAAATTGCTACTAAAAGCTTTAAATGATAGTGTCTGCTTGTACGTTCCAAATAGGTAGTCTAGTAAATGTATATTGTCATGATGTGTTTCATTGGAATTGCATAGATGAGAGCTGATATAACTACACAGTGAATGGATACTGATACTTAGGTACTGTATGGAAGATAAAATTTGTAGTTAGGTATCCTGCAGAGATAATGGGAAGATGTTGGAGATGTGGCTGCATAAATTCAACATTTACTGATAGGCTGAGAATCTGAATATTTTATAACTGATTTAATATACACTCTCAACAGGTGTATAACAGGGATCCCTATTTAATACAAATCATTAAACTCATCTTTTTACTACTACTACTATTCTAATCAAAGTGATTACTAACTAATGCAGTGGAAAAAAGGAACAACATTTCAATAAATGGGGACCTCTGCTGGCAGGAGAGGTTGGAAGTGAGACAAAGGTTGACACCTCAAAGCTTCAAGTGCCAGGAAGAGGCTGTGATTGCAAGTAAAATGGTGAGGTGAAAAAGAGCATTGAGAGCTTTTACTTAAGTAAACGTAGCTATTAAACATTGTAAACATGCTCCATCACATGTAAAAGTCCTGTATTCATGATTTCACACAAGTACTGGCAGCAAAATAACCAGACATGGAGACTGGTCAGAATTCAGGGAAAGATGAATGCAGCCAAACCCTGCTCCAGAGTGCACATGAGTGCACAATCACCTGAAGCTAAGGCAACACTGGACTGTCCTTCAGTGGCCCTGCCAAAATCCAGACTTAAACCCCGCAGAACATCTGCCGTCCTCAGGTCTCTGTGTGGAAACCTGAGGCAGTGCACAGACACTTCTCATCCAATGTGACGGAGCTTATGAAGATCTTCCAGGAAGGATGGGGTGACCTGCACAAACCCAGGTGTGCAAAGCTTGTAGAGGCTTAACTGAGAAGACTCAAAGCTGTAATTGCTGCCAAAGGAGCTTCTACAAAGTACTCAAGAAAAGGTCTGAATGCCTTTATAAATTACAGTTTTCAGTTTCTGCTTTTCACTTTGTCATTATTGGTCATCGAATGTAGATTGATTGGCAAAAATGGGAGCTTTATCTATTTACAATTACATCTACAACACTTTAAAGTGTGATGCCACTATAATTATGGTGGAGTACAATATTTACTTAAATGAATTTAGTGGAGTAAAGTATGTCATGAAATGGAAATTCTCAAGTAAAGTACAAGTAAGTATGTTAAAACACCGATGGGGCTACAAGCTACAAGGTTAGCATTAGTGCTAGAATAATGGTCTGAACTTGTAGTGTGGAATAAGGGCTGTTTTTTTGGTTCTTCCTATTCTGTCCACACCCTTGAACGCATCATTTCTGACACCCACGCTGGATCGCCTCACTGTCCTGTGGAGCTCGTGGCGTTTCAAAAGACGACGATGACTGTTTCACTTTAACCAATAGGAAACGGGCACACACGACCCTGTAGCCAATCGGATTCAGCAGCTCTCTTTCCGCCGGGTCAGAGAGTATAAAACACCCCGCCCAGCTGATACTCAGCAGTTACTTCTTACACAGGACACATAAAGGCCTATTTGTAAGAGCTAGCTTACCACTTCCTCTTTTTTTTTAATCCGAATTTCTCAGAACTTCACAGCTTCAGCAAACATGGTGAGTATGAAAATGTACTTTTTCGTAACTTATCGTGTGTTGATTTAAGCAAAATCAAAGCTCCGCAGTGTTATAACGTGGCAGCCTAGTTCAACTAACTATTAAAGAGGCAGCATCAGCTGTCTACATCTTAGTTTTAATCCAAAACAAAACTTAAAATGGCGGACGATTAACCAAACTTCATGTTCAACAAGTTGTTTTAACTGTAATGTTGGTCAAGTTCAGTGTAACTCGATAGGGCACAGCCCAAATGAAGTTCAGCCGTGGCTGCCAGTTTCCTGCTTTTCCTGAACGCACATTGACCCAGTTGGCGAAGGTCAAAGTGCTTTGAGCCTGAAACATTCCTGTGCTTTATCGCCTGTTTGAAGGGCCAGGCATTGATGGGTTATGAATAAAAGAGCCCCAGGGCACAGACAGGTAAAAGGGCCCTCCTCCCCTGTCCAACAGAAGGCCCCCCAGACTGAAAGGATCCTGGACTTTGTGGTTGTTTTGAGTCTTTAAACTGAGCTTTGCGCTTTTCAAACAAGAAATATTAACAGTCACATCATACAGAACCACAAATCCAGTGGCCTGAAGGTTGGGGTGGGGTTGGGGGTAGGAGAGGGCCCCAGCCCAGTAGGCCCATTTAGTAATCCACTCATGGGGCCTGGCCTTTATGAAACTGCAGCCACATGCTTTTCAAACAAGACCTATTCACTAAAAGCTTTATGGGGCTTTTATATTTAATCTTTCATGTTGTACATTGTTTAGGCCGACTTTTGTTTAACTACAGCTGTGTTTGCTTTGAACTTTGATGGGAAAGTTCTCGTTCTCAGCACAAGCTTTTCTTCCTTAAGCACATTATCTGTCAGAATAAAAAGCCACTCTGTGATATTTTTGTCTCTGAAGGGCTTTTCTATTCAGAGGGTAAATGAATGTGCAACATGTGTCAGGTGACCTTTAGTCACGATGTTCTGATATCTGGTTCTTTACAAAGGAACCTTTTTTTTTTCCCTCCTCCTCAGATCATGCATTAGCTCCAGAGCAGTCCTCAGCATGTGACAAGTAGCCTCCAGCATAAAGAACAATGTTAAAAAGAACCATGTTTCAGCCAACTAAGCCTATTTTTAAAATTTCCCATTAAGATTTGTTACAAAACAAATGCACATATTATAAGAGTTTCTTTTTTTTTTTTTTTTTCCCCCCTCCACAGCGTGAGTGTATCTCAGTGCACGTTGGTCAGGCCGGTGTCCAGATTGGCAATGCCTGCTGGGAGCTTTACTGCCTGGAACATGGGATCCAGCCGGACGGACAGATGCCCAGTGATAAGACCATTGGAGGAGGAGATGATTCGTTCAACACCTTCTTCAGCGAGACTGGAGCTGGAAAGCACGTCCCCAGAGCAGTGTTTGTGGACCTGGAGCCCACTGTCATCGGTAAGCGTCATCACTTTTCCCTGAAATTTTAATTTAGGCAAATTAATTTAGGCAAAGTAAAATGTATGAAAATAGTTCACAGAAACTGACTGAGTCTCTTGTTGTCTCTTCAGATGAGGTGCGCACTGGGACATACCGCCAGCTGTTCCACCCTGAGCAGCTGATCACTGGTAAGGAGGATGCTGCCAACAACTACGCCCGTGGACACTACACCATCGGCAAAGAGATCATTGACCTGGTGCTGGACAGGATCCGCAAACTGGTGCGTTACTAAATAAGAAGAGTTCATTTTCCTCATTTTGACTCAAAACATCAAAGTGAATCTTAATATTGTATCTCATATATTTGATCATGGTCTCTCCCTCTCTGTCCTCAGGCTGACCAGTGCACTGGTCTTCAGGGTTTCCTGGTTTTCCACAGCTTCGGAGGTGGCACCGGCTCTGGTTTCACTTCCCTGCTGATGGAGCGTCTGTCTGTGGACTATGGCAAGAAGTCCAAGCTGGAGTTCTCCATCTACCCAGCTCCCCAGGTGTCCACAGCTGTGGTAGAGCCCTACAACTCCATCCTGACCACCCACACCACCCTGGAGCACTCTGACTGTGCCTTCATGGTAGATAACGAGGCCATCTACGATATCTGCCGTAGGAACCTCGACATCGAGCGTCCTACCTACACCAACCTGAACAGGTTGATCAGTCAGATTGTGTCGTCCATCACTGCTTCCCTTCGTTTCGATGGTGCCCTCAATGTTGATCTGACAGAGTTCCAGACCAACTTGGTGCCATATCCCCGTATCCACTTCCCTCTGGCCACCTATGCCCCCGTCATCTCTGCTGAGAAGGCGTACCATGAGCAGTTAACAGTGTCTGAGATCACAAACGCCTGCTTCGAGCCGGCCAATCAGATGGTGAAATGTGACCCTCGCCACGGTAAATACATGGCCTGCTGCCTGCTGTTCCGTGGTGATGTGGTGCCCAAAGATGTCAATGCAGCCATTGCCACCATCAAGACCAAGCGCTCCATCCAGTTTGTGGACTGGTGTCCCACTGGCTTCAAGGTCGGCATCAACTACCAGCCTCCCACTGTGGTTCCTGGTGGAGACCTGGCCAAGGTGCAGAGGGCTGTGTGCATGCTGAGCAACACCACTGCTATTGCAGAGGCCTGGGCTCGGCTTGACCACAAGTTTGATCTGATGTACGCTAAGCGTGCCTTTGTTCACTGGTATGTGGGTGAGGGTATGGAGGAGGGAGAGTTCTCTGAGGCCAGAGAGGACATGGCAGCTCTGGAGAAGGATTATGAGGAGGTTGGAACAGATAGTATGGGAGATGATGATGAAGGAGAGGAATATTAATCAAGCATACATTCCCCTCTGTTGATCTCTGATCTGTGCCTTTATCAATGTCAAAAATAAAGTTTGTTCATTGACTGAACCATTGTTTGCTGTCTTTAATGCACTAATTCCCCAGGGCAGAGGTGCTGTTCTGTTGGTAGGGAAAACCTTTTAAATGGAGCAGAGCAGATTTATCTGCATCTGTTATTAATGCTAAAATCATCAAAATGTTTGAAGTAGTTTTAAATGCCACCTTTTTAGTTTTAACTTCATCCTAAACCACTGTTAAACATTTAATATCTAAATGATGTTGATCTGGTTGTCACAAATATCTAACGAGCTTTGACTATAGATGATCCGGCTGCTCTACTCACTTAAGTCACCTGGGGGCAGTGGTGTTCAGCGGATGTTTGACTCCACAGCACTCAACAGTAGAAAACATCTAAGTTAAACTGTTGCAGGATGCCTGTAGTTGAAGTACTAAAATGACTTTAGTTTTATTTCTTTTTAACAGGATCAAATGCTTTCAGTAGATCTATCTTTTCTAATTTAATGTTTGATGTGTGCTTTCTGTGGGAACTGTCTGAGAAGAACCGAGGCCTAATCCCGGCCTGGTTTAAAATAGGGTGTGGTATTCACTCTGGCCCAAGGGAGGGATAGTGGATGTCTCATGCTGGCAGACAGGTGGTGTTTAAAAATACTTAGTTCTGCTGTTACTAGACTGGATTTCTTTAGGATAATGAATGATCACTGCATAAATTTGGAAACTTGTAAAAGCAAAATTTGGAGAGGCAACATAATCTGGGGCAGAAGAGACGTTTCCTGACTGGGTGACCGAAACATAGCACATTCACAAGTGTTGTAAAAGTTTTTATTTAATCTGAGCTTCATAGTTTTGACCGTGTTTGGCCACACAAATGCATTTCTTCAAATTCAGCGGTGTTATCTGATTTTATTAAATGCACTAAAACTGACAAAACAAAATGGCTTCTACATTACACTGACCTGAATGAATTTTATTGCACTTACCATTGAGCTCATCTGCCAATTTGATGAATGCACTGATAGATTAGATGAACTACCAGTGAAAAACGTTTTATGAGATCACGGGAGACTAATTAAAGCTGCAGCTTTTTGTAGATTGCTGGTGGATTTTTCTTTTTGCATGAAAGGCAAAACAATTTCAGCTAAAAACCTCTTTGTTCTTTTAAAAATCCTAAAAGAACAATGGAGAAACATTAAACAGCACGTCTGAGGAGTGCTCTTCTCAATGTAAGACATGGAGTTAAGTTCATTCTATATTTTTCTCCATCTCACAATCACGAGGTAATCTGACTGACTCCTTTGGGAAATAAATAAATTTGGGGTCGTGTATCTCTTTGACAACAAAATCCCCAAATCCTACAACTGAATATTTTGAATGCTGAGAGGATGTGCACTTCAAAATGGTACAAAAATACAGACGCATACACACAAAGTGCCCTCATGCGTACAAAAGTTGAACTCATATTTGGCTCTGAAGCACAACAGGCCCTGAATATAATGTAGTGGAACAAGTGTGGACAGTATTCTTCACTGAAACATACATGAAAACATGAACACTACATGAGTTCACGGGCAAACACACCATCCCAACCCACCTCCTGCCGCTACTACTATAAACGTACTACAACATACAGTGGTTGTTTTAAATAAGATAAACCCCTCCTCCTTCGTTTTCTGCTTGCTTTTTCTATTGCAAAACATACACAACTCTCATTTAAAGCCACCTGGACGCTAAACAGCATTGCATGGCAAAAGCCACAGGAACATACAAGCACGTACACAAAAGCAGAGAAACTCCTTAGCTTCCTATTTCCTTCTCAGTTTGGTTCATCAGCTCCCAAAGCAAAGCAGCAGGACGACAGTGAATGAATATGAATCCCAGTGAAAATGGAAAACTTCACAGTGTTGAACACCATAGTCTCAAAATACAGATTTTGCAGGATGCAGCAGCCAAATGTAGCTCAAGATGCTTCGGAGTCTTTCTTAAGAGAGTCAAGAGCAATAAGATGAAAACAACAACTTGGCTTTACACAACATTAGATTACAGTCTGTCGATATTCAGCAGTATTTGGACTGACACGCACAGATGTCTCTCACACATTTCAGACTCATACTTAATCTTTTGTTTTTCAGCTTTTTAACCACACGCCGGACACTGCAGGTGATTAAAACAATGATATTAACAGTTATCACTCCCAAATCCTTCACACATCTGCTGCAGTTGTGTCTAAAAAAATAAAAAATCAAGTTCAAGGTCTAGTGGAGAGAATATTAAGTCTGTATATGTGATCAACATTCCTTCGGCCTACGTAATACAAACAAACATATCGTGTGACAAAACATACTGATCTACTGGGTTTGTCTAATCGGTCTGATTCGGTGTTGTGAGAGGCAGCCAGTGTGTGCCAATCAAGGATTCAGTTAAAAGCCTTTTTTTTTTTTTTTTTTTTTTTGCGTAATGTTGACACACTTGTGACACACTGTGAATTCTGCCACTCTGCTTCTCCAGTGTAAGCACTGAGACATACTCTACCATCCAGCCCCCTCCCGCACTTTAACATACAAACATCATCATATTCAGATGTACTGAATCGTTTCAGTCAATTCAATGTCCTTCAGTTTCTCTAACCTCTGGAAAGAGAGGAGCTTCACAGAGCCTCGCACAATCACACCAACAAAAACCTTTAGAAGAGCCGTGGCTGTCTGCACGAGGCTTTTCCCCCCCCTCAGCGGTCTCTTTGATCTCTGGTCCTTACTGAGGAGGAGGAACGCTATCTCTCTCTCTCCAACGCTGCCGGTGACCTGCAGCAAACCAGCATCAGTCTTTTAATGGACTCGAGCAGATCGTTAAAACTTCCGTAATCTCACCGCATCACTTCTTCGTCATCACATATATATGCCATATATATATATAATCATTCAGATTACCTGAGGTGGTGGAAAATGTCTCATGACAAAATGTGTACAAAGAGAATGGCCAGGCCGATGTTGAGCAGGATCACCATGCAGATCATTATGGTGTTTGGGCCCTTGAAGAAAAAAAAAAACATTAAAAGGAACATATGTGGTTTGAAGACAGGGAATTCAGTGAAGGACTAATGTTTGACCAAAGTAAATTTCACAGTAAGGCTGAGTGCCATGACATGTTGGGAAACGAACACGTTCATTCAGTTTGTTACTGTGAATCAGTTGAGAAGATTGATACCGCTCATACATATGTATATTAAATACGAAACTACAGCTGGGAGACAGCTTAGCTTAGCATAAACAATAGAAACCGGGGAAACAACTAGCATCTGTCTGAAGGTCAAAAAAAAACAAAACAAAAAACACTGCAAACCCTCTCCTGGCTCCAGTGGTATCAGTCTTCTCATCTATCTCTGAATGAATGTCATTCTGTCATTTTAATCCTTTCTTAAGCCAAATAATTACACACAATATAACATGGAAAACAATTTATATCATGGTGTACAGTAGTTTTAAGTAGTGACAATAAGTCACATCATGTTAAGTGTTAACATGCTGACGTTCAGCAGGTGTTTACAGTGTTTTGCAGGTATTTGTTCATAAAAAATTACGATTTTTACCTGCTGGTGGTGCTAGAGGGAAAAGTCAGGGGATCATGAAAATCATTAGGCTTCATCCTCTGGGGACCAGAGGATGAATTTCATGGCAACGAGTCCAAAATTTGTTGAGATATTTCAGTGTGTACCACAGTTGTGGACCAACGGACAGACCAGCATTGCCATTCCTACAGCCAGGCTGCTAACATGCCTAAAAGTAATCTAATATCAGTATATTTACTATCTTACCTCCAGCTCCAAAGACTCTGCTGTCACCTCACTACCTGGGCTCGACACCAGAGCTTTCAGTCGGGCTTCTGCTTTGGGATCCACCTTCGGGGCTGGTTTGGCAACAATGGCTTTGGCTTCCACTTGCTTTGGTACTGATTTAGGTTCAAGGTTGGGTGCAGGTTTTGGGGAAGGAGCTGGACTGGGTTGCCGTTTTGGTAATGGCTTTGTCTCTGCTTTGCTGGATGGCCTGCTCACTTCCCGGGACTCCACTTTGCTCTCGGAGACGGAGGGCGCTCGTTCGTGGACTGACGGAGCTCTTTCAGTTTTGGGCTCTGCAGCTTTGGGCTCGGGGGTGACGGCTTTGGGCACTTTGGTGGGGGGGCGCGGGGCTTCTTCTTCAACTTGAGAGATGAGACTATTCCTTACAGGGGCAGTAGTGGCAGGAGTGACATCTGGAGCTTTTGCTTCGGAGTCAAACTTCTGCAGGGGCTTGATCTCCAGGTCAGAGCCCTGCTCGTTCTTGTTACTCTGTCGGCTGGGGGTACGAGAGGGGCCACGACTGCTGGGGCCCCCTCCTCCTTCAGGTGCTGCTGATGTGGGAGCAGAAACGGAGGTTGAAGGGGTGGTGGGGCGACTACTGGGCCTGCTGTTGGCTTTACTGCTGCCCTTACTGCCACCACCTTTACTGGTTTTGTCTTCATTCCAGCTTCCTGGACTGAGGAATTTGGGCTCTTCCTTGTAGGTGATGCCTGGGCTGGGGGAGGGGGTGCGGCCTGGGGATGAGCCAGGCATGAGGCTGTCCAGTTCATTCATGAGCGGGCTTTCAGGCGGCGTGGGCAGGGGCTCCTCCTCAGCTAGCAGCGGCTCGTGCATGACAGTGTCTGTGTTCTCACTGCCCTCCACAGCCTCCTGTAACACCCTCTTCTTCAGATACTCAGGACCTGAGTAAAACCAGTTCAGTCAGAACATTTATTTAGAATTTATTCATCACTGAGTTCACAGGGCCTCAGTTTATTAATGGTCAGAGCAATAAAACAAACAATTATTAGTGTCATAACTTTACAAAAACACTTTAAAAAAAACACTTATTTCCTAAATCTGTTATTTCCTAGTTAACAGAGTCGTGAAACACTTCTTTCTCCCACCACAAGACTAATTACAGATATTTTTTTGCTCCTATTTCTTTAAAATAAATGCCAAAGAAACATGAGGCTTTTCCTGCACAGACAGTGCTTGTGGTTATTTCATGGCATTTGCTGAATATAAGAAAAAAAAAACCCGAATCAGTTCCTCACAGTTTGTTCTTTAAATTGAGGTTGCACCCTTGTTTTCCCCAGTGAAAATAAACCAGATGGTGCACATGCTGACACTGTATGTCAGTGTTGTTATCTCCTTGGTGAGAGATGGAAGAATGCATAGCAGAACTCAGCCAGGCCTCGTCCATTTGTAGTATTAGTCAGAGACAATTTGGGCAGCGGCTCAGAAAGCTGGACGACCATCGGTCTGTGTGTGATTCCTGTAAGCTCGAGAAAGCAGGAGGGGAAAAAAGCAAGTGGCTCCTAAACGGCTGCTGTGCTTTTCTGTGAATGTGTGTGTGCGTTGCCAGACTCGCAATGAAACTGATATGATCCCTTCGACCCAATGAGATGTTCCTTTTTTTAGACATTCAAATGCGACTACCCTTGTAACGAGCCTCAGCTTAAGGATCTATGTACAGGAACCAAGTATAAAACCAGATACGTTGCTGTTTGATTGTATCTGCAAGTATAAAACTAAGGAAAGGATTTTGTCTGCATTCATGTTGTTTAGGAAAAACTGTAAACATGAGACACCTGTCAGAAAAAAAAAACATGATGTAAGATTTCAGGTGAGAATAAATTCTTAAATACATAAAAGTCAGTGCTGTATGTTTGTATGTATGTTTTCCATTGTTTTTATTCATTCTGGTGTCCACTCACCTGGCTGGAAGAAGGACGGGGAGAGCTCTTTGGCCACCAGTCTGGCAATGCTGGACTCACTGTTGGAGGCCTGAGACGCCTGCTCAGCTGCGTCCGACTTGGCCTTCGCATGGGCCGTCCTGCAGGGGACAGATGCAAAACAATTTGAAAATAGCATCTGTGCAGGTTTGTAACACCGTCCGTAGTTTTATATTAATCAGTGTGAGTGAAAAGATTGATTCAACTCTAATTTATTTGTCATTTTATCATATTCTAATACGTTTTAATGCACTTTGACCCCGATCTTGACCCTTCTCATCACACCTTGAAACCACAGACCTTGAATGGCGAGTTAAAACAGTTCAAGACTGACCAGAAATACCACAGCACAGGTCTCGTTTATAGCATTCAATCACGCTGAAACGAAGGCCAGGGCTGGGTGGCATCTGGTCATACGGCTCATTAGTATTATTAGCTATCAAGAGAGGAGGTGTCCTTTTCTGCCGCTGGACTGGGACAGAAATAAATGATGCTTTTATCGCCCCCACCAAGACAATGAGTTATTGCTGGCAAGTTGCTGAGGACTCCATCATCACACATATTTCTAACTTTACATAGACACAGAGAGGGGACAACAAGACAGACAAGAGAGAGTCACCACAACACAACAGCAGTTCATTTTTTTTGGTTTCACACAGCATCAGAAAAGTTTGGATCTATGGATTAAGATTGGGATTTCTTCTGTTCAATTTATATTCATATACACACAAACAATGTTGAAAATCCAGTTTCTACATCTATTCCCCATTGTATTAATTCACTGGTGCTGAAAACCAGTTTGATCTCAAGGGGAGGATGGATGTCTGTCAAACATTTCATGGTCATTCATTCAATTGGTGTTGAAACATTTCACCAAACGCCAAAAAACCTCTTGGTGGCGCCAGAAAAGCAGCAAGGGAATCAACAAAGTCAACAGAATTCATCCTGTGGGGACCAGGAATGTTTTGGACTAATTTCCATCCAGTAGCCGCTGAGACATTTCAGTTTGGTCCGAAGCGGTGGAACCGAATGGCCAACACCGCCATCCCTCGAGCCACACCACTAACTTGCCTAAAAACCTGGCAGCTGAATGCTGAGAGTTCGAGGCTGCTGCTATCTGTCCCACATTAACTGGGAGAATTACTGATTGTGATTACTCTGTGGATACTTCACATTCTGTAACTTTACACTGAGCTGAAAATAGCCTCCCGGTCCTCTTGAAGACTCAGTGAGAAAGTTGCTTCCCACTGGAACAATTAGAGACTCCTGAGGTTCCCTGTTTGATATAGATGAGCTCCACCTGTCCACAGACAGTCAGCACCTCCTCTTCCAGAAACCTGTAGGCTCTGTTCTCTCAAACTCATGTTTATAATTACGCTGAAACAAACGTGGAGTTAAAACAACAACAGCTGCTCTCTACCAACAAGCGTTTTGGTACGGCTTCGAAGGCAATTCTAACCTGAAACCTAAGACCAAGTCTTAACCGTCTAACAGTGCTTTGAAGTTGTGTGGACCAGCCAAAATGTCCTCACAATACAAAAATGTCCTCAGTGCAGTAGTTCACTAGTTCTGAATGTACAAACTATGATGTGGCTCACCATAGTTTAAACTATGAAGTGCAGTTTATAGTTTTTGGAGAAGAGTGGAGGTCTATGTGGAGGAAAGGCTGAAACAAAGAAATATTCTCACTATGGATTAAACGGCAGATTCTTTTTTGATTCATCATTTTGTCGATAAAATGCCAGAATTTTATAAATGAAATGAGTGAAAACTGTAATTTTTCTCAGACCAAGGTGACATCTTCACAAGTCTTTTACCAACAGGCCAAAATCTAAAGATATTCAGTTTAATATTATTTGATTCAGGAAATTATTGGCAAATATTTTTTGGTTTAATCAACTAATCTAGTTCTACACAGAGGAATAAGATGTACCAGGCTTTGGATTCATGGACAATATTTATTAGCATAATCAATTCATTGTTGTTGTTGTTTTTTTCATGGGCTTTGTTGACAATAGGAAAACACTGAATATCACCAGACTTATTCTCTATGGACCAATCAGAATATTTTGCCACGCTTCACATTTCAGCAGCTACACAAAGGTCAGACTTAAGTGACTAATGTCACAAACGGAGATTTTAACTTTACTACAATGCCTCAGTCATGACGAGAGTACGTGCCACAAACTCATTCGTTTGGCTCCGGGTTGCCTCCAAACAGAATGGTACGTTTAAAAGTTGACAACATGGCAGCCAGTGTGTTCTGCTGGGTAAACTGCCAGTTGGTGGGTGGAGAAGAAAGGATGGCGACAGATGGCTTCTTCCTGCAAACTGACTCTACCTTCCACCCCACAGCTCACTCGTACCACAGTGGCTCTGTAAATGCTGTGATCTTAATGGCATTCAGTTTGCAGCAGTGGTTGAAAGAGTATCTTGTAGGCGAACTAAGGCTGCGCACTAAAATGAGTGAACGTTAGATGAAAGTAAATACATTTGATCAAGTTCTGAACTTAAATTCAATTTCTTCTTTTACAGGAGTAAAAGATCTGAATATTCCTACCACCACAGCTTCTACTTCTCTACATTTTAGAGACAAATATTGTACTTTTTACTTCACTACATTTTTTGACAGCTACTAGTCTACTCTAATAATGTATAGTATATTTATAGTATAGTATATATTCATATTAAATGCATCATTGTGCACAGTGAGGACTTTTACTTTTGACATTACAAGTAGATTTTTAAGACAATACTTCTGTACTAGAGTCATTTTTATTGTGGTATTAATGTTTTTGCTTAAGTAGAAGATCTGAGTGACTCTTCCACCACTGAAGAACAGAGATTTACTTAGCTAAAAATACCAATCCTACAAAATATGATCACTTCATTATAAGTAAGGTCTTGCATTAATAATTTTACTTATGTGGAAAAGTACTTGCAGCAGAAAGTTCTCACTAAGAGACAGAAAGACCCCTGTGACAGAGCTATTTTCTGTTATTGTATTATTAGTGACTGCTGTGTTGCTGTGTTACTGTGCAACTGGCATTTTAACATTTTAGCAGGTCGCAGTGGAGCTACTTTTAATATGTTTATGAAGTTCTGGGTTGTTCAGTCAATAAATGCAACATATTCTAGGAGCTGATATTTTTGTGTGTGAAACATTTCTCTTCAGAGTAACTTGTAGGCAAACTGTGGCTGTTAAATACATGTAGTGCAGTAAAATTTACAATATTTCCCTCTGACATTTAGTGAAGCAGAGGTATAACATAGCATGAAACAGAATTACTCAAGTAATGTACAACTTCTCAGCACAGTAACCAGCTAAAGCTATATCCAAAGCAACAGTCAGCAAGCAGACAGATGGCTGACAACAGCATTCACAACCCAAAGAGTGTGTCGGTCAGTGTTGGTGCCTTATAGCTGGAGACCAGCACAGCTCTCAGCACCATAAATGAGCAGAAACCCCAGACTTGAGTCATACAAACCATCACATGTCCTTGAGTGTGAGGGAAGAACTCAACCCTGCACTGCAAAGGAAAAACAAGTTTAACCCTTAAACAACCAGTCAAGTTATCCAGATGCTGCATTAGCAGACAAACAAAACAAAACAAAACAAAACAAAACAAAACAAAACAAAACAAAACAAAACAAAACAAAACAAAACAAAACAAAACAAAACAAAACAATTCATTATCTGTTCAAACACCAGCCTCCAATTATCGGCACCCACTGAATATCAACTACACACAGTGCATTGTAGTTATGAAGTACTAGTTAAATTTACATACTGCTCATAAATGCTAAACACTGACGGTTAAACTGGATGGGAAATTATGGGTCGTGAAACCACAACAATTCTCTGAAGGACACAGAAAAGGTTTGTCGAGCTGACGAACTGCAGCGTCGGGTGATAACTGTCTGCGACACCTTTCACACATCAGCAGTCATGTGACCCATTGTTAATATAAAAATACTGAGCGTAGTTGTCTTAAGTTTTAAGTGTTATTAGACAGTAGACAGAGTCGAGTAGACTCTTGAGACACTGAACACAAGGAATGTCTGTCAGTGCAGAACAAAAGGATTCAGCTGAAATATTTTCCTGTGTGTCCCTTTAGGTTGTGTAACTGTGGCCGTCTGCGTTGGTCTTCCCGTGTTTCTCTGCAACCAAACACGACATTTGACACTGTGACCTAAATACCCCTTATTCTTTCAGGGCTGCCTTCAGGAGACGCTAGTTGTACTCTGAGGACCGATGAGACATCAGCTGCAGGAAGACGCTCAGCTGTGTCTTCAACACCCAAAGCTTTGAGACCACTGAATAACCGACACAGTGGATCTTTATGTAACGTATATCCTGTGCGATACAGACAAATGTAAACGCTTCTCCTATCCAAGGTCCTGCTGTTCTGCTATTTTGCAACCATCTGTTTTTTGTCACGCTACAGTTGTCCTGGAGCTGGTGGCAAGAGATATTCTGTCATTCTGGCATGTGCCACTGGATCTTTGTGGAGGGTCCTGTTCAACTGTGCAGTATGTGTGTGTGCTTGTGTGTGTGTGTGTGTGTGTGTGAGCGGGAGAGGGAAAGACAGAGGGAGCGTGAAAGGGTGATTTAGTTTCTATAAAAAGACGACTACATGTTTCAGAGTATGATTAAGCCCCTTTGCCAAAACACACGTACATTAGGTGCTAATTGCAAACTCATTACTGCAACATTGGTGAGAGGTCACATAAGGAACAGCTACAGAGGTCTTACTGACCATGATATTATTTCTCTTTAAATAATAAAACACAGACGGCACATAGTCCAGAGCTGAGGCCAGAGCTGAACTTTGTTTACAAATGTTATGACCGGGCACAAAATGCTCGTATCAGCAGTACAGTACGTAACCCAAGCTGCACAACTAAAGCTAGGTGTGGTACATATATACACTAACCCTTTATACCCAAGCAAGTGCTTATGAGCTGTGTCATATTTATATCCGTGCAACCATTTGACACCACTGCTGATGCAAGATGGATCGAGATCTGTGATCACGAACTGTTGCCGGCCGGTGAGCAGAGGAGCAGAGGTTTACAGGAGGTGACAGAATCAGAGAAAGCCTGGAAGCAGATTGATGTTTTCAGGCAGGGTTGTGCGCCACAAGTTTCTGATTTGCTAAGACTGGACAAGAGTGAGTGAAATAGAACGTAATATGACAAAAAGAAGGAGCCAGTGCAATTCAGCACAAGAAAACAGTCTGGGTGTGTGTCTGTGACTAGGCAGGAAAGATGGGCTCTGAAAGCAGGGGGTGGAGGGGTGGAAGGGGGGATAATCAGCTGTTGCATTCCCCTGTGATTGTGATACAGCAAGAGTGTGCCTGTCCATATTTAGTCAGGGCTCCTCTGTGACCACAGGGCCCCTGCGTGTGCGTCATTTACACCCTGTCCTGCCACACAGGTCCTCCAGACACCCGGCTGCCAACCCACGCAACAGAACAATGTCCACAGAGTGTCTGAATGCCAGTGAACGCTTAGCTAACCGGACCTGAAGAGGCCAGGTCTGGCACCCCACGCAGTGCACAGGTTGTACATGTATTTTTAACCCTCGGCATCTTTGCCAAAGGATCATAGAGTGAAGAAACCACTGCCAGGAACAGATGTGTCATGTCTCCTCTGCTTATATAATAACGGATTGCAGTATAATATTCGGGACCACTGCAGAGTAGCTGTTTAGTTAGTCTTCCACAGTGGTGGCAGAAATACTCTTTACAAGTACCAATGCAAAAATACTCTATTATAAGTAAAAATACCTAATTTGAAATCCCACTTCATAAGACTCTAGAAACATTATGAGAGAAACATACTTAAACTATCAAAAGTTAAAGTTGTTTCTGCAGAAAATTGTATTTTATAAACACAGCCAATATTTTGTTTGTAAAATTTTAATACGAAATATACCAGCTGTCAAATTTAGTGGAGGATAAAGTACAATGTTTACTTCTGAAATGTAGTGTGAATTAGCTTAAACTGGAAATACTCAAGTAAAAGTAAATAAAATTGAATTTAACCACAATCCATGAGTAAATGTACTTAGTTATATGCCACTGCAGGTCCTCCAGTAGTTCGGAGTGTTACATATTTAGGAGTTTAGTGAAGATGTATTTCCTGTGAGGGCATGTTTGGTTTGTAAAGGCCACCGAGGTGTTTCTGAAAGCCGTCCTACGTAAACACTCAGTGTTTGCTTCCATTCTCAGCTCTGTCCAGGCGCCTGTGGATTTGCTGTAGGTGAGCTTAAAGCAGTGATACAGTGAACACTGGCTCATAACTCTTATATACTGCTTATCCTCAGAGTACAATATTTAGATTTGAATCTGCTGGGACAGGGGTCTGCAGTCCATCAGTGCAATGCTCACTGCTGTAAACACTGAGCTTATTTCAGGTGCTGAGGATGACTGTGGATAAAAACACCACCGCCTTGTACGGTCAAAGACAAACTGAAGGTAGACGTGTGCATGTCTACACATGACCAGCACCTAAACATGTCGCACGGATATATGCAACTAGCCTGTCTCTATGTTAAGGGGTCGACACTTATTCATTGTCTTGATGAGAGTAGCTTGTCTCGCCAATATTTTAGATGTGAAGCTAGTGTGTCCAAAGGTAAGAAAATCCACCTAACAGCAAATCTACAGCTCCCTGATTAACACGCTACAGAATATTTTTCTTGCAGATGGTTAGAAGAGTCTTTAAGGACTCTGTAAACACCTTCAGAACAGCAGTAAGTGTTGTTAAAGAACCTCCTGGGTTTTTAGAGATCACCAGGTACATATATTTCTGAAAACTGGAAGCATATTGCTGTGATTCAAATGAACTTGGAGAATCATCTTTCCTCTTGACTCTAATTACCTGGAGGCAGCGATCTCTGCCTTCTGCTTGCCGATGGCTGCAGCCCTCTGAGCTCCCTCCACTGCTCGCTCCACCTTCTGCTTGATCTTGGTTCCCTTCAGCTGGATCACCCTCTTCTTCATGGCCTTCACCAGCATGTTATTCATGTACTTGCCCTCTTCTTTCCCTCCCTCCGCGAAGGTGGTGCGGCCGTAGCCGTGTCTCTGGTTGTTCAGCCACTCGCCCTCATACTTCAGCCCGCTGGACCTTTCGCTTATTCCGTATCCTGAGCGCTTGTCATTCTTCCATTCGCCCATGTAGACCTCTGTGGTGGTGGCATCAATGTCGGCCTCCACTGGGGGGAAATCCTCGGCTCCGGCCAGACTCTCGTCCCCAAGGCTGATGGTGGAGTTGGTGTCGCTGGCATTAGAGCTGAGAGCCGATTCTGTCCTCAGGAAGCTGATCTTGCTCTTCTGGCTGGACAGCGAGGTGCTCGAGTCGGACTTCTTCAGTTTACCCAGCAGAGAGCCCCTGCGAAACAGGCCCTTCTTCTTTTGTTTCACTGCCTCTGGGTCCACCTGGAGGGTGAGGGCAAAGCCTCCGCGAGATGGTCCCAGCTGGGTAGGGGTGGCAACGGGCGTCTCCTCGCCTGAGGCGTTGGTGGTGGTGATGATGGGGATGTCTTGCTGCAAGACGGTGCCGTTGCTGTGCTCGCTGCGAAGGGAGGTCAAGGAGGTACGAAGAGGGGAGCGGACAACTGCTGCCATGCCATAGGGGACACTCTGACGGACACCATAGCCGTGCCGCATCCCACCGGTAAACTGACCCTGGAAAGTACCTGCAAACATCAAAAAATGTGAGTTTTAATTATTTAGAATTAAAGAGAACAGGAGACCATCTTGCAATAGGATCACACCAACCGCGACACCCATCAACATGTTGAGATTCTGACCCATGTGTAGTCAGTAACCATTACTGACCACTCAGGGGCTGGACCACACCCGTCCTTGAATTCTGCCTTATTATGATCTAGACTACACATCTGTAAAGTTTAGTGACTGTATCCTGTATTACTGTGACTGTCACACTGACAAAATCTGTCCACAGACAGACAGACAGACCTGTAAACCACCTAACTTCCCACTGCAGTTGGTGTCTCCAGGATCACATTTCGCCATGATGGTACACACAAGGTGAAAACACCGCCAGCCACACGCTGTTGCAGCTGGTAATTATTTTCTGACGGCACCACAGACCAAACATCAGAGGCTGTTTTTAGCCATGCTATCAGAGCTCTAGTCAGTCTGTCTGTTGTCCGTTCCATTACTTTGGTCCAGACTGAAATATCTCAACTGTTTGATAAATTGCCATGAAATTTGGTAGAAACATTCATGGATCCCAGAAGATGAATCCGACCGACTTTGGTGATGCCCTGACTTTTCATCTGGCGCCATCATCCATTTAAGACCTGCAAAACCCATCAGCCTCAGCTCTATTTTGTGTTTAGCACTAATTAGCATGCTAACACACTAAACCAAGGCCGTAAACACATTATCTGCTAAACATTAGCATGTTAGCAAAGCACTGTGAGCATGTTAGCATTCTGATGCTAGCATTTAGCTCAAAGTACCACAGTCTATAGAGCGTCTGTAGACTTGCTAACATGGCTTATTAAAACTATGAAGTTTAGTAGTTTGCTCCATGTAAAACTACTCATACTTTTATTTCTGCCAGAATGTCACGGGTATCTTTAGTGTGACAAGTCTCAGTCATTAATATCCTCACTGACAAGTCATCTTGGGGTCTGGACTCATGCTAAAATTGACATGTGGATTATAGTGACGGCTAGGCCTCAGCCCGTGAGGCCAGGAGGGCACGGGGCTTGTGGGCTATTATTACATCCTGACTTCTGGTGCTATCACATCCCCCCCAGCGCGACTTCCACCAGACTGGGCCTCAAGCTGATGAGTCAGCTCTCGAGGAGGGAAGCCACCACTATCGTACAAATACAATCAATTTTATTTGTCCAGTTGATTTAGTTTCTTCGACACAGTAAAGCACACACACACCTGGGGGTAGACAGGGACCACCAGAAGCTTCTGGAGAATATTTAAGGATGAAAAAAAATACCCAGGATTCTTTGTAACCTCACTTGAGAATACCACTTCTTCAGTGTGGAGGAATGTGGCACATTCACTCAAGTACGGTACAATTTTAAAGGTAGGTGTATGTTACTTGAGTATTTCTACTTCTCTTCATTTCAGGGGTAAATATTGTACTTCATACTGCAGCACAGGTATGTGAAAACTGTGGATACTTCACAGATTCAGATTTTACATAAAAATGCGATTGGTTTATAAAATGTGACATTTTTAGGGACAAAACTATGCAACAGTACATAAGCAGTGAACCTACCCTTGGTAAGATAAAACATATTAATACAACACCAAGAGGGGGGCTGCATAATGAGGACCGTTTCCTTATGTGCAGCGCTTTCACAAGAAAAACTACACCATTCAAAATCTTACAAAAGTAAATACTCTGAACACTTCCTCCACCGCTGTCCGTGATGGTGTAGTTAAACAAAATGGAAACATTCCTACAGGGTTTTATTTCCAGCGACCTCTTGACTGACAGCAGCAGAGCCATATTTTCTTCTGGTCTCACACACACACACACACACACACACACACACACACACACACACACACACACACACACACACACACACACACACACACACACACACACACACACACACACACACACACACACACAGATCATAAACGACCACAAGGATCATCAGGCAGCTCTGTTTTGTCTTCAGTGAACTTGGTGAAATGGACCATAAGGCCTCACTTTGATAGAGGTGTTTCGTAGCACAGAGTTTATCATCCCCTCAGGAAACAGATGCACTTAGTTCAGTTCAGTGTCGGAAAGCAATATTTCACTTTACATTTATTAGATAGCTTCTATTTACTTTTCAAATTAAGATTTTACTGAAGATGCAAAACATGTAATCAATAAATAAAATACAGTGCCTTTTATAGATTAACCCCCCAGTAATGATCACTGTGGGAATCTCACCTCCATCAGCATACGTTTCTGTTCCGTATCCATCCTGAAGTCCATTATTCCATGTTCCTTCATACTTTGCTCCACTGCCAACACTGATCCGGACGCCATATCTCCCTTTGAAGCCATGAGTCCATTCCCCTTTGTAAATCCAGTGTCCTTTGGTTTCTACTCCCAAACCGTGACGCTTCCCCTGCGACCAGTACCCCTCGTAGGTGTTTCCGCTGGGCCAGGTGTAGACTCCCACCACCTCGAAACCGTAGTTCCAGGAGCCGGAGAACTCACCCTGGCCTTTGGGTCCGGTGCAGATGCCATGGCCGTGGGCTTTGCCCCCCTCCCAGCCTCCGCAGTAAGCTCCGCCGTCGTCAAACTCAAATCGTCCTCCGCTCATGCTTCACCGCAGCGCAGTTACGCACCGATCAGAAAGTAAAGCTGTGTTAGTCTGTTACCTGGCTAAAGATACGAGCTCGGTCAGTCTGACTTCACCTTCACCTGACATCAAAACTGGTTGGAGATCTCCTCAGTGCTGAACTTGTGCGGGGCTTCTTCTTCTGGAGTTGGTTTGGGGATTTCTGAGCCTGTCCATGAAGCTCCGGGGCGCACGGCACACCTTACAGAAACTTTATTTTGCTTTTTGTTTTCTTTTTTTCTCCAGATTACTCCGGTATCTTTTCCTTGGATACGTCGACCTGTCTAGATTTACAGTTTCCTTCCAGAATAAATTGTGTTTTGTTTCAAGTTTGGGGCCAATTACCGGTTATCAAATCGAATTATTTCTGCATTTGCGTCTTAATAAGCCAGGGATCTTACATGGCTCTTCCAGGTGGCCACAGAGAAAAGCCCCTCTCCCCCTGTCCCTGCCACCCAGCTATCTCCTGACGGTCGCTGCTGTTGGAAATATTTTAGCAGACCTAACAAGGCGACCAATGCACACACACACACCCTTCCAAAAATACAACCCAATCCTTACTCTGCTGCCTGCAAGGAGCCATGCCAGAGTCTTGCCACTTCGGGACTGAAGTAAACGGCGCTCAGGAGTCTGCTCTCTCTCTATAGGTTTCACCCTGCACATACACAGTGCGCCCGGTTAATGCAGTTTGAACACAATTCTTCTCTAATAGGCAATTAAGCTCGATGAAGGAGATTTGAGAAAGTAGATAAATCAGTTATTTCCCATTTATGTTCCTGTGTGGCCTTTAACGTTCTCATAGACCTTATGGCACAACGTTAAATGCCATCAGAATAATATTTCTACAACATCCCAAAAGAAAACTACAGCATGTGTGTCTGTGGTTTAGGTTACAAGTTTTATTTAACAGTACATATTGTACCTATAAGTATATCTAATATGGTAATATGTTATTGTTACGGTATATACTTATTGTTCTACTATAAAATTTGAAATTCATCTGTAGGATAATGGTTTCTGTTTTAATAGACAGTGGTTAGAGTTATAGTTTGCTGGATAACTAAAGGAAACTATTCGTAAAACGTACAATTTACCGCTAATATATCCACCCAGTCACTATTTTACATTGCGACCAGTTTAACGTACAGACATACATAGATACATGACTTTTTTTGTTTGGTTTTTAAATAAATGGGAGAAACCAGAGCTCCACTCTCTTCACTCCCTCTGCTGACAAATGATGGTAACTGCATCACAGATATTCCAATTTCCTCTTGTGTTTAAACTTTTTGGAACAATGATGAGCAGTGGTGGAAGAACTGTCCTTTAAAAAAAAAAAAAAACAACTAGAAAAAAGGAAACGAACACATTAATATAAAAACACCCAATTACAGGTAAACGTCCTCAATTTAAAATCCTACTTAATCATTATCAATAAAGTGTGCTGGAACTCAGGTAAGGAAACGACCATCCATAAAGGAGTAAAACACTGGGATCGCAGACTCAAACCGTGGGGATTCTTACTTGGAGTGAACAAGGCAACGGAGGTAAGTCCACCGGAAAACAGGGATCAACACAGGAGACAAATCCATGAGGCAAAACACAGGCGGAACAACAGGTGTGCACGGAGACAAGGCCACAGGTACAAACCCGGGAACGAACACAACAGGAGCGAACCAGGACATGACAACAGACGAACTGACAAAGAGACGGAGGAGAGACAACGATAAACACAGAGGTGAACTGGCCACAGGTGATTCACATTAGGGCGGGGCCGACAATCAACAACGCGGGAAATAAGACAATAACAGGAAATAGATAAGAACAGACACACAAGACAAGGGGCTTCAAAATAAAACAGGAAATACTGAACAAGAACTCAAGAACCAAATCCAGAGTAACACGATGTCAAAATAAAGCAGAAATTGAACAACTGAACAAAACCGATGATGACACCAAAGCAAGAGTCCTCAGACAGTCCATGAAGATGTCAACAAAAAAAGACCTCAAAACCCATCATGGGCTGAACAGACCAAAGAGTCCAACAAAAGAATCCAACAAGACCATCATGAGGCGATTACTCACATGGTTTTAAGTTATTTTACAGGCGTTGGGGAGAAAAAAAAATGTGTATTAAGAATTTTGTGGCTCCAGAATTATTTGACCTCTTTGAACCTCAATTATTTAAATGAAACCATCAAAGAGGTTTTGAGAACTGGGGATCACACGCCAAACAGTTTTAATACGGTATAAATTCCATTATATTTTAAAGGCTCTTTACATGTTTTTATATAATCTTAATTTTAAAAGCAACCAGAAAACCAGTAAAATAGTACAGTCCACTTCCCTCTGAAATGTAAAGTAACAAAAAGTGGAAATACTCAAATAAAGCACCTCAAAACTCAGTCAGTGTCCACAATGAAACTATACACACACGCGCCATGAACATCTATCTAAATTTATTTTTATTTATTTGTTTGTTTGTTTGTTTTTTGGTCAGTTTGCACTGAAAGACGTGTTCCAGTTCACCGTGCATCACCCGGGCTCTGTGCTGTGGTCCACAGCCTCCGTGTCCTTACCGGGGCCGGTTGACCTTCCGCGGTAACGCTCGCTCCGCGGATCTCCACCGCGCATGTTTGTGCGTGGCTCATCGTCATGTGATGTAACTCGGGTACACATCGATTTAATTGTGAGTGCAGCAGCATGCTCGAGTAAGCAGCTATTTGCATATGGATTAGGCTGCGTGTAGAGTTTTTTTTTTAAATCTCTGTTTTCATTCCGAAGTGAAACCGATTTCAGCACCGGAGCTGTCCGACGCGGAGGGGTGCCGCTGCCGCGTGAAGCGATGATGCTGAGCTCGAGCTGCTGAAATCCTCTCTCTCTCTCTCTCTCTCTCTCTCTCTCCCCTCTTCTCTCCCTCCTTGCTCCTCTCCTCCACACGCACAAAACGCTCTGTCATGGCGTCTTCCAACCATGTTACCCCCACCAACTGTAGCTGGTGGCCCATCTCAGCCATGGATGAAGACGGCAAAATCACAGACGGGGAGGAGTGCGAGGAACCGACGGCGGAGCCCAAACAGCCCTTCAACAAAGACAGGCTCGTGTTGTACCACTGGACGCAGTCTTTCACCTCCCAAAAGGTAAAAAAAAAAAAAAAAAGCAGAGCTTGAAAATGGAGGTGGCTCCACGTCTCTTTGCATGACATGATGCTCCAGCGTGGAGCTCCCTGTGTTTGTGTCTTATGATGATCTAAGCATGTTATTTTTTTTTTCCTTTGGTGCATGCTTTTATTATTATTATTATTATTATTATTATTATTTTTTTTAATTCGTGCACATACATCCGGAATATGAATACGCTCCTGCAGCTGGGCAGATCTCCCGGCTGAGGCGTTCAGAAAAGGCGCTGCAGCATGGGGCTCGTTTCCTCGACATGAAGCGGGATCGTTGGTCAGTTCAGCTCTGAACGTGTCACCTTTCACATCTCATCCACCTTTTACCGACACGTTGAAGCTTTTTTCTTTTTAATATCTCGTCGCAGCCGGTGGATGTGGTGACAGCCTGTGTGCTCTGACACATGACATCCTAAATAATTGATTACAGTGATGTGCAAAACAAACCAAAGGCCATCCTCCCCCCTCTGCAGCGGAGTCACTTCATATTTTGGCATTTTTAAAAAAAAATGCTTTCCTCAGTTCTACCTTTAAATTACCTTGGCAGACAGGAAGCTGTGCCTCCCCTGTTAAATTAAAATGGGAGGAAGATGATCATTCAAAGCTCTGAAAACGTACATGATGAGAATTCATATCAATAACCTGTATAAATGTACAGCATGTACAACATTTTAAAGGAGTATTTCTGTGTATTTACAGATAAAGATCAGTTTACCTGTCAGTGGGAGTGTGACCCAGCCTGTGAAAACAGCTGTGTAATTCACACATACAGACCTTAAAGCTCAATTCAGAATTTTTATTTACTTATTTTGTTTTTGCCAAAATCTTTTAGTGTTGATGGTTCACATTCGTGTTTGTGTGTACCTTGTGTCCAGCTCTGTTGTGAGCACAGGTGAGGTCCTAAACTGCCATGCATGTGAGTCGCATGTGTACAAGATTGACAACAATAACACAGTTTTGTGCGACAGTCAAGAGAAGGCGGCAAAAGGCAGAAGCCTGAGCTGCTCCCCTCCACGTTTGTTTTTCCTGATCTAACCATCTATGCAAGTGGCCCAGATCTGATGTGAAAAAAAAAATCTGATTTGGTTTGTTCACACTCTCATTTTTACTCAGAATCAGATTTAGGCCAGTTCAGAATTTAATGTGGACGTAGCCTTTAACGGAAAGTGGACATTAAAAACTGGGCTTGTGAAGACTGAAAGACATTGAAGAGACATTTAGCGGTGCAGGGGACGTCTAATTACAATACAGTTACGGATTGGGAGGAAGTATTTTGAGAAGTGTCCAACTGTGGACCCTCACGTCAGGGGACCACAAGTCTGTGGGCCAATAGAAAGAGAGATGTGTCAGGGGCATGAGTATAAAAGCAAATAAGCTGCTACTCATACAGTTAATTTAACTCTGTGTTAAAATCAAACACCGTCACTAACAACACGCGAGAGGTTTGTTTTCAGTCGATAGATTACATTACAATCTGTTTCACAGGGTTTTCTACAGTTAACATTGGCTCATCTCATCACCTAATAGCTCACAGACCTGGGATCCTCAGATCTGAGGTCCACAGTGGGACCCTGTATTTTGAGCACCCCTGGTTTCAGAAGTAAAAGTCCCATTTATTTTTCCCATAGATGTTAATACTTCTTCTGTTTCTTTGTCTTGACCGTTTTGAAAAATCAATCTCCTGTTAATTCCACAGATTTATGGATGTTCAGTACTAAAACACTGGAGCATCCCTCATTTAAAAAAAATGATTTAGGTTTTTAATTGATTAATCGATCAGTCGATCAACAGAAAAATAGTCGGAGAAGCTCGAGTTTTAGTCTTGTGTGATAGTAACCTTAATATCTTTCGGTTTTGGGCTGTTAATCATACAAAGCAAGAAAAACTATCGTGCATTTTCACTGTCAGTTAACCAAACTTTAACTGGTAGATGAGTTGGGATTTAAAATAATCTTTTAATTGAAATCCTGATGAGTTTCTCTCTGTTTGCACTTCACACTGTATGACTGGTAAATTCTCTTGTCATGAGACGTGGATCAGTAGATGAATCACGGGAACATTGCCAAGCATGTGTTCAACATGAAAACAGCTGTAACACTGTGTCTGTGAACTGAAAGATGGTGTTACAGGATATTCCTCTCCACCGTCCGCTCCTATCTTATCTTATCTTTGGACCAATCACCTTGAGCCGATGCTCAGTCTCAGGTTGGTGCGTCAGTTATGAGGCACGACTGTTGGCTCTCAGCCACCGAAGTCTGAGCTGCTGATTGTGCCGGTTGTCACTCAGTGGTGGGTAAACACCGGGCTCACTGTCACCATCATCACCTCCATCCTGGAGCTGGAGTAGCTGAAGCGACTCCACGATCTCGTGTGTGACTGTGCTGTCAGCGAACAGACTATGGGGCACAAAACACATTTCAGCCAAAAAAAAAAACCTGAATTTTCACAGCAGTCCTGATTATATTACATTTGTTTGTACAATGGAGTATGACAGTTGTTGTTATGCAAGCTGCTGCGTGTTTTAAATGGCATTTTGGGGATGGCTTTCATGAGATTAAGAGGCCAAGCACTAGTTTGTCCACTGCACCAGAACTCTGCTGCGTATTTTGTACCTTAATGTAACACAAGTGCTTGCAATGTGATTGGTCAAAATCTCTCTGCAGCACCTTGAAAGATGAGTGTTATATTTAGTCAATCTTTCGTGACTTGCAAAAACCTCTTTCTTTCTTTAAAGAGACAAAAAAAAAAAAAGAATCCTAACGTAAATACTGAGCGAGTGAGAATGACAAAGGAGGAACCTCTCCAACAGATCAACAACCGTTATCTCTGTGAAGACACTATCGTCATCAGATGTTCAGGGGATTATTTACAAGTCTCTCTATGCCTCAGCAAGTTCCTGAGGAAAGAGGGAAGCTGTACCATCGAACTTCTCTCGCACATTTCCCCCCTTTCTCTGTGCTTATAACGCTTCATGACAAACTGCTACTGTAACTGAGCTTCCATGGCCTGAACTGAGGCATACAGTACATTCATCCAGCTCACAGCAGCAATGCATCGTAAACACAGCAGATATGATAAAGACAGAGACAGATGGGGCGCCATACCCTGCACTAACGGCACATTTAGAGGGCCCCGGCTTCACAGATCAATACAGCATTGGCAACATCGAGGCCTGCGGGTTAGAGATTTACACCTTCAACGGGCCTTCTCTGAGACTGTAACGCTCTGCTGCTTTCTCTGTGTGTGGAGGGAAGTGTGTCAGGATGCCAGGATGGACGAGTCAATCAGTCAATCAGTCAGTCAGTCAGTCAGGCAAGAACTATCTTCATGTTGTTTTCATGTTGCTGCATTAACAGACAGTGGTGGACAAAGTATTCGCTTATTTTACTACATATTTGTCCTGATGCATCAATGCATAAACCGCAATTTACTATTGTACATAATCAAGGTGGAGCTAGTTTTAACTGCTGTATTTTATATACAGTTACAGTTACAGTAGAGTATTATAATCCAGTGGTTCCCAACCTAGGGGCCTGGCCCCTCTAAAGGGTCACAAGATGAACCTGAGGGGTCGTGAGAGGAATAATATGGCAGAAAACAGGAGAAAACAAAGTTCTGCCACACAAATTTATATTATATTATATTATATTATATTATTCTTTGGACTTTGGGCCTTGACCAAGTTAGGAGAAAGTTTAATCTATTCAATGTGTTTGTCTAAAATTTATTTTTTGTAGCAGAAGTATGAAGCAGAATAAAAAGTATAAATATCTAATACTTAAAAAGTAAAGTATATGTACAGTATTTGAGTAAATGTGCTCATTACTCTCCACCACTGTTTACAGCAAACATCATGGTAACCTGCAGATGTAGCTGAAATTCCAGTGTATTATAAGGTAAAAGGAGTGTTTTCGTGCCTCCCAGGCAGCTGCACTGCTTGGCATCATCACTAAGGAGTGACTAATATTATTATATAACAAACTCTTATTGCAACAGTGACTGCGTTGTTGTGGGTGTCACTGAGGGACACCTCAGCGGTGTAAGACTGGGACCTGAAATGTTTGACGGTTTTATATAGAAATCCTTGATTTAGTGTGTAACAGTGCCACGCTGATGGAGACGTAAAAGGCTTTTTTCTTCTTTGACACTGCAGCTGCGTTCACAGATTTGTTCCTGCTGTCCCAACCAGCGGTCCTGCTGTAATCACTGTGCCTGTGTTACTAAATCTTTCAGGTTTATTTCATTACGCCACGTCTGGTCATGTTCAGCAAAACTCCCATTTTGTCGTTCTTCCTAAGCGGCCAAATGTGGTGCTTTATTCCTCAAGTGTCATCTCCTTTCATTAATCTTATTCCCACTAATAGCTCTCTGTGGACCTTGGCTTCTCCTTCATCCCGCAAGCAATGGATCCTGACTGTCCTGGATGGTTCCTGCTCAAACTTTAGCACGCTGTAAAATATCTCATTAGCTTCCCACACCACACAAACAATTCAACTGAGCCTATTTCCTCTATACAACACAGACGTGATAACTTTTTCATGCCATGAACAAAGAGATGAAGCTATCAGCCAGACAGCATTACTCTGGTGATACTGAAATAACTCTTTTCAGAACAGAATATGACATTTGTGCACACAAAATTTCTCCCTGTGCATGTTATTTTCTACATTTGTTTACATTTTTTTTTTTTAAATTTACAATTTACAAAAAAGGTGTGGTGTGTTTAGAGTTTACAAAAACTTTCTTTCCTAGTGTCAGCTTTACTTTTTTGGTTTGATATCCTGAAACAAAGAGGCGGCCTGCATCCAATTATTGCTTTTAAACATCTTGCTCATCTTTCTCTCGTTCCGCAGCCATTAGGTCTCATCACGCCTCTGTAACAGATCTGCAGCTGAGCCTCGGTTAGCAGCTTTCACCTCCTCAGAACTGAAGCTAAACGTGTGCTTCTGATTGCAGGTACGTCTAGTCATTAACGAGAAGGGGCTGGTCTGCGAGGAGAGGGATGTGAGCTTGCCGCTGCAGGAGCACAAGGAGCCCTGGTTCATGAGGCTGAACCTGGGGGAGGAGGTGCCGGTCTTCCTCCACGGGGACACCATCATCAGTGACTACAACCAGATTATAGATTATCTGGAGAAAAACTTTGTGGGAGGTATGGTACAGTAAGAATGTGGGTCCCATGTGATGATGCTGTGTCTCTTTTTTCTCTTCACTTCAGACTTTGATTTTAACGCTGCAGCTAAAAGCAGCGACGGACTAACGTATAGCTTGGCCAATCATAGCTTAGCAACCTCAGCTAGGCACGGCAAGTTTTAGATTTCACTACGTGTTGAAGTGTTGAGCATGAGAAACACTTGGCGTTTAAAGAGTTTGGAGGGTTTAAAGTCTTTTCAAAACTAAAAAGACATGAGTGTAAGGGAAGGATTAAACAGTGTTTACAACAGTGTCCCTTCCAAAGCCAAGGAGCATATCATTAACTACCTGCATTAGTTTGTTGGGTCACGTTAGAAAAATAAAAAGAGGCCCTGATGACTGTATATCAGAGTTTAAGCTAACTGCTTTCTCTTTTAATGATAAAAAGTCAACGATACTATTTGAAAATATGCTCAAATATTCAAACTAACCAGCCAAACAGGGTTGTATTATAATGAATTATATTATAATGAAACAGCCTGCTCTTGCATTTTATCTCATCATGCTCACAGTACTAAAACTAACCAGCTCTACTCTGCGATATTCTTTATTTCCATGTCTTTGACACAGATCATTAACATGCAGTTCTACTCTCAGGCCTTTTAACACACAAGCACCATCTCATCTAACAAATTAAACCAGATTTTGAGTCAGGGCCCCTCTCTGTGGTAATAACCGTGGTCTTGTCTTACAGACTTTCATATTTTAGTTGTGTGTTAGTAATTAAATAATTTTTCAAACATGTTTAGTGGATAAGAAAACAAACAAACAGTTAATTAATTTAAAGTAGACCAGCTGACACACACTGAACCATGGGCTTTCCAGACTGGGGCCCTGTGGGGATTTAGGGCCCTGGTGCAGTTGCCTGATTTGCCTTGTTGCTAAGTTAGAGCTACAGAAAATATCAGGCAGCGTGCGAAGATGGGGCCATTGGAGGCCATCTGTCGTCCTTGTACAGAGTGTGTCGGTGTGTTCTGTGCTGTGAAACTCTGCAACAATGTCTTTGCACCAATGTCACCGAGATGAAGTCCTCTGATTAGATTAGACAAAACTGGAATGATCCCACGGGGGGAACTTGTAGGAAACAAGACACAAATTTAATGAATGAAGAAGGAATTATTACTGAAAACACAGAGCCCAGTAAGTAAATAAGTAAATAACGACACCAGCAGCTATTCAGATACAATGAGGATGGAAGAATATGCACAAGATGTGTCTCAGATACAGATTTAACAACCATTAATGTCCTCCGCTGAATTTGCAGCTCCAAGAGTGAGCAAACGTTAAGATGCATACACTGAATCCTGTACGTTATAGTAGCTATAGCATAGTATGGGTGACGTGTCCTATAGTATCTTCAGTTGAGACATTATATTGTTATGTAATGTCCTGGGACCCTGAAACTGGTAAAGGCCTGAGGGAAACTGGCCAATAACTGGAGATGTCCCTTGTCTTGGTTTAGTCAGTGATGCTTGAACGCTTTGCAGAAGCTGTGGTTCACTGCTCGCTCAGTAATAAAAGGCTAGAAGGCAGAAATTGTCCCTGGCGTTTGTTATCTTTGTCTCATTCAGCCCCGTCCATTTTAGCTCTTTGATGCTGTGCTGTTTGCAGGTAATTCCACGAATTTCTTTTGGAATAAGTCAGTTTGAAATTGTAGTAGAATCTGCAACCATACAAAGAAGGGTGAACTGCAATAGTTCAGTTAAAGTGTGGTTGATTTTTTTTTTCTTTTTTGTCTGTTGAACGTTAAACGAATCCACCACATGTTTTAAAACCAGACCTCAAGCTGGACGTGCTTTTAGCCAGAAGTCAATCAGGGGGATAAGTCTTACAGACGTGCTTTTTCTCTGCGTGTAAATCCCTAATGAATGCTGGCAACGTGGGCCGCAGCTGGCCTGGAAAGTGCAGATGTCTCAGAAAAGAGACTCTTATACTAGTACAGAGCGGCGCAGTGCCAATTCACACTAGTTTACAGTGTTGTTGAGATGCAGCAGAGGGCTCTCGCTGTGTGAAAGCTGTTTATTGATGGAGAACAATCAAATAATCAGGGTCTTGGCTACGCTTTTATTCTGTAAAGATAAAAGTGAACGTGCTCCCATGTCTCCAAGACAGTCGGAGGCTGTTCTTCAGACGCGTTTGGCCTTAACTTGCTGGTGTGATATTTCCACCACAGTGCTGCAGCACACCACCTACAGGACCTCTGCTCGGCATGCCCAGGTCGGCATGTTGGTCCTGGGACTGATTACTCAGCTTTCTGGAGCTCTGCCAGGTGCAGCTCCACCCTCCACAAGCTTTTTTCTTTGGCCTGAACATCCTCGAGCGGCCAACTGATTGTCCTGCGTTTGGCTGCCTGTGACCCTCCCTCTCTGTTCTGCTAACCTGCCTCACTCTTCATACTGAAACTCAGCAGCAGGTCGTTATACTGAACACCATCCCTCCCAGCCAGGCAGTGTGCAGCCAGCCACAAGAATTAGGCCATTAAAACAAAAACACTGGTTCACTAAACAATAGCATGTTTTAAAGGAGTAGTTCAACATTTTGGGGGGATAATTTGTGCAAAAACACAGGTGTAGAAAGTGGCTCTGAGGCCTGAGTTATAGAAGAGATTGATACCACTCTCATGTCTGGATGGAGCCAGTAGCTGGTTAGCTTAGCTTAGCTTAGCATGAACAGTGAAGACAGGTGGAAACAGCTAGCCTGGCTTTGTCCAAAGCTAACGAAAATATTCTTACCAGTAGCACTGAAGCTCAATTATTACCACGTTAGGTCCATTTCATTACCTGTGCACAGGTCCAGGTTAGCTACTGTATTTCCCCGTTTCTAGTGACAATGCTAAGCTACGCTAACTGGTTGCTACTTAAGGGACACGTCAGCAATTTTACCCATCAAGATGAGACTCCCACGGCATTAAAACACTGAACTACCTCTTTAACAGACAGATACTATATGAGTGGAATTCATTTTGTCTCCAACTCTGCAAAAAGCATTTACTTACGCATGAGATTGTGGCCTCACGTTGTGGTTCATACCATCTTTTTGTTCATATGGATCAAATGCATTTCATCTCATGGGATCATACTGTTTATTTAGCTTAAACCGGTTCACCTTAAATTCAGAGAGGCTTGTTAGGTTTTCTCGAGCTCTCTTCAGTTTAACTGTCAGGCTTTGTGAAACGTGACCGCCGGTGTGTTACAGAGAGCGAGGGGTGTCATCTGTTACCAGGTTACCATGCTGTGTGTCTGTTTGACGGCTGAGGCAGGGAGAATTGTGTTATTTTGGGTGTTGTGTAGCACCAAGCTCGATGATAGTTGCTTGGAAACCTCCAGCTTTCAGGGAAGTTTATGAACATAGATCAGTGTTTTAATGTGTTGGTTCATACATTTTGTTGAATCTGTGTTACTGTCTTCAGTGGGGTCTGAGCCACATTAAAATGCTTTCTCTCTCTGTATCTGTGTTTCCATGTGTCGCCGTCTCGCCCCTGCAGACACGGTGGCTCAGCTGATTCCCGATGCAGACTCGCCTCTACACGATCGTGTGCAGCAGTACCGCCAGCTACTGGACGGTCTGCCCATGGACGCTTACACGCACGGCTGCATCCTCCATCCAGAGCTCACTATTGACTCTATGATCCCAAAGTACGCCACCGCAGAAATACGTAGTAAGTGAAGCCAGCTCACTGTACTGTGCAGACATGGTTGTTTATAACTCTGCATTAATTACCTGAAGAACATGGTGGATGTTTTATACACTCAGTTGTCAGTCTAACACAGTCCTGCTGTTTCTGTTATTTATTCTACCCTCATTGATATAAATGGGGTAAACAAAACAACAGAAACACCTGATATTGTAATATTTCATTTTTAATATTGATGCATAAGGTGGAGCTAGTTTTAACTATTTTATACACAGTTAGGTATTTCAGTCCAGTGGTTCCCATTTGAGGTCAGGCCTCCTTCAAAGGGACTCAAATAATTCAGTGGAGTGAAAGTATAATGTACCAGAAAATGTAAAAATATAAGTACAGTATACAGTTAATGTATTTATGTACTTTCCACCACTGGATTCTAGGAACTGAATCCACTCCAGTGTGTCCAAAACACAAAGGCAAATCTCGTTTGGTGCATCGAAGCAGGATGATTTAATGTGACAGCGTGTTCTGCTGCATTTCACAACGCATGTTCACACACGTTTGATATTCTGAATGAATGCGTGTAGGTTTACAGGCGTTTAGTTATACACTTTTGTGCCAGTTCACATGTTCACAAGATTTGATTATTTTATTTGTGACAGTGTCAGTTTCTGAATATGCAGATATGAAGAATGTTTAGATCGAAAACCTAAAACGTAGATGCTGTTTTTGCTTTTGCCCCCTTTTCCATGTGAATTATTTTATTTTTGATACACAACATAAGTAGATTTCAGAGCTTTGAACTCATCATTTACCAGCGTTCAAGGTGAATGAGCTTCAACCAACTAGTCTCCCAAAGCAAAAACAACAAACAGACATTACGAATGCAAAGCTATTTATCTTCCTTTACAGCATTTTCCACATCGTTGGTAAACAAATCCCTGTTTTTATGTGCACGACGTGATTAGCATACTGTGTAATTTGACGCTACTCAATACCAATAAGCCCTAAAGCAGCACAGTGTAGTGATGCCAGGTTTTATAAATCCCAACAGCAGATATAAGGCAAGTCCAGTGCTCTGTCCATCAGGTAATGGCATCGGCATGGAAATCAAAGCAGCAGGCTGGACTGGACCAAATTCTGCAGCAGATTTAATTATCCAGTAAAACCCTGGTCGCATCAGTGATTTGTTTGTGTGTAATTATCCACTGATGTTTGTTTTATGTGAAATAATGTGTCACTCTGGTGTTGAAAGGAGTCCTGTCTGAATCTGGACCACACTGTCTGATCATGGCGCAGACTAGAGGGACAGTTCACACTAAAATATTCCTACCTCAGCATGGCAAAATGTAAAAACATACTGACACACATTTTCAGTGTAGCTACAAAAGACTGATAATGTGTCTCAACCACAAACTGGTAAGACTCTACCAATATAGGACCGAATTTCCCTTTAAAGTATAAGACTGATGATATTATATATTTTCGTTATTGTCAACAAAAAAAGTATTTTTGTTATCAAGTGTCACTCAAGCACAGGTAAACAGGAGTAAATAAGAATAAGCTCTCAAACTAGAATACTACACGATTCAGATTTTTACACTTCAAATGTGAGTTTTGTCAAACACATTTTCTTAACTCAACAGTAGATCAGGGCAAAACTTATGAGTGCTCTGTGCGTGTGTGTGCGTGTGTGTGTGTGTGACCTCAGGACACCTGGCCAACGCTGCGACGGAGCTGATGAAGTTGGATCATGAGGAGCCTCAGCTGACAGAACCGTACCTGTCCAAGCAGAAGAAGCTCATGGTGAATTACTGTGATTTTATCTTTTCAGTGGTTAAAAAACAAAAACATGAATAAATTAAAGGATTGTAATAATAAACAATAATAGTAAACCCCTTAATATATCACAGTCCATTTAATTATCCATTAACTACCCCCAAATTTGGAATGAATACCTGGATTATTTCTTAATTTCTTTAATTTACCAATTAAAAACCTTGCAGTATATTACAGTCCATTTATTTGATTAAATTATTTTGCATGGGGGCACAGGAATGTAAAGAAGAATGTGATATTTTGTCATAAGTGTTAAATATTTTGTGATAGACAGACCCACAGCAAGTCAAACTCTCTTACGGTTTAACAGTCATATTATAATCACATATTATTTCAATTTCCAGACTGCCTTGGCCCCGGTAATTGAATTCCAGGTCTGAAGCTGAGAGAAACTTGATCATTAAAAGCCTTCAGCAGTTTCCTCTCTTTACAGTACTGAAGAGCTGGAAAAAAGAAGCACACAGATCCTGTAACACTGTACCTTTGACCTAAATACAGTTCATATTCTCTGGAGAAAATATCCAGATGTACTAATATATTATATGTTTGCATCTGTTACTGTCACGTTTTACCTTCTTCTGTTGGTAGAAATGGAAAAAAACAAGAAAAATAAGATGCTGCACATGATGACAGGCGGTAAAAACACAAAGTAGACAGAGAGAGCACAGAGCAACACATCTGTTATTTTTAATAACATAAAAAATAAATAACATTTAAGATAGTGTTAGTCTTAAAATACTAAATCCCTTTACATGCAAGTACCAGGGGGTTCCTGCATGTAAAGGGCAGTAGTTTAGGTTTATTGATATTTTATTTGCAGCAGCTGTTACTTTTCTAAAGTACTTAGAGCGTGTAACCCATATTTAACACCATAAATGTACTTTATGATGATAAGAATTGCTGGTTTGCCTTTTGGGGTTAAAGTTTTTTTTTCTTGGTTTTGTTTTTTTAATTGACAGGCAAAAATCTTGGACCACGATAATGTGAACTACCTGAAGAAAATTCTGGGAGAGTTAGCCATGGTTCTAGATCAAGTGGAGGCTGAACTGGAGAAAAGGAAACTAGAGTATCAAGGTTTGTCCAAATGATCTGTTATACCACAACACGTTCTATGCATTTCCAACGGTGCTCTCATTGAATTTTCTTTCCTTGCAGGTCAAAAGTGCGAGTTGTGGCTATGTGGACCTGAATTTACACTAGCTGATATCTGCCTCGGAGCCTTGTTGCACAGGCTCAAGTTTTTGGGACTTTCTAAGAAATACTGGGAGGACGGCAGCCGACCCAACCTGCAGTCCTTTTTTGTGCGCGTGCAAAAACGCTACGCTTTCCGCAAGGTCTTGGGCGACATCCACACGACCCTCCTGTCCGCGGTCCTACCCAACGCCTTCCGGATGGTAAAAAAGAAGCCGCCGTCCTTCTTCGGGGCCTCTTTTCTCATGGGCTCCCTGGGAGGGATGGGCTACTTTGCCTACTGGTATTTAAAAAAGAAATACATGTAGTGAATGCCCTCTTGTTGTGTTAAATGTCTGTGTATTTGTGTGATGTTTCAACTTTTCTGTAATGTTTTATGACTGCAGGAAAACATAATGAATCTATATAGAGAACACTATTACTTACCTGGGTGAACAAAGAAATATTAAAACATTCCATAATAATAAATTCTTGACAGCACATTTTCTGGTAAGCAAGGCCTTCATCGAGTTTAATTTCTGGAAACTTGCAGCTCTTGCGCCTGCGAGTCCACGTTTAACTTCTGTTGGAGGCAGGTCCACTTACACTGAAAACTTAAAAGTAGAAACCCAGACGAAATGTTAAACACAGTTACGCCAACAGGGGTTAACTGACCTTCGCATGCCACTATTATAGTCATTATTCATACCTGCTCTTCACGCCTCCATCTGCCTGAGGTTTAACCAGTAAAAACCACAGGAAAATTATACGTGATAAATACTTTCTGATAAGTGCTGTGCTGCCAGAAACTGCCAGATGACATGATGGAAGGATGGAGGCGAACTATAAAAGCAGCAGTCTGACATTTTGGGAAATTTAATTTCTAATGGACTTTTTTGTTGAAACTTGGATGAGACGCTCGATACAACTCTCATGTATCTATGCTAAATATGAAACTGCAGCCAGGAGGTGGAGAGCTTAGATAAAACATCCGCCCACCGACACCTCTAAAGCTTACTAAATGAGTGATCGTTTGTTTAATCTATTCTTTGTTTCTCATGTATTAACTTTCCATTGGAGTCGCAGTGCTAAACATCCTGTTTTCAGAAAAATAATTACCCAGACTGTATAAATATGAAGTTAGAGCTAGCGGCTGGTTAGAATAGCTTAGCATAAAGGCTTAAAATGGAGGGAAACAGCTAGCTCCCAATTTTTCCACGACTCTCAAAATCATCTGGATTGAAAAAATATTCCATCTGTTCCACTGAAAACCCAAAAATTCAACATATTTTCAACTTGCCAGATTTTAAAAACTTGCTCTTTGTGTAAAAACGATTTACGCTGTATAAAACCAATATAACTGATGATAAACCTTTAAATTTTGGTTCATGTTGTACAACTGCAGCAAAGGAGACATTTCATTTCTGTTTATCCTTTTTTTTTTTTTTGATTAGGAAACCTTAGAAAAAACTTTTTTATCAAGTAGTGGACAGAAACTCTTTTTTTTTTTAATCCAGATGTTTAGAAGAGTCTTTTCTGATTCTGGAAATACATTCAGAGAATGAAGAATAAAAGCTGGGTCATGTTAGAAAAGAACTGCCAGTAGTTCGTAAGACAGCCTGAAGTGTGTGTGAATTTCAGACATGATTTTTTAATGTGTAATGTAATGCAGACCACAAAAGGCCTAGTTAGGGCTTTTCAAAGGGTTTAGTGCTGTGAATGTACTGGAATCACATGAGAGGCACAGACTGAAGCTGCAGCTTTATATTTAACAGAAAGACTTGAGACTGGTACCCACCTCCTCATCTAACTCTCAGCAATTAAGCAACTAACCGTAGTTCCCCAAACTGTCAGACTGTTCCTTTAAATACCTGTGCACCCTACACACGATAACATACGCACACACCGAGACACGTGCGCTCAGAGTCAGTTTATTTAGAGCACCACAGATCACACAGCACACACTGGTCCACTGTCACCCTCTTTGTGGCTGAGCAGGAGTTCAGATGTTAGAAATCTGGTAGTGAAGCTGTAAATTCTGCGTCTATGGCACAACAGTGTTGGGTTATAGGTTTAGGATGTGCATCTCATTGCATGAGAACTTTCTTACTGTGTGAGAGTGTCGTGAATGGGGGGGATGGGGGCAGGAGGATGTGGACTTCGTGTCGCCAAGAGGCAGAATTTCTGATCACTACCAAACACCAGAGGCACAGATTTGTAGATGCTGTGTGGTTGAACGTAACCTCTGACGCACCTGCACGGCACCGTGTGATGGAGACGGTCCCTCAGCAATATTTTACTGCTGTTTGTCGCCACCTCCTCCTGACAGATGCAAGATTGTTTTTACAGATAGATATTTTTAATTACGCATTGTCTCATTTCTTTTACTGTGCTGAATTTTTAACGAGCTCAAAGGGTAAAAAATAAGGGGAACGGGTGGGGGCGGGAGGGGCAGGAGGGGGGGGGCAGGAAAAAAAAAGCTGACTCATCTGAAGGCTGAAGGAGTGAGATGAGGAAAAAGGAAAAAGCCTTTCCCTCCTCGGCGAGCCTCGCCAGCTGTCTCATTGTTTGTTGATGCGGCGCACTTTCCCCGCTCCACACTCCCCGCACCCTTAATGGGGAGCCTTTCTGCTTTTTCCTTGTCAGACCTCCGGAGTTTCACATGTTACAAACCATGCGCTCTTTAGGTTTTACTCATCATGTGAGGTCCTGGCTGGAGCTGTAAGCTGCTTTTGGTTATACAGACATTCTCGCAGTAAGGACTCACAGTACAGTGTTTTCTCCTGCTACAGAAACTCGTCTCTGCAGGTGCTGATTAGCAGCGCGCTGCAGCCGTGGAAGACAACGTTGAACCAAAGACGATGATCAGTGCTCCTTTAACAGTAGCATCGCCCTGCTGCGTTAGAGCCGATGATTAGATCTGATTTTCAGTAAGAAAAACTCCTCTAGAACAGTGAAAGCTGCAGCTCATTGTGTCCAGCTTCCTGTTTGATGTGGATATGATATAGATTTAAGATCGAACTGTCTGGAGAGACATTGAGGACATGCATTAAAGGGAACGCGGAGGTCAACTGTTCATGCATGAGCAGCAGAGATATTTATGGCACAAAAGAGAAAAGAACATATTGTAATTTTTTTTTTGAAGTAAACAAGAAGACATTCGGGTGTAAAGTACTATTTCCTGATTTGATTTAATCACAGAATTTGCCTAATTGTTATTTATGTTGTTATTTATGACGCTCAAACATTCAGTTGTTTTGTTAACTTGACAAACAGCAGATGACACTGTGGGGAAAAAAAAACCCATCATAACCAGCCACTCATTGTGAACGCTTGGTACATTTTGATTAGTCTGCAAAAACACCTGTTAGGACTCCACTGCTTCTTCTGACTGAAATCACACCACCTGAGGGGCTGGATCTGTGCTTCTTGGATCACACAAAGAGTTCAAGTCGAGAAATAGTAGTTGTGATTTGTGGCCATTATATTTCACTATAGTATTTTTTTATTTTTTATTTTTTATTTTTTATATTTCTATATATATATATGCATTTATTTATGGTGCTTTTTATGATGTTTGTTCATAAGCCTTAATTTATTCAGTTGCCATCAATGACAAATAAATAATGAAAATAAAACAGAGGGATCCTGGTTTTTATTTTGCCAGAACTCACTGTGCTGTTTCCACACAGTTACTAACTACTATGATTTACATTATGAATAATAAATTATTATTATTTAAAAATAATAATTTATTATTAAAAATAGAGCTGTAGACAAGTCTTGAATTTACAGTTTCAGTCTTTAAAAAGTATAAATAATTTCCTAACAATGGAGAACTGTAGTGCTGCTCAATCAGACGTGGAATAATCAACATCTGGTATTTTTATGGAAGCAGGATTGTGTCAAATCAACAACAACGTTCATCATTCATGTGCTTTTCTTAGATTCTGTAAAACAATGGAGGTCTATGGCACAGGGGAATCAGATTGGCAATACTGACTTAGTGAACTAAGTGGCTTTAATAGCTAAAAGCTAATTATCTGCATATATTTTCACAGCCAATTAATCACTCAAGTTTTTTTTTTCCAATGACAAAAGTAAAATGTCCGCTGGTTACAGCTTTTCAGTTGTGAGAATCTTCTGCTTTTATTTGTAAATTGAAAATCTTTGGGTTTTGCACTGTTGATCAAACCAAACAGGACATTTCACAAACTGGGCTTTAGGAGACTGATGGATATTCTTCCCTGTTTTCTGACATTTTATGGACCAAACGATGAAAATAACTGATTATTTCCAGCCTCATACTTTAAAGCATTTTGATTTTCAGGACTCGCCTACAACTACAGTGTGTATATGATGAGGCATTAAAATTATTAGTTATCACACAGCTGCAGTAAACCCAAACCAGATGTGATTAGCTCATTAAAATCCTACATGTAGAGTGAAATGCACTTCCACTGTATTTACCGTGTCTGATCTGACTTTGTTCTGACGGGAGTTTCCTATAAAAAGAGTGAACATCTACTGTACATTGGTCTGCAAAAATACATTTACTGTCAGTGCTACACACATGGAGCTGTAAACATTCTCTTGTGTTTCCACTCGGATATCTAAAAGCTGTGGTTACTCATCCACGAAAAAAAAGCATTTTAAGGCAACAAACTGGGAGACAAACTTTTTTTTATCATGCGAGCCACAGCGGCTGAAGGTGAGAGGCTGAAGCTGGACAGAAGAGCAGCGTCTTGCTTTTATCTCAGATTACCAAGAGTCATTTTGGGAACAGCAGCTGCCAAACACTGTGGAGGAACTGTGAGCCAGGTCCTCCTGTACAAAACAACCTTTCTGTGAGGAGGGAATAACTTAAAATAGCGTGGACGGCTTGGACCTGGAGACAGATAACATCAACTGTAGTGTGTTGTTTTGAGGATGGCTGCAATACTAGACACAGTGTCATACAGGAAAGTATGACTGCAGCTTAGGCATGTTGTTTCTGTTCTTTGGGGTGACGCTGAGGGGGGAGTCCTGGTGACAAAGGTTTTAGATACCAAACCCGATACGTCAGATGCCAGCCCAACAGGCCAAACATGGTCCCTATCAAATTTTGAAATAGGTCATGGAAGTAAATTGAGGTGCAGGAAAACATCCACACCCAGATCATCACGATCAGATTCAAGGCCACATACAGTAGGTTGAGAACCAGCCTGGGCAGTGCAGACAGATTGGCTGTCTTCACTGAGGCCATGGGGGCCATTTCCTCCATGATGAAAAGAGAAGAGTAGGACAGGATGAAGGAGTGCCCTGAGATGTCGTAGCCATTCCAGTGGAAGCCGGCGCCCCTGCAGGTGGCTTTGGATATGAACTCCTTGTTGATAACACCCTCGATGCTAGTTTCATAACAGGAGCCGGTCATGTCCTCGATGTAGAAGAACGTCTCCGTGCAGATGTACCAGACGGCTGTTGCCACTGCCAGAGACAGCAGCCGCCGGCCAAGGAAGGACACGCTCCTGCTGAAGGAGGAGTTGGACAGGAGGACGAAGGGAGTCAGCAGCAGCAGCGTCCACCCCCAGGACACTTTGACAAAATAGCTGCAAGAGGAACAGGTGATTCACTGCATCAGATCTGATCACTGTATGTTTTCATTTAGCTTAAACGTAAGTTAATTTTAAAGCAGCGCAGGCAGAGAGGAGTCTGAGGATGCCTCAGGGATGTGCTTCACATTATTTACATAAAGTTTACAAACGTTACCCACCACAGACTGATGGTCTCTCACACACACACACACACACACACAGACCAGGTCAAGCTGCAGCAGAAAGACTCCACAGAGTACCGAACCGAGAAAGGATGAGTTTTACTGCTCACGAATTCAACTTTCCATTTGTAAAAAGGAGGAATGTTTGATTTGTTTGTATTTCTCCTTGAGAATTAAACCAAACGATTGTTCGATTATTAAAATAGCTGCTGATTCGTTTTCACTTACTCAACTAATCGTTTCAGCTCTTAGTTTACTGATAAGGACCTTCACCCTATGTTCACTTACAGTGATTTCACGCTCGAGCATTTGTTTTCTTTCTGTTCACCCTCGTTTTGAATTGAACTTTATCAGCACAACACCCAGCTACAGTTTACCTTTGACCTACTTCACTTCAGTTCATCGTAACTTCATTATAACACAGTCGATAAAACTGGGAACAACTCCAGACGGTGCTTTTCACCTGTCTGTAGCAATTCACCTGTCTGTGACAGGTGTGCTCACTCGCACGAGCTCCATATCAACCAGCAGTGTCAAGCTAACAACACATTAGCACTACTCACACATTCAGGGCATTTCTGCTGTTGCTGAAATATGTCTGCGGGACGACGTCCAGCTTCTTCAAAACCGAGCCCACGAATGAAACGAGCAAAAACATCCAGGGGAACAGTCGCCGGGCGGCCGGTATCCTCCACAGTGCCGCCAGTTTGTTCACAATGACATCCACCGCCGCCATGTTGACGCTACTGTTTTTTTTTTTTTTTTTTTTTTAACTTTATTTACACAATGGAACTTAACAACCGGAACAAAGCAATGTGTGCTCGAGGTATTACACTGATCATAATCATAATAAGAAAAAAACTAGACATAAACAAAATTTTATTTAATTAATTAAAAATCACATTAATTACATTGGCTTTATTTTTCCACAGTTTTAGAGTTTGTGCGGTATTTTAATGTGTCTACGTGGGATTATAAGTTGGACATTAACATAATAAGGTTGGGTTGCAAATTCTCTGTGTATATGGAGTTTTGCTAATAAAGAAATATGGTTAACATCGTGCTTTTTCTTCATATTTTATCAGTAAAAAAAGCAAATTAAATAAATTAAATTTTGAATTTGAGTATCTAATTTTGTTGTTGCAGAGCAAAAAGTTTCATCTGTGTGTTGACAAAAACGGTTAACATAGAAAAAAACAAAAAACAAAACCCTACATCACTTTGAAGTTCTCTCTGTTACCTGCAGCCAAACCCATCTTCCCACAAAATCTCTCTCTTTCCGTGATAGATTTACTACCACTGCGACATACGTTTTCTCTCCTCTCATTTATCTGACGTACACTTGCCCAGAATGCTGAATATGCTGTATTTTGTCCCATAGGTCCTTTTTTGTTGTTATTTTCAAAGTGATTTTACTTGATTCAGCAGTGATGCAGCAAATGTTGGGCAGAATGAGTGTTGGTGCAAAGTCGGGAAAAGTCTGAGTCCACAGTCAGTGTTGGTTAAAAATGATGAATCTTGTGTCCATTCTCTCAACAGACATACATTTTTTACAAAGATAACTTTACAAAGAAAGGATATAATTCTTAGAATAGCCATTGAGATTACTGTTGGTGTGTGTAATAACAGAAAACAGCATCTTTTAGGGATCATTGTTTGAAATATTTTAAAGTACGAGAGACTCGGCTACACACACAGACAGACAGACACACACTCTCCTCTCTGCTCTGGGTCATGTTTGCTCAGACGGAGCCTTGTAGTGTGGCATGTGGATGTAAGTCAGCGGGTCAAGGTGTCAGGTTTCATAGCTCTTGCTGACCTCAATACAAATGCAACCGCAATCACAGAATCTGTGAAGACGAACTGACACTGAACACACCTGACTCCATAACAGACTCACTGATTCATGTTTCTCCTCTTTTTTAAAAACATTTCACTCAAGCTATTGAACCACCACCTGTGATTGTTTTGTCTATTTTGTATGTAAATCATGTGTTGTGTTGCTTATACTCATGATGGTGAAGTTGAGTCCAGCTCTTGCTGAGTCATCACAATTATACTAGAAGATTATAAATCTCCTCTCGTAGCATTTGAATGCAGGACAAAGTTTGTCCTTGATGAACTCCAACTTGGCAAACAAGTCTCTTCTAGAAATGTAGTCTTTTTCTCGGCATGCCTGGTGTTTGGCTGATTGTCCGTCAGGGGCCGATGCCAGATTACAAACTCTGGCAGCAACAGGCAAAATGCATCTAAATTAAATGGTTACATGTCACAGTCCAGGCATTTCACCAAAAGAGCTGATTTAAAGGGACTTCAGATTTCTGAGGTCAGATTTAAAAAACAAAGTCTTTATACAAGACAAAACATTTGGTTTTGGTTCACAGCTCGCCTCCGTGTATCCGTGTGTGAACATGCTAAAAGCAAACACTGATCGAAACCTCTTCCAGAATGAAAATCTCAAGCAAACATGAGAAAGGGGATGAGGCATGAAAACTCTCCTGCAGACATCTTGGCTGGTTTATCAAAAGGCTGCGGCTTTCCTGTGCTGAATGGAAAATGTCACCGTGAATTATTAAAACAAACTCTTCTTGGCTTAGCCCTGAAATGATTCCAACACTTTACTGTCAGCCTGCCCGCTCACACTGCAGAGAAATGTGCCCGTTGTTATATTTTATGTTTTCTTTCAATGACTGAATTTGACTTGAAAAAGTGATTTGTTCTTCTCAGAGCACAATTTCAAAGAAACCACAAGTAAACGCAATAAAATTAACTCATTTTGACAGATTTTATCACTGTAAACCTGCACTAAGTACTTTCATTTGGCTTCTGGGAGCAGTGTACCAACATTTAAACATCACAATGACACATTATAAACTTATTAATGAATTTATTGTCAATTCACACTCCAATATTCACTGTGTTTTTATCTTTGTTTTGGTCTCCACCAACTCCAAAGGGAAATGTTCGGCTCTTTAGCTGCCAAATGTTCCACAGTGTGTACCAGTTAATTGTGAACTGCTGCTGGGAAGGCAGTGTACAGTGGGTCTGCCTGCTGCAGCTGGAAACGGCAGCTGAGAGCAGTGAGAGTGAACCAAAACAGTAACAGTTGCTTGAAAACCGAAACGATGCTAAAAGCTGCTGAGGGAAGCCTCATTATCAACAGTGACCCCTTTTAATCCCCTGTTAATTTAAATATATTGATTAAAATAACTTTAATGTACCTGCATTCATTTGTCTATAATTGATAAATGTTGTTCTTGAGAGAAGCATTTAGTTTCCGCCACAGCTGACATGGTTTTTATAGATTATTCCAAATCCTTGGCTTCTGATCAGGGGGCTGTAAATCAGGTGTAAGTGCTGCTGTGAAAAGATTAAGCATCTTCCTCCACCTTTCTTCCCTCCTCCACCAGCTGCTGAGCTGACACCTGAAAATCTGTGGCTCAGGAACCTCAAATACAGTTGGTACAAAGTTAGTTTTATGGTCCTTCTCTGGTAAATACAGGAGGCCACTGAGTTCTCCACCTGACCTTCCAGACACGAACGGGCCACATTGAGCTTTTTTATGCAAGTGCCCTGCAGCGCCTCGAACCAGACAGATGATGTCATACTGCGCGGGGTGAGGGAGGGTCTCTGGGAAAACCGTCTGGTCTGGTCTGGCCGGAGAATCGTCCTTTCCCAGGTTTGACCCATTTTGGACTGTCCTGCACAACGTTACTCTGCTCAGATTTCCTGAATGTTTGAGACACAGTCCTGCAGAAATGTCCACGAGCCCCCACCTGAAAACTGCTTTGTGTGTTCAGTGGTTTCAACACTGTAGAACGGGAAACTGCTTCATAAAAATTCTTCTGACCATAAATGTTTAATGAAAAAAAAAAAAACTAAAGCTGTGAATTACCAGCTCTTTTACTGACAAGTGTATTAAATCAATGCAAATGTATTTGCAGTGATTTTATCTCGGCACATGCATGTTACGACCTCACCATGTGATTCCTTTGAACCAGAACTAAAGGGTCATGAAGCCAAATGGTCCAACCACACAGACGCTGTTTATTAGTCACTGAGTACTTACTGCAACGGTCACATTTCCATCTTCTGTCTATGTCGGCTGGAAGCTGCTGAATGACTGTTTAGACTGACATTATTATATTATTCAGCAGGAATCGCCCAAACGTTCCAGCAGTCCTCGGTCAGACACTCTGCGCTCGCTCCACCGTCTCTCTTTCTCCCGTCTTTGATGTGCCATGATAGAAATATTAACTATGTGACAGAACTGACACACATGTGGGCAAGGCTAAATTTAAACTCTGGATGCTGCAAGTACAAGGCTTCGCTTTCAGTGCTCAAACTCATCATCCGGTCAGCACGATAGATACGACTGTAAGGATGACAGTTGGACTGCATCGAACAGGTGAGATAAAAAATAATACAGGTGAGGCAGAAACGCAGATAGAATCAAGAAGTGCTCTGTGTTCATGGTCAGTTGTAGACGGTGAGTTGGTCCTTTAGGTCAAAGGAAAAGCAACAACAAGATGCGACCCCCTGGTTTCAACTGAACCTTGAGCGTTGCTGACCTTCTGTACGCCAAAGGCCTCAGTAGCCTCTTTGATGGATCCTTCTGTGCATTTTACACACAAAGTCACAAAGTCTGGCAGCGCTCTGCTGAGCCTGTGTGGAAGTATGCTGTGAACCTTTGAAGGGCTGACTTCAGAGGGCTTACCTGAGCAACCAGGTGACACACAAATACTGTGCATTCAGGCTGATTCCACCTTTTTCTCCATATTGAAGAAGAACGGTGATTGGATGGTTTAGTCCAGACACCCTGATATCAAAGTTTACCTTTTACTGTTATGATAAACCCTAATGACTTTGGTGATCACCTGACTTTTCCTGTGCTGCCATGAGCTTGATATTTGTGTTTTTGAGTGAAATATCTCAACAGCTATTGAGTGGACTCGCATGAGATTTGATTCAGACATTCATGGTCCCCTCAGGTTATTCCTCAACCTTTCATGTAGTTCAGTCAAAAAGTCAAAATTTTAATTTGTTCAACTGATTGTTGTGTTAGTTAGCGTTTAGCTCAAATGAGTAAATCATGAATAATTATAATTAAAACCACTTATGTCACTACTTTGCCACGAGCCACAAATGATGTGGTAACATCAGATTTCTCAGACTTTACTTATTTGCTATTTAAAAAAAAAAGACTGGTAGTTGTGACTGAGCTAAATGAACATGGATCAAGCTTCTTGCCCATAAACTGTGAACCGGGGTTCACTGTGAGTGCCAGAGTTAAAGAGCCTTTTATAAACTGAGATTTCTCATAGTCCATGACTTTTCCGTTTATCTTACATGTAGCAGAAGTTTAGGTGGGTAGGTATTTGACAGGACATATAATTTTGTATCCTAGATTTAATTTCATTTTCCAGTTGTTCCCCTGTGTTTGAGTCCTGGTCTCAGTGATCTCTTCGACCCCAGTAGCTGCAGAGCCAGGTGGTGCAGTGTATCTTGGCAGCATCTTCAGTCTCTCGTTATACTATATTACACAAGGATGAGGGTCTGGGGCTCTGACCGAAACCAATAACGGCTGGAGATGAACGCTGACTCTGCAGCCACTTTTCTCCCCTTTTTGTTTAATATGCATTCTTCACCACATCGCTGCGTCCTTCCCCAAGGCGTGCTCATTCAAACATTTCACTGTGTTTTACTGGAACAACTCAGGGAGGTCATGGGGCAGCCGAAACATGTTTTATTACTACTGTCACAGACTCTTGTATCATCATCAGCAAGGTCTCAAATGAGGAATTGGAATATCAGAGTCTTTTTATTTTATTTAAAACAAAGAAATTGTGTAACACTTCATCTTCACTCTCCCGTTTAGCATTCATAGGCAGTGTATAAATGGTTTAACAGCCGATAATGAAGTGCCTGTGAAGCATCCATATCTGGATACTTGTGTAAAGAGAAATGAATGAATGAATGACAGTAAAATAATTCTATAAAATTATATAAAATATAAACAACAAGTGCATCATCATGTGTCACAAACAGTTTCTTATATGTTTAAAGCGTTAATGATTTCTGTCATAAAACAAATCAAATATAATGCTGAACCCAGAAACAATGAAGGTGGCCAGTAACATATCTCATGATTCCGGTGTCTGTTGTGAAAGACAATTTCCTGCGATTTTCTCTGCAGTTGAGAGAGAGAGACAGAGACAGACTGTGAGTCCAGGGAGGAAGAAGAAGGAGCGGACAGGCGGGTTTTCTTCTTGGAGTCAAAACTCCCTGACACACATGACAAGCCAGCTTGTTTGCAAAGGCTGTTGCTGAAGTGAAGGTCTCCTCTGCTCCGTCTGCTCTGTGAAAGGATCTGATGAAGGTACGAGACTCAGCTTTCTCTTCTTCTTCTTTTATGAAACAAATATGTTGACTGATCACAGCACGGGCTGGTTTGCAGAGACATTTAACAGCTACTGATGAATGAACTGAAAGTTTTTTTTAGGAGAATGTGACTGCATATGTTAAGATTCTGTTTTTTAATTATTATTTATTTGGGGGATTTTGAGCAAATGTTTAAATTAATATTACTTGAGTTTGTTTGCATTGCTTGTAATGAAAGCTGTGAGGAGTTACTGAAGTAAAGCCCAGAACAAAGTGAAGAAATATCAGAAACATAAAACACCAGGTTGCACTTTTTTTTTTTTTGCTTCATCAATTCAAATTATTTAACAAAACACATTTTTTAAAAGAAGCTGTGATCAGGAAAAGGAATAACTAAAATTATGTTTTCCTATCTGTTTCTAAATTTTTCATTCTTTCATAATGGCCTTGAACTTACACATCAAGTTAATTTACCATTTTTCATGCATAACAAAAATCAGCCATTTGAGTTTCCTTCCTTGATTTTCTTTGTCAGTCTGATCATGATCTGAACTTCTCTCCTCCTCAGAGTTTTGCAGGGACGTGGTGCAGCTGCCTCCTCCTCCACAGAACTCAGATGGGTGCTGCTTGTGTTCAGCTCCTGTTGGCTGCCTCCCTGTGGACGATGCCTGACATGGGAGCTGCTGCTGCTGCTGCTGTGCTGTCGAGCTCCACAGAGCTGCTCAACACAACCAGAGCCGGAGCTGAGACACAGTCTGACATCAGGATGCTCACCGGAGCCGCAGGGGTGTCTCGCAGCAGACGCAAGCGAGCCATTTCATCCAGAGAGATAAACGCCCTGCTGGATTACCACAACCGAGTCCGCTCTCAAGTCTTCCCCCCTGCAGCGAATATGGAGTACATGGTGAGGAAACAGTGGGGGCGAGAATCAGACCAGATTACTTTATTATCTTCAAATACAAAAAGGGCAGAACACACAGCAGAATTCATTCATAGGTTGTAAAGGCGAGATAAAAATGCCTTACAAAGCCATCTCAAGAAAAAAACTCAACATGAGATACAACATTAATGTTCTGCTTGGAGTCCTGGAGGCCCCCCGGGGCCCCTTTAACAGCTCAAAAACACCTCGATACTTCCTGACCGTTCCTGATTCTGTGCTTATAAAATGGGTTAGTGAAAGCCCAGTCTGAGGCAAAAGGGAAGGGTTTTCTGCATCCACACAAATGGATGGAGAACTAACCTCAATGCTACACAAAACAACAACACATAACAACATATCTTTGTGTACCCTGTGGTACAGAAATCTTAAAAGACAGCAGGGAGCTGATGTATGAAAGTGTTTCGGCTTCAGTCTTATTTTTAGGTGAAGAGCAGAATCGATTTTTCTTGTTTTCTTACTCCAGTTCTCTCCCTCTCTTATCTCCTCAGCTCTGGGATGAGGGATTGGCTAAATCAGCTGACTCCTGGGCTTCACGGTGCATTTGGGATCACGGTCCGACACAAGCCATGAAATATATGGGTCAAAACCTGTCAATCACTTCAGGAAGGTAGTGCAGAGATCTGCGCGCAGAATCAGCCTGTACTCACTGAGACAAGATGATGTTACTAATTTGGATGAATGATTGAATGTGTTGGATGTGACAGGTACCAGTCTATCACTGATCTGGTCGGGTCCTGGTACGATGAGCGACACCATTTCTCCTACCCGAACAGATGCAGCGGATCTGTGTGCTCTCACTACACTCAGGTACAGTGGGCAGATTTTCTTTTTTCGAACTGAGCAACAAGTCAGGAAAATTGAAAATGGAGAATTGGAAATTCAGAAAATTAAAATTATTAGGGTGGGGGAGTGACTTAAGAAAAAGGGAAAAAGTGCAGATGTGGACAGGTTTCAGTTGTGTTTTGTGGCTCCTGACAGATGGTGTGGGCGAGCACCAACAGAGTGGGATGTGCTGTCAGGAAGTGTTTCAACATGTTCGTGTTTGGGAGCACCTGGAGGGAGGCAACGCTGCTGGTCTGCAACTACTCTATAAAGTAAGAGGGACTTTTACATTTTATCAGGAAACACACACATGGCCGATGCATCCCAGGTTCCCTGTTCTGTCTCACGTCTTCTCCATGTTTAATTACACAGCAGCAGTGTGGTGATGCAGCCTTTTCTGTTCAGTTCAGCTGTTTTATTTCCCTGAATAATTCACAAAATATCATTATATTTAGTCAGTAATGGAAAGTAACTAAGTACATTTACTCAACTAATGGACTTAAGGACAATTTGGGGAAACTCGTACTTATAGTATTTACATTTTCTGCTAGTTTTACACTGTGGTTTTGCTGCTTGTATTTAGCTAAAGGCTCTGACCTTTTTCTCTGTAAAATTGTGGTTTTACATCATACATACTTCAGAGACATTATCATCAGGAAATGCAACACGTTCTTAATTTTTAAAAAAGCTGTTAGACCCGAACACATAAGAAGAACAAACGCTCAACAGGGACCTGCAGCTAAAACTATGTTCATATGTGTTTCAGAGGAAACTGGGTGGGAGAAGCTCCCTATAAGACTGGGAGGCCTTGTTCTGTGTGTCCGTCCAGCTATGGCGGCTCCTGCTGGAGGAACCAGTGCTCACCAAACACAAAAACCAGACGCCTTTCAAGGTATTAACGCAACACAGTGTTTTAAATGGGTTTTAATGGAGGAAAGAAAAAAATACAAACTCTTTATCCATGTGAAGTCCAGCTTTAACGAACACAACCAGAACAGAAATGATGCAACAGATCCAGAGTGGTACAGTATAAATAAATGTTTATATTTCCATTGCTGTTGATCATCCACATCACTGACAAAACGTTACTGAAAAGCAAAGAATTATTTTCCTTTATGGGGTGAAAATTTGTTTTCATTCATCGTCAGAGTTGTTTGCACTGTTTTTGATGAACTTGTTGGTTTGAGTGACTTTTTAGAAGCACTGACCAAGAAATGAAGCACTTTTGTTGTACAGATTATTCTTGCTGTAACCTTAGATGTTATTGATTCTGTTTCTAACCTGATCAGTAAAACATTTTTCATTGTTCAGTGTGAAAAACTGTCAAGTAATCCCTGCAGTAAACCAGAATGTGTTTAATTCATGGCTGTGTTTTCGCCCGACTGAACATTAATTAAGCTATAAATAACCAGTGATGCTGTACATCCCTATAAATAATCTGAAGTTCACGACTTGTGTTTATTTTCTGCTGCTGCAGGAAGTTTTCTGTCCTGCATTTCACCTCATTACATCTTCTCCATTTACCCCTAAGAGACTTCCTCTGCCATAAAACGGGAGACTAATGCAGATTTTATGGTCTAAAATATGAGGGAATCAGCTGTGCCTCCAGACCAATCCGTGGACCCACACTCGCGCACACACACACACACACACACACAGACACATATGCAAACACACCAAACAGCAAGCGTATAAAATATGTGATATGGAAACCATTTTCTCCCTGCAAACAAACAAAGTTCCTCACAAACAAGTGTAAAGAGAAGCCCAGCTCAGCTCTTAGGGGACTGTAATAACTGTTTATTTAGCAGCTCATTATTCAGATGTGGAAAGTGACTGGACCTTATTCTCAGTTTTTTATTTTGTATTTTTTTTATTACAGTTAATAATCACGCCTGTTGTTTCTAACACTTTATGAAATGACTGGCTGTCTTCAGGCTGTCGTCATCAGTCAGTGCTTTCACTGGATCTTAAAGAAATAGTTTGGCGTTTTGGTAAATATTCGTATTTCCTTTCTTGCTGAGAGTTACATGAGAAGATTGATGGAAACAGTAGGATTGGTTTTGTCTGAAGGTAACAGAATCCTCCTATCAGCACCTGTGGATCTCACTAATTAACACACTCAATCTTGTTTGTTTATGAAAACTAATTTATGACTTTTTCCCTAATTTTGGTTGTCACGGTGACGACAAGACACCCAGTAAAACCAAAGCTTCTCAGCTTTTTGTAAAGATTAAACAAACAAGTAGTAACATGTTAATTTGTGAGCTTAAGAGCTGCTGGTGGGTGGATTTCATTACCTTTGGACACAGTTATGCTGATTCCCCCTGTCTCCGCTCTTTATGCTAAGTGAGGCTAACTGGCTTCTGGCTGCAGCTTCATATTCAGTGTACAGAGGTGACAGTGGTCTCTATACTCTTATTTAACCAGAGAACAAGTGTTTCCCCAAATCTCTAGCTTTTCATGTTAGCTGGTCTGTGTGACTACCAGTTTGAATCTGAGTCTTAATATTGTTTTTGAAAATAAAAGAAAACAAGTGAAACCAGTCTTTTTTTTTTGCCAGCAGCTGCTATCTTTTAAGCCTAGAGAGTGTGATGCAAAATTGTCTTCTTGAATTAAAACAGGTGTGTGATTTTCATTTTGGTGGGTAGAGACTGTGGACGTGACATTTCTAAATCAGATTTCAGACGGTGTCTCGACATTCACAGGTGTTTCTGGCCGTGCTCCGTGTCTGACAGCTGAAGCAGTAAGCGACTTTTTCCCCCCCGGTGACGTCAGACATCATACACAGTTTGTGAGCTGCCACCCTCAGTACATTCTCCACTCCTCTCTGTCTTTCATGTCACTCCCCACCCTCTCTCCTTTCTGTATAAACTCTGCTTTTTGCACAGCGCTCTTATTCGCTACTAATCTGTGTGTGGAGAAACCACTGTTCGGTGATGAGAAAGAGGGAAAGGCACATAATAACTTTATGTCTATTTGAGTTTCTATCATCATGTTGCCATAGTTACAGCTGCTATATAGATTGGTGTCCATACGAGCCTGGTTACTGTTTAACCTCCCCACCCACATTTGCCCAGATTAGGAAAATCAATAAGATAACAGCAGCAACACCGGCCTTACCTTGCACCAACAACACCCTTCTCACACTACAGCGCCCTGCGCCAAACTTCCACATTTTACACCTTATGGTGAGGGAAGAAAAAAGCGGATTTAAAACATATGCTTGAGAGGAGGCGGGTGACGACATGGTCAATGTAAACAAACAAGTCAGTTCAAGTATGGAACTTCCATTTGGTGAGTACACACTTTCTCGTTTTTATCAACTTCACTCGCTGGTTTCAGTGGAATAAGGTCAAGTGTGGCGGCTGCTTGCTTTCCCTTTTATTCGTGGTGGTTTTGTGCGGCCGAGCTCTGCTGGATCACGTCTGATTCAGAGTGGAAATATCATCGCCATTTGAGTCTGGCTTTTTTACACGGCTCTAATCCAGGAGGTGTGTCAGAGATATGGAGGCTGGTTAAAAAAAAAAGGCCATGGGAGCTGGGCCTGATGGTGAGGATGTTTTTGAAATGTCAGAGCGCAGCAGGTCTGGAGGGGTTTACAGGATGATTTGAAATGATCTGAGCATGATGCTGTTGCTGCAGTTCATGGAAGCAGTAGTAGCTGTGGTATTGGATGAATTCAGATATTTTTTTCTGCAGCTGGGGAACTGAAAACATCCTTTCTGTGGATTTAAACTAACTATGAAAAGCCTGAAATATTAAAGCTAAAGTAAAACTTTGATGAAGCTTTGTGTTTTGATGTGGCCACAGTCTATGATGCTGCACAAACACAGACACGGTTGAGGGTTTGAGGGTCTTTCAGAAATCTCCATCCATCTCCCTCCACCTTGCTTCTACAGGCTAAAGATGTTCCCTGTGTGACGTCTGTTTCAGCCACATTGTGCTGCCTCTCTCGCAGATGCAGCAGTTGGTGGGGGTTTTGTTTTTTTTTACGTCCGCAGTCATTCATCGAATGATTTGCATGTCACAAAGGGATGTGGAGATGCAAATCCTTTTTCACAAAACTCTGACCAAACGAGAAACAAATGATTAATAAAAAAGGGACTCATTTGGCTGAACAGTTGATGCTCTCCAGAACAGACGCTGCTGCAGGATCCACATTGGCCTGTGGAGCTAAAGGTTTTCTGAGAATGATGGGACTCACTCAGTTATGTCTTTCAAGCCTTTTCCTGAATAACTGCACCATTGAACAGTTTAATGGGTCAGCTTAGCTTAGCTTAGATTTTTCTTCATACATCTGCTTTCCCCATTTCTTTTTCCCTCTGCTGCATCACTTCACAAATTACTCCAATTACAAACAGCCTGGTCACACAAGACAGTGGCAGAGCGATGTTCATCTGCACGTCTCTGACTCTGACACTAACACTGATGTGTAACGTGACACTAACACTGATGTGTAACGTGAACTTAATCTCTGAAAGATTTTCTATATCATAAAATAATAATAATAAATAATAATAATAATAATAATAATAATAAATTTGTGGTTTTAGACGTTTGGTGACGTTGAAACTACTCGCAGGTTTGGTTGGTGATCTCCTGTACTACACTCAACCCCTCTGCAAATTAGTGGTCACCCAAAGTATTGCAACAAAGCCTGTCGCTCAAAAAAATCATTTTTACCGTAGACCAGCATTATAAAAGAGACGTCTGTTAACGAGAAACCTCAGGGTCAGTTATTACTGATTTTGTTATTAATCAGTTATGTTATTAATAAGTCTAAAATTAAGTTTTCATATTTGTAAAACATTTCCCAGAAACCACTGGGTCTTATCTTCATGACGTCAACCAAATATATAATATCTATGGGCTGAGCAGGAACAAATGAAGGGGCCTGATGGGAGGAGCACTAATACATATATGTGCAGTGGGCCACACCCCAGTCTGGTTTAGCAGTTTATGGATCAGCAAAGGAGGGTTAAATAAAACCGGACTCATGGCTCTCCAGATCTCTCTCAAAGGCCAACACTGTCTATGGTGCAAATTCATGGATTAAATTTGAATTTAACGTTCAACTCAATGTAAAAAATTTCATGCAGATTTACTTATAGAAATTAAGTTTCTTTTTAAATTATTAATTAAAAAACAAAAACTACAGAGACCAGGTGTTTAAATTAATTACGGAGTCATGTTAAATGTGAAAGTGTGGATTTTTTTTTTTTTTAACATGGAACATCTTGTCCAGGCTTTTCACAATATTTTGACTTTATCCATTGTAACCAGACAGAAGGGGGTTCAGTGTTTTGGTTTTTATATAACTTTATATAAAAACCATCCATGAATCTCACCACTGGCTGGATTGCTAAGCCGCACTGTGTTTGAGCACAATAGCAACATTTTCTGAGAGGATTTGTTTACTGTATATGCTTCACAAATCTTCCAAAACCAGGACATTTATGTTACAAATACATTCTTTGGCAGCTGCCTGCTCTAAGCTTCTTTTTGGTCTGGATCGGGTTGTACTATGCTTCTTTGTCCAAACACACTGCAAATCGCTGTTCTCGAGCAGATCATTTAAGCATGATGATTAAAGGCAAACGATTTGGATCAAGTTTTATAATAAATGGTCTGCGTCTGCCAATATTTACATCCTTTTTTACCTCTGTAAAGCCTGAAACTGCTGAGACCAGCTGACAAACCTTCCTCTTCGAAAGGTAACTTGTGGGTCATACAATACGCATAACTTCATGTCAGACACACGGGATTAATTGCTCAACGGTCAGCGCCTGGACAAACTCCCCAGCTCTGCTGTTGGCAGAGTCTTTTGGTGAATGTAAACATGACAACAGCCGTTCAACAGCCTCGCCGCAGATATCTGTTTGCCTACAAAAGCTGAATGAGTTGACAGCGGGGTGAAGAGAGGCCTGGTTCCTCTACACCCAGAGACAGAGTTAACAGCTCACAATGACTCAACCAGACTCACAAACGGAACGTAATCTTGTCAAAGGCCCATAACACAACAAGATTTTCCAGGTAAATAATATCTGTGGCATAGATCTTACATGGTACAGTAGTGTGTGAGCATAAGGATGTCATGATAAACATGCTGTATTTATTCCATGTTTGAAAGAAACTGCCATAGTTTCAAGAGGTGAGTCGGTCAAAATCTGTAACTGCTACAACATAATACAATACAATGACTGTAAAACCATAATCTGAATTTAATTGTGAACTGAACTGAAAAACTACTGCATTAAAACTGTTAAAGTACTGAAGTATCACCAGTAAAATGTACTTAAAGTATCAAAAATGAAAGTAAAAATACATCAAACACTCGGAAACTCCCAGCTAAAACAAATGCAGTCACGCAACACAGCAGTCCTGCCATAAATCCTTCTTCATGAAGGTTTTAATGTTTGTTGAAACTGTGTTGATTCAACTGTATGATCATGTTGGAGGCTGCAGCTTGTGGTGCTGTTAAACTTCAATGCATTATGTGGAAATTTAACCTAAGCACAGTACTTGAGTAAATGTATTATTAGTAGGTTTGTTTTTCTTCACTGTTGTCATCTGATTTTGACTCTAACCTCTGATACTGATACTGATCTGTTTCATCTTGCAGTTTGTGACCGCATTCTCTTATTCAGTCAAACCACCAAATAATCTGATCAAACTGTGATAATCACGTGTCACATGAACTTGATCTCTGAAAGAATTTAGACACTAAAATAAGATCAAGAACAAAAATAACTGCAGCTGCGTGAAAAGTACCAAGCTTGTGTTATAGAAAAGTTACAGAATAGAGAGGTGGTGAACAAACCACTCAGCTAATGAAGTGAAATTGAATCTGTGCTGGAATAAAACACGATATTCAGTCAATCTAAATGTGCCTATCTGGAGGCAGAAAGGCCAGTTAGCTGCCTACCTGCCTGTTTTGAGGATAGACATTACACACTGTTCACTTGACACTATTAATCCGAGTGTTCAAGCCTCCAATCAAATCTCATTGTGACAGGCATTAGGGGATAATCCCTGGGCAATGTGGGCCCTTACAGCTGGCCCGGTGGCCCCGGCAAACAGCACTATCCAGTAACAGCAGCCCTGCTTCTCCTCTCAGTCTGCCTCAGCCTGGCCAGGCCTGAGAGAGCCGCTGAGGCTCATGGGCCTTCGCTCAGCTGGCCGGCTCACTGTCAGGGCTCGGCCTTCACGGGGATGTATGGCCAGGATGGGACGCTGCGCTTCACCAACACAGGTAAAGGACTTTGAGAATTTGGCAGAGAATGTAGATTATTCCAGAGCTGAAGGTGAACAACAAGTGACTGTTTGTGCGTTAAAACCACAGAGCTGTGGAAAGTAAAGCCGCTGGAAGCTAATGACGAAAACGCAGGGCTGATGTGAAAATTATCACAGTGAAGATGTGCATTTCTGATTCACTGCTGCTTGGAATCTTTCAACAGAAGTGTGTTCGAAAAGCTCTGAATGTTGACTGCTTGCAAGAGCTGCTTCACTGACAGGAAAAATAAGGGGCACAAATCAAGAACATTATCTTGACAAGTCAAATGATTGGATTTGATGTGATGAAAATTTTGGACACAGAAAAATTCAGTGGTTCAAGAGTTTGTGGATGAAACATCTGCTGTTGTCGAAGCCGGTGCAGCTGAGCGGTGAACTGATTATGGGATATGTGTCCACATGATGGCAGTAGTAAGCAGTGATTTCACACACCTTTGACGGTAACTAAGAACATACTGCACTCTCTGGTACCAACACTAAGGTACAGTGTTGAGGTACTTAGTAGTGGAAAGGAACAAAGTACATTTACTCATGTACAGAACTTCAGTTGTGTGTTTACTACACTACACTACATAGTACCTTTTATGACACTACATTTATATTGTAACTAAAGCTACTAGCTATCCTGTAGATTCAGACTATTTAAAACAAAATATAACCAGCATGTAAATTAACATGCATAATCACAAAAATTATAGCGTGATCAGACAAAAGAGACAATTTGTTCCAGCAGAACGACACTGGGGGGGCAGCAGGTACAAAGAGAGAGATTAATGAACATTTAGGCAAGTGACCTGATGGAGTGTTGAAACTGTGCACCACATCATGATGCGGTCAACAGTCTGTACATCAGAGGGCTGATAATGTGTTTGCCTTATTGAACTAAGCCAAAAAAAAAAAAAAACTTTTCTTCCACAGTATGAATCAGATTTCAGTTTTAGATGTTGCACGGATCACGTTGGATTCCTGAATATTTAGTGCCTTGTTATTCAAAAAGTGCAGGTTGCGTATCTATTGATTGGCTGATGACTGAAGGACCTACAGAGAATCAGAGAGATAAACTTGTGCTCAAAGCAGAGCTGCTGACAGAGGTGATTGGGTCTGCAGTCAAAATGAATTCTCAGCAAAACAGAGTTAATGATTACAGTCCCTTATCACACACTGTGATTGATTTACGTCTTGCAATGGTCTTCGTGTTTATTGATGCAATTGTTTACTTATTTGGTGCACGGGGACTGTTTCAGTCTGACTGGATGTGTAGCAAGATGAAGCATGTTTTTGTAGATTAAAAGTTTTTATCTGGAGAATGCTGCTTTCAGGTTGAAACATCACAAAGATGTGCTAAAGAGATGTTTTAGCCTTAAAAAGTTGTGGACTTTACAAAAAGAAATTCACTACAATGAGGAAATTCTGAACACACAGGCAGAGCACACAATCTCAGAAGTAAATTGAGGAGAAACTAAAAAAGTCATAGTACTATATTATCCTTGTCCAACCACCCCACCTTGGGATATTAGAACTAAATAGACACCAGTAGTTTATCATTACCCTGAGACCAAATAGTCATCATGGGTGAGGACCATATGACAACTCGTCTGTTGTTTCAGAGAAAGGATCAGATTTTTTTACAGCACATATCTGTCTTTTTAGTTAACATGGCAAGGTGTCTTCAAGGATTTGTTCAGCACAAAACCTCAAAAACTACATATCTAGTCTCAATGCAGGGGATGAACTGACTGTGGTTAACTGTGTTTGTAGGCCTCTGAGGATGAATTAGCTTCTTTAGAGGTACAGAGTGCTATAATTTGACAGGAAAAATGAAAAATAAGTTCTTTAGTAAAAGTATTTTCCGTACACAATGAAGACTGGCAAAGGACTCAATACAATTTGTCTAAAATAGCTAACAAACATAACATTATTGGGAAATTGTTTTATAAAAAAAACTGTATTTTGATCATTACAAAACAAAAAAATCAGTCTGTGTCATTATGAATAATGAAAGTAAAATAAATGCTATTTTACCTATGGCACAGAAAATATGATATTCCCCTGGTCAGCCACAGGGGCTTGCATAAGCTGTGTTATTTGCAGATAGTTATCTGTTGACAAGGTCTTTGCCATGACACTCTACTCACCTATCTCCTCCATCTACTGCAGGAGAGCAGAGCAGCAGCAGCTTTTTTCTGCTGGCCTCAAATCTGCTGCAGCCAGCACATTGTCTCCTTCTGTTTTGCTTTTATCAACATCAACACGCTCCTGGATGTGCTTTACAAACACTCGCATTTCCCTTGTGGTGTGGAAGAAACAAAATAGATCCCCAGACAGTGTATATTCCTCATCTTATTAACTCTTCCAGGCCACCATGATCGTCTTTTAATCCCAGCGGCTGGCTCCTGCATTTTGATTTTACTATGTTGCGTCCCTGCCGCTCGCCTTTGAGATCGGACTTGGGGAAATGAAATGTAGTCATTGAGGAGAAGGTACAAATAGGCAGTGGTTGCAAATGGAGTTTGGTCAGTGGTCGGAGATTCCTATTCAGAAGATAGACAGGACTTTGTTCACAAACTGGAGTTTGAAGTTTCAAAGGGGAGAATCACACAAGTATTACATCAGGTCTCAGCGATCCTTTGACTTTTAGCCCCGGGGCAGGAGTTTGGGTGACTGATTATAAGACAGCACTCTCTGGCCCATCACAGTTCAGCGTGGCAGCCTCCCAGTGAATTTAATATGTTTTTAACAGCTAAATGTCAGGCAGTTGTTGTGAGCTGCAGCTGTTATCAAAGCAGTGTATAAAAGCTCCGCTTCAGCTTGAACAATTGCTTATCACCAATTTATTTTGTGTTCACAAACATTTTGAGAATACAAAAACAATGAAAATATGGTCAGACTTTTTTGTATTCTGTTACAAACAACATTCCTATGACACACTTGTCCAAATATTCACAAAATCAAAATAGAACAAATAAAATGGCACAGATTTAATCTAATGTGGGACCTGGACTCACAAAGACAAAATTAAGATGAAATAAAATTAAACAAACTACGAAAAACATAAAAACATTGTATTTGAAGCATAATACAAGATAAAAACACTTAAAGCTAAATCTTATTGCCATAGTGGTCTGACAAATGGTGCATTTTAAATTCTAAGTATGTTGACCCATCTCTTCTCTTTCCATTTGATACAAATTTTAACTTTGCCTGCCAAAGCATTTATACTCGTTGTTGTGTTTATTGCTTGTTTCTGTTGCTCTTAAGTCCCCAAAAATCAGTTTTTGTACATTTAATGAAGATTTTCTTTCTATATTTAACAAGACAAAGAGGCTACAGCCATGCTAGCTGCTCTGTGTGGCTGCTGTTGGGCACAGCGGTGCTTTGAGCTAATCGCTAACATCAGCATGCTAGCATGCACCACAGTGCTTTATGCTAAGCTAGTTTATCATTTACTGTGTTTGCCATCTTACTTTAGCGTGTCAGTGCAGGTATAGCACAGCACACTGAATGACAATTCTGTCCCTAAACCATGCTGCTAGCAAGGCTGACTTACATCCATTAATTCTTGATTTACTTGCAGAGAGTTTGACGAGGGATCAGTACCACTCACATTCACAGTAAATAGTGTATGAAGCTACAGACAGCAGCCTGTCAGTTTAGCTTTGGTGGATTTCGTTAGCTTTGGACAGAGCCTGCCTGGCTGGTTCCAATTGCGATGCTAAGCTAAGCTAATCAGCAGCTAGCTTCATATTTACTGCACAGACACACAAGCGGCATCTATGTTCTCATTTAACTCTTGGCAAGAAATTAGATAAAGGCTTCTTCCCAACATGTCAAACTTTCAGAAAGACCTTTTTTCTGTCTAAAAATGTAGACTTAAGAACTATTTTTTTTAAAACATAGATTTTCCGGATTTGTCTTTAGCAGAACTTTGTTGTCTTGAATTATGAAAATGGAGACTGTGTATAAATTTGTCAGCAGCAACGACCATGTGCTGCTGCATCGTTATTTTATGTTTCGTAGCCTCCTGCACGTGTCAATCCAGCCTGTCCACTGTGGAAATGTAGGGACAGCACGTTAACAAAAACTCCCCCCCACCTCAAAATGCAGATAAGTTATAGGATAATTCTGAGCTAACCAGCCCTATCTAACACATCAGAACAGTTTGTCAGTTCGTGATTGAGAAAGCTATAACAGCGCAGATTATACTTTATGGTCCTGTATATGACCGTTCCTTGAGGAGTTCACAGAAATTTAAGATGGAAATAGCAATAAAAGAACTTTAATGACGGGGGAGATAAGATTTGCTGTGAGTGACTCATTCATAGCTCCACACTTCTTCTCCCATCCCCTCCTCCTCCTGCCCCCTCTGATCACTCGCTTACTGCTTTGAAATAACCAACACACTTCTTGAGCAAATATGGGCATTGCAGAAGAGCAGCACTGATCGAACATGAAGAAATGTTGTAATGGATGACCTCTGTACACACAAACGAAACGACACGCTCCAATGGAGCTGCGTTTGATGCAGAATGATCATCTCTGAGCATTGCAGGACTGTTTAAAAGGCCGCTAATCATTATTTGATCATGAGTGTAGTTTCCATTGAGTTAATCAGGTTGTTAAAGACCATCACTACATTTGCTTACTGTAAGAGCTAAAGATCAATGAATTTAAATCTGTGATCATTCCTGATAATCAGAAAAGAGTAGTTTCTGTGGGTTTTTAATCACAGGTTGATCACTTCTATTCCCCTCTCTGTTTGGATCACTGTAGGAAAGGAGTTTTGTTGATATTTAATCATTGAACAGATCATGTCAGAATCATGCACAGGAGCCTCCAGGAATGTTATGGTGTTTACCTGCTGGAAGAAAAATAATTTTATGATCCCCAGTATAATTTGAGTGTATGGTTAACAAGTTCACCTACATGGGGTTTACTGCTTCTGAGGTCTGGTTGAACTCGGGATCGTTGACCTGCTGTTATGTACTGGCACTTTCTCTTCAAATACAAGACTACTGTTTGCTGTGTGACATGTAAGAGGCGGCCGCTTTGCGCAAGCAGAGAATTTAGCTCTGAAAACAATTGGATTCAGGATAGTTTGTTCCTAAAAGTCACACGTGAAAACTCACCCAGAACTGACATCACCTGTGCCTTTTGTTTGGATTTTAAATGTGAGAAATTATATCAGCATCTCGTTCTCTGTTCAAATGTGACACATTTATTTCAGTGTTTTAAGTTTTATTTACATTATAATTACACCCAGGAGTGGAAAATAACTTCTGCTTCATTTCATTAATAAATCCAGTGGTGGAAAGGGACTGTTTACTCAAGTACTGTACTTAATAAACTGTCCTTAAGTTGGTAGTTGTCTTTTACAACTGAAGTTACAGTTACTTTGAAGATCAAATTTTAACAAACAGAACATACTGTACATACAAATAATGACGCACTGATGCAACCTGAATTTCCCATCAATATATAAACTAGTTAAATAGCTGACCTCTGCCACCTAAAACATTTGAATTATTAGTAATGATAATCCAATAAAGTAATAATATAACACCAGGGGATCATTCAGTCACCTATTAAGTACATTTCACTTAACACTTTTGTATTTTATGTATCTTATGTAAGATTTTGAATGCAGAACTTTTTCCTTTAATGTTTTTTGTGGTATTTGTCTTTTTATTTGAATGAAAGACGTCAATGTGTGCATCTTCCACCACTTCATAATAATTACATGTATAAAATAAGAATCACACACAAAGGGACAGTTGACATGGCCACAAAAATAAAGGTTTTCATTCTCATATGAAAATTGACATAATTGTGGACTTGTTTTCTTGCAGTGCAGTGAATCTTGTGAATTGTCCTTCAAAAGCATCCTCTTAAATTTTTACAAAAACACATCATTTTGTTTTTGATTGGTTTTTCATCGGGTTGATCTGGAGGTGCTCATTCTAATTAAGTCCTCTGAGACATGCATGTGACAAGAAACTTCAGAAATGACAAACTTCCCTTCCTCCTGCAGAATCTGTCCCTTACAATTTTTTATTTTTCAAAAAATGATTCTTAAACTTGCCCTGAATCATCGAGGCTACATTCCCAACCACAAGTGTGGAGCTTTTGGATCAGCCTCACGTGCACCTTGCATTTTCACAAACAATGAAGTCTTTTACATAAAGGCATCACTTCGCTTTAGCAAGAGCTATTTTCCACTGTTAATTATGCCAGAATTAACTAAGATTTACCACCGACGTATTAGACATGGAAGTAAGTCTGAATGCAACAGACTGACATGATCTGACTACTGTGGTGGAAGAAGTGTTCAGATCCCAACAGCAGCCAAACCACACTCTGTTACAGGCCTTGAATTCAAGGCCAAACCCTGCCAGCTTCCTCACCTCCGCACAGCCGGCCAGTCACGTGAAGTCACTGTGAATGTTGGATTCTCAGGTGCAGAAAGATATAGAAATAGATACAGGCCTCCCAATTTCATGGTAGGAAAGGTGGGTGAGTGAGGGGGTTTCCACAGCGATTCGACCACCTGACAAGTCGTTCTGACAGAGTATAGCGGCACCTTACAACTGCCTCTCTTCATCTCCAGTGTGAACCAAGCAGAACCAGCTGCAGTTTGTGATTGTTCTGGCTCATCTGCAAAATATCATAACATGGTTTATGTTATTATAACAAAATATCATAACGTGTTTTGTGCCTCTCTCTCTTTTGCGGTGGGTTTTTGCGGTGGTGGTGGTGGTGGGGCGGGGGGGTATCTCATACATGTCTGTGCCCTGGGGGCCCATCGTCGCTTCATCCATCCATCACTGAAGTTTTATGCAGTAGAGATGAAAAAATCTAAATACTCAAGTCCAAATACTTTAAAAACTGTAAGTCCAGTGTGGGTCTCCACACAGACACATGAAGCTGAGCTTTTGTTTGTTCTTAGCTGCTTTCTAACGTAATGTGGATATTGTAACTTGTGTGCATGTGATTTCAGCATGTTACAGAAAGGGTGACCTATAAAACGAACTGGTTTAAAGTGGTGGAGCAGTGATTTGGCAAAAGGCTGACATGATATAGCTCTCATGAAGGAATTGCTTATCCATTACTGACTGAGAACCAAGAAATGGTGGCAGCAGATATCAAAGTTGTGCTATCTCTTCAAAAAAAAAAAACAACCCTGTGATTCACCATTGAAGGGGCTGGTTAACCATCAACCACGGAGACACTCCACCTCTCCTCTGGTTAGTGGCACGAGAGAGAGGCAGGAGAAGGAGGCGAGCTCTGCTGTCAGTCACTGGTCTTCTCTCTGTCTCCATCACAGTCAACTGGGCCAGGGAGCAACCTTGTTACTGGGAGGAGCTTGGCTCAAAAAGAGGGAGGGGGGGGTGGGGGTTAGTGGAGGTGTGTGGGGGTGTGAGAAGGGAAGAAGGAGGAGGAGGGGGTGGGGGGCACATTAGCTTCTTGGACAAGTCTTTCTGCCCCACTGTCAGGTAGTTGAGAATTTGTTTGTCCAAAGCACTGGCAGACATGGACATGGCAGACTACAGCGAGGCTCTGGACCCAGCCTATACTACGCTGGAGTTCGAAAATATGCAAGTGCTCCCCTTGGGCACAGGTGAGTTACATATATGCAGCTCTGGCGCTGAACTTTGAGACTTTTACCGATTTAAAACTTTGGTCAGCAGAGGACAGAGGGAGTTCTGGCATGAAGTGATAAAAAGGGGTCATTTGTCCATCTGCTTGCAGAGGGCTGATCCTGTGCAGTGGTCTACTTTTATCACCTCTGGGTGCGATGGTAAAACATTAAGAGATTTTGATTTACGAGACTCTGCTCTGTTCTCAATGCGCTCAGGTCATTTGGTCAAAGCAATTTTAACCTGTTTCAGCTTGTAGGGTGATGCAGTGTCAGACTGATTACAGTGGGCTGATATTTATTCTCTGATGAAGCAGTAGTTTGAGTATCATGATCACGGTTCTCCTGTTACAAACGGTCTGTTCCCACAGTCGAAATTGAAGAGAAAGGGCTCAGTTTTTTTGAGATGCGCTTACAGTGACACCAACCTATTTACTTATGCAACCTCCCATGACGCCTGGCTGTGATCCTGATTCTAAAATTCCCTTTCAGACTTAAACTACCTCACCACTCAACTTTTTTCATCACTTACAAATTTCTGCTCTGTTAAATAGACGTGCAACAAAGTCTTCATGAGTCATCCTGCCATTTTTAATCTATAGCATGTGTCATGACATACTCTGTGATTTATTGACCCGGTCTGGTGACTGTGAGGGAGGTTAAAAAGAAAACTGTCTCCAGTGATTGCCTTTTCAGAGGTAATCAAGCCTACATCAATTATGCTCTGTTGACTCTGTCTGAGCTACTCAGGCAGGTTCTCATGAAGGCTGGTTTTGATCAGCCGTCAGTGGAGCTGATCACTGTACTCAGTCCGGCCGTTCACACCTTCTTAAATTAAACCAGCTTGACAATCTGTCAGATAGAAACACTATTTTACAGCCTCTGAACTGGTGATCAAACATATTTCTTGATGGCAGTCCAATATCACCTAATTAAGCTTTTATATCACACGTCTAAAACCGATGGCCTCAAAGCCTGCTGACCTGATGAGGGGTCTCTGTCTCTCTTCTCTCCCTGTGTCAGACTCCTCACCGGCAGAAAACACCAACATGAACGCCAGCGGCCACCTGGCAGCAGGCAGCCTGTGTGCCATATGTGGAGACAGAGCCACTGGCAAACACTACGGGGCCTCCAGCTGTGACGGCTGCAAGGGTTTCTTCAGACGCAGCGTCCGCAAAAACCACATGTACTCGTGCAGGTGAGGGCAGATCACCTGATGGAGGAGAGAGAAACTGGGAAACACTTTTTCACTCTGCAAATTATTTTTTTTTGGGGGGATTATCAATTCAACCTGTTATTTTCTTGATTAATTGATCGATCTTAATCTCCTTGCCATAAAATATAAAAATGCCTGTTTTTTTTTTACTCAAAGAAATGACAATTCTTCGATTATCAGAATAGTTGTAGATTAATTTTGTGTTGAACGGTTAATCGACCAGTCGTTCTAATGATCTGGTTCTAATGGCTTCACTCGTTCAAGTTTCTTTTTTGAACGTGTCACAGCACAGACTCATTCCATTCATTTTCCAGGTTCAACAGACAATGCATTGTGGACAAAGACAAGCGAAATCAATGCAGATACTGCCGACTGAAGAAATGCTTCAGAGCTGGCATGAAGAAAGAAGGTAGGAGACGTTTATCTTTTCAGAGAAGACTGACTGAATCTATGAAACAAACAAACAAACAAACAAACATTTTAAATTACCCATTTAATCAGCAAATCACAGCCACAGCTGTCCCCACTGAACTGACACAACTCGTCTGAATGTGTTGCAATACCCTGGAGAGTACTACTTTGTTAATGTTCACTCTGTAGAAGCGCTCAAGTCTCTGCCCAGCTTATGCTGAGCAAACACTTCCAAGCAATAATAGCCATATACTGATAAACATGACAACCTTGCAAGACTTATTTTTCTTTTAAATTACACAGCGTCCAACAGATCCAGTTTTTGTTCCAACACAGAAAATAAGGAAATTTAACATTTTAAATTTGCTCAGCTGCATGAGAATTGAACATTTTTCTCCTGCATGTGTTTGTTTTTAGCTGTGCAGAATGAAAGAGACAGAATCAGCACCAGGAGATCCAGCTACGAAGACAGCAGTTTACCGTCCATCAATGCACTCATCCAAGCAGACGTGCTGTCACGACAGGTACTAAATCAACTCACATCTAACTGCTCCTAATCTCCTGTGATAAGACATCAAGTGATTTCACGTCTGCATTGCCTTGTGTAGATCACCTCCCCTGCTCCTATACTGAACGGTGACATAAGGACCAAAAAGATTGCCACCATCACAGATGTGTGTGAGTCCATGAAACAGCAGCTCTTGGTCTTGGTGGAGTGGGCTAAGTACATCCCAGCCTTCTGTGACCTGCCCCTGGATGATCAGGTAGGACTCATAGACAGACACAGTGTACATAGTTGTATAGACACTCTAGTCATTCATCAACCAGCCATCAACTCAAAACCATGCTGTGGGCTTTCAGGAGCACACAGGTATAGACTGACTGAATATGTTCTTCCTACATAAATGAAAATATTTTAGAATAAAGAAGATGAATGATAAAGGACTACGAGGGAGTTTTCATCTCTCAGAACCTTAAACTCTTCAACCACTGTGGTTAATGTATTTTAATCCTGAGTTAGAATATGATGAGCTTGTTTTAAAGTTATATCCCTCTTGGAAAAAAAAATGCAGAATCATTAACAGTGTGATCACCAGGCCTTAGTAACTGATTTGCTGATGTTATATCAGTGAGGGAACCAGTGTCTTCCACCAGGCTTTTTCTCATGCTCTCGCCCTAAAGCTTCAGTTTACACATTGAACTTCATGTGACATAATACTGACTTTAGAACGAGTTATCACACAGCTAATATGTAAATGAATTCAATGTGTTTCAGGTGGCTTTGCTGCGAGCTCATGCTGGAGAACATCTCCTGCTCGGTGCTGCAAAGAGGTCCATGCTATACAAAGATATCCTCTTATTAGGTAAAACTGACACATGGACATGTATTTTACGGCACTCATGCTGTCAACACTCATTGCCCAATTCTGTAAAAAAACAGTATAACCTCATCCTGGAAGAAATTCTAATCTAGCATTTTCAATTTCTCCCCAAAATGGGATTCTCCCGCAGGAAATGACCACATCATTCCCAGAAACTGCCCAGAGTTGGAGGTGGGCAGGGTATCAGTGAGGATCCTGGACGAGCTGGTGCTTCCCTTCCAGGAGCTTCAGATAGACGACAATGAATACGCCTGCTTGAAAGCCATAGTTTTCTTTGACCCAGGTACGACTGCTGACCAACTTTCTGGATTGTATAAGATACTTTTCAAGCCAGAAACATCTGTGAGAAGTTTAAAAACTAGTGCGTGTGAAGAAAGCCCCTCAGATGCTGTATACAGATGAAAAGTTACAACTCATTAACAGACTTCTATTTGTAAACACCCCTGCTTTTATTTGCCCACAGATGCTAAAGGTCTGAGTGACCCTGGAAAGATCAAGCGCATGCGATACCAGGTCCAGGTCAGCCTGGAGGACTACATCAACGACAGGCAGTATGACTCTCGAGGCCGCTTCGGGGAGCTGCTCCTGCTGCTGCCGACGTTACAGAGCATCACCTGGCAAATGATTGAACAGATCCAGTTCGTCAAACTCTTTGGCATGGCCAAGATCGACAACCTGCTACAAGAAATGCTTCTTGGAGGTGAGCTCGTTAAGATTATTTGTGACTAACCATAGCAGAACATGACAAAATCCATGTGTATTAACAATACAAACAACAGAGAGGACTGTGGCATCCTTTGTGCAGTCACATTTAAGACCGACTGTATATTTGTGTGTTTTGTCTCTCAGGTTCTGCCAATGAAGCTCCACATGCACCTCACTCGCTGCACCCTCACCTGGTTCAAGAGCACCTCAGCAGCAATGTTATAGTGGCCGGCAACATGCCAACGCCGATCCACAATGGTCAAATCTGTAAGTGCACAACACATTAAACAAAAATGTCCTTACATGTGTAGCACAAACGCTTAAACATTGAACTTTTTGCACTGCCACAGTATGTCTACCACAGTTTGATCAAGGTGAACAGAAGCATTAATTTACACCTACTGAAATGGGTTTTATTTTGATTAACAGAGACTATCAAGTTTTCCTCTCACAGCTCCATGTGCAGTCTAGTCAGGTAGCTGGAAGGGAAAACAGGCTCGGCAGAATAATCCTCTAAATTCTTCATGGAAACTAATCTGGCTTATTTTGTCAAAGAGAACTTCTGTTATTCTTTCTTAACGTGTTTAATACTCTGAGAAATTTCACAAAAGTGCTTATTCCTTATCTTAAAAAATTGTTTTGCCCCAAGACATGTTATACCACAGAATGGTAAATATACACCTGCTTATGCTGCAGTTTCTGCCTCTAACTCGCTCCTGTTCTCTGTGTCCCACTTTTCAGCCACTCCTGAAACCCCAATCCCGTCTCCACCTACTGCCTCCAGTTCAGAACATTATAAAATGGCTCAGGGGGTCATAGCCACTGCCCCCAAGCAACCAACCTCCATCCCTCAGCCTACCATTACAAAGCAAGAGGCCATCTAACAACCCTCTGAATCCTTATTCCTTCAGTTTTTTTTTATTGTGTTAAACCAGGGTCTTTATATGTAAGTTTATACACAATCAGCATTGAAGCTGTTAACTTGACTGAAACAATAAAGTAGCTAAATATATAGAATGTAATTGCAATTGTGTTCCTTGCAGATTGCTAATCTGAGTCTTCAGGGATCTGTTTGTTCATACATGCAGCTGCAGTTGAGCTTCACGGTTCAGCGAAAGCTATAAGCAAAACTTCCCAGGCATACTGTTGTTCTGTAAGATCGACGTGCATTATTGTATGTATAGTTTATTACTGCGTAACATCACTTCTTTTAGCATGGCCTCAGTGTGTGCAGTAAGGCTTTTGTTAGACATGGTGATGTGATCATGTCAGTGCTTTATGAATGTTACAACTGGCCTTACATTGTCATGTATTTAGTGTTGCACAGTATTTTATTTTATGTTCATTAGTGATGAAATTGTTTCAGTCATGAACTCAGAAATTTTTATCAAAGCTAGAGAAAGGAAATTCCTTGAATGAGTTCAGCTTTTTGGGGTCTCTTAAATATTCTGTGACAAGACTAAAATATCTGTGGTTTGTTCTATTTGCTGGAAAATGCATATTTACAGTAGTAAAATGTAACATGTTAAAACTGAGACCAAGAAATCTTGGTACATATGGTGAACTCTGTGGTGCAGCAGACACACTGAGGATGTTTCCCAATAATATGTTGTATTGGTTTTTAAAAATATATATTTTATTTTTTGTTAAGTACTTTGTCATGGTTTAACTGATGGAATAAAATGTGCCTTGTAACCTGTACTGCCTTTCAAAAACAGGCATTGTTTTTGCCTTACAATGTGAACATGAATTAATAAATCTCAAGATCTATTTTTACATTTTCTGCAGACCATATTTTATACTACATATGATTATAAGAGAAGAGCTTACTGAGGAATGAATGGGATAGAACATTCTCAGAGATCAGACATGATCTCTTTTTTTAAGTCTCTCGAGGAAGAAAAATGGGTCCAACGTGGCAGTCCTGCTTGTTCACTGATAGCCTATTGCAACATGTTGCTTCAGCTTGATAAACTGCCATAAAATCATTAGAGATAGCACTGATTCAAGACAGAAAGAAAGGACGACCATTTGAAAGATATATTCCTATATTCTTTATCAAAAAAAACCCCATTGCTAATGCCAATTTGATGGACTTAGTCAAGTCTAAATGCAGCACATAGGTTAGATTACCATTACAGCGGTACACAAGTGGACGGCTCAGACATGAAGGTCACCCCTAAAGACATCTAAACAAAGCTTTTTTTTTTTTTAAATAAAAACACCAAACACTTACATGAATATGAAGTGATTAGTTAGATGTAGTGTTTTTAAAATTTTCAGATTTGAAGTTGCAAACATACCTTGCAGATACTGACATGTCATGTAGCCTGTAGTGACAGAGCAGCAGCCTGCAGCTGAGTAAGAAGCAGTAAAACTCTGCCATCTACTGCTTTCAAATGTAACTGACGCATCCAATCTATCCAGGGAAAATGTGAAAAAGAAATGTAGGCCACATAAACCCTCTGAAACAGATGGTTTAACTAACTCATTTATAGAAACATTTACCAAACGATAGATATAACCTGTTCAGGAAATTTAAAAACTGCATGAATCTGTGGTGGATAGTAAATTTAAAAGTAAGAATTTAGATTTTCTGCTACTTTGTATTATACTCCACTACATATATTTTACAGTTATACTGTAGTTTGTAGTTACTTCCCAGATTAATATTCTATATAAAACTCATGAACCAGTGGTTTCATGTTGCTACTCATTGTGTTTGCTATTTTCCGGATGTCAGTGAAGGCAGCACAGCAATCAAAACAACAGACGTACAGCACGACGGCTCCGCTGCGTCACAGCGTATCACATGTTGTAAATGGACCAATGAGAGAGCGCCATTTTTCCACCCGGAAAAAGGATTTTCCTGACAGGTCCGTTGTGATTTTTTTTCCGACGCTGTGGGTCTGCTTTGAGTCGTTACGGCTGTTTTTTTTTTTTTAAACAATTTTATCGCTTGCCAATGGATGCTCACAATCTACGTCTGTCCTAGAGGGCTAATTTTAAACGCATTTTCGGGTTGGTATTCAGTCTTTATCCTGAGTTTAGTTCTGTCGCAGTGGTTGAGCTGAGGGTCAGGTTGAATTAGCCAGACTCTGACTCACTGTTGAATAAACGCAAACAGCGGGCATGTTAACGCTTGTGCGGCTTTGTAGGGAACTCTCCTGCGCTTCCCAGGTGTCAGAGAACGTTTTACGTCCAATATCTGTTAACCAGTTCAGGTATTAATTGGTCTAAACCACTGCATATGCAGTAGTGGGATATGCACTAAGTACATTTACCTCAGTGTTGTCCTTACGTACAGTTTTGAGGTACTTTTACTTGAGTATTTCTGTGCTACTTCTACTCCCATGGGATGGGATGGAATCCGGGATAATTCTCCAGAGGGGACCCAGTGCAAAAACCTTGTTGTTGGACCTCTATTGATCCCTCAGTATGCATGGCAGTTTCATTATTTCCCAAGAAACCCAGAAACGAGGAAAGAGGAATGTTATTGTGAAACATCTGAAGTGCCTAAAATTTTAGCACAGTACCATATATTATTCTTAAATGGGGTATATATTATGTTAAAATGCAGTAAAAGATCTCAGTACTTCTTGGTTCTGGGCTGGCACTGTTAGCTTCTGTCTAAGATGTAGTGTTTTCACACTAAGTGCCTCTTTGTGTGTTGCTTTCTAAACAGCTTCTCCCAGTCAGTCCATGGCCGATCAGCATGAGTCCATCGACCTCCGGTCTCCTCCAGTGGACCCATCAGCAGCTGCAGGGCACAGCTGGTTCCCGGGGCCCCCTCCGCCCATCTATTCCTGCACCCTGACCCCTGAACTGGTGGCCAAGGCACGGGAGGAGCTCCAGGAAAAACCAGAGTGGCGTCTCCGGGATGTCCAAGCTCTGAGAGACATGATACTGAAGGTTTTACTTTGTGATTTTATGCCATATTGAGACTCCATAAAAACCATTAAACCATTAAAAAATGTGCTATATACTGTATGTCAGTAACATTTAAAGTAGGACAGGTCAGCTTGATAGAAAACATCCCAAAAATTAGAAGACTTTGTCCCTATAACCCCCAAAAACTGTCAAGTAATGAAAGCACTGAATGCCAGTGACCGGAAGTAAATCAGTGCATTTACTCAAGTACTGTACTTAAGTATAGCCTTGAGGTACTTGCACTTAATTCAAGTATAAATAAATAAATAGCTATATGACATTAATGTCATATATTTAGTCCAGAGTCCCTGAAGTGCCAAAATAATATTTCTAATCTTGTTGCACAAGATGATAATTTGTTTGGCCAAGATTTAAAATATATAATCTCTTGTGATTTTGTCTGACCTGACTCTACAGGAACAGCCCAATCTCAGGACAAGGCTGGACGACGCCTTCCTCCTGCGCTTCCTGCGGGCCAGGAAGTTTGACTACGACCGTGCCCTGCAGCTGCTGCTCAATTACCACGCAGGTCGTAAAGCTTGGCCAGAGGTGTTCCAGGACCTGAAGCCATCCACAGTAAAGCACGTCCTGGACCTGGGCTTTCTCACAGTCCTGCCGCAGCCGGACCCCAACGGAAGATACATCCTGTGTCTCCGACCAGGTCGGACAATTCAGCTGTTTTGCAGTGACTTAACCATTCTATAATTACTGTTCTTCATTAGGCTGTCAGATTACTCAGAAGTGCTCAGACCCAATGTGCTCTTTTGAAATCTCTCTCTGACTAATTGCCAGTTACTGACAGTTCTTCCAGTATGTGCTTTACTCATGATCTACAGTTACTCACCACGGTCTCCTTTTACAGGAAAATGGAAACCAAATGATTATCCATTTGTTGACAATGTGAGGGCCATTTATCTGACTCTGGAGAAACTTATCCAGCCGGAGGAAACGCAGGTGAACGGCATCGTCATCTTAGCCGACTACACCGGAGTGGGAATGTCACAAGCATCCAATCCAGGCCCGTTCCTCGCCAAAAAAGTTGTGAGCATCCTCCAGGTAAGAACTCTGATCATGGAGATTATATATACTATCTGACAGAAATGTAACATCCTATGATGTGTTTAAAGTACATGTGTTTGTTGTTTTCCTTAGATGTGTGATTGCAGCATTTACTCCAAAGGGGATTTAGTTTTTTAATGAGACAGCAGTAAATATGACTTGACATGAGAAAAAAGCCACTTTAAAACAATGGCTCTTGAGCTCTGCCTGTTGAGTTTTGTCGTGACTGCAGAGTGTGTGATATTTGCATAAGCACACAAAATACACGTGAACCGCTTGACAAGGACCAGCTGACTATTCTGAATGCAGTTTCTCTTCTAATTCACAGGATGGGTTTCCAATCAGAATCAAGGCTGTTAACATAATTAACGAGCCCAGGATTTTCAAAGGCATCTTTGCTATAATTAAGCCGTTTCTGAAGGAGAAGATGGCAGAGAGGGTAACTATTGTCCTTGAATTGTCTCTGACTCTTTTGTCTGAAACAAAGGCCTGTTTTGAATCGGGTGCCTCCCTTTTATCCGCAGCTTGTTCTGCAAAATGCCGGTCTATTTTCATCAGTTAAACTGGAAGGCCAAGCATTTTCTCTTCTTTTCTTTTACCCTTTTCATGAGAGGGGTGGTTTTGTTCATTTAAACATACCACGTAACAGAGTTTTGATTTTTGGAGGCAACAGAAACAAACTGTAAACACAACAAACCTGTTAGCATACAGTTACTTGTTTACACAATCAGCAGATACAGAGCAAGATTAGCATTTAGAGTTGTTTTTTTTCTGGCCACTTGATGAATCTAAGTCCAATATTCACTTTCCTCTTAGCTCTGGTTTGTGCTCCACAAGCTCCTGAGGGAAATTTCTGGCTCTTTAACTGCTAGTTGCTCCAGTGTGTTCACAAACTATCTGGTGTTGTCTGGTGTGGGGGACAGATGGCATTTAGTGAGTGAACCAAAAGTAAAGTTGTGAGCTGCAGAACCAAAACAAAGAGCTGAAAGAAGTTATGAAGCTCCGTCGGGCAGATTATTCTTTGTGGGTTCATTGCTATGAGTAACACCTTCCACATTACATGAAATATTGATCATAGCCACTTTAAATAATGAAGCCGGTGACGTCACTGACATGGTGTCCTTGCCGTCCTCTCTGACAGTACATCCTCCACGGCTCCGACCTGCGCTCTCTGCACCGTAACATCCCCCGCTCGGTCCTGCCGGAGGAGTACGGTGGCACCGCGGGCCAACTGGACATGTGTGCGTGGTCCAGGCTGCTGCTGGACTGCGAGGAGGAGTTTATAGTGGAGTTTTGCCAGCCAGATCCACTAGAGGGCGTGGTGCTCCCAGACTCCATGCTGTTTGAAGGAGAGCAGACCAGTGGGCAGGATGACGACACCTTTAGGGGGCTGCGCTCCCAACTTTACTATTGTTACTGATGCACACTGTAGATGCGTAGACTTCCATCGCTGAGAGGACAGTTTGTGTGTCATCTGAAACATGTGTGTAGACCTTTATAGGGCAAGTTGCCAATATTAAACATGATTTATTTTACTAACAAAGCAGCACTACTTTAGGCAGGTTGTCTTCTCCAATTTACACATAGCCCAGCATTCAATCATGGTTCCAAGGCAGCTGCAGACTCATGCAAAGAGGCTTTTGACATGAGCCGGTGCACGTTTAGACTTTATTGGTGACCTCTACAAATTGATTTCTGGTATTTACAGTAAAGGACAGCTTCACATTTTTTTTCAACAGTCAGGTTTTGCTCGATGTAAACATTCCTCCTGCCCATACTGGCCATTAAAATACGCCTTCGTAATGTGCTTCCAATGTCAGAGATATGGAGGGGACGGATCCACGGTCCTCATTTTGTGTTTAGCTGAAGCTAATATGAGGCCTCAGCTGAATGAAGCGGGCATCTGCTTAGTTAGTTTTGGGTTCAGAATTCCCTATTTATGTTCTCAGCTGTCCACAGCAGCACAGCACTGAAACAAAAACACAATATGAAGCTGCAGAAGCCTCATATTAGCTTTATCTGAACTTTGAAATCCATTTTTATCTGGAATGTGCATTTTTTTTTTCACCCATCTCGTCCTTTGAGAGCACGTTAAGAAGGGCTCTCTAAATGGCCATGATGAACAGAAGGACTTAATACGACAAGCTACAACTGTTTTAATGTACAAATGGGCATGAGTGTTGTTTTAGGACAAACATGTGAAATACAAATCTATCACTTAATGTTTTCCAGAGGAATAATTCTAAAAACAGCTTCTCAAACTCACATCTCTTCGGTTTGACTGGTATCTGCAAACTGACAGTCACAGACTGACATTAGTGCTTTGTCTGTACAGTTACATCACCCTTCAGCTGATCAAAGAAAAAAAAAATGGAGACAGTTTTTGTGTTGGTAACCATCTAATACATTGCCTTAAACTGTTGTTAATCAGTAGATTCACCTAGGGATGCATCATAAATCCTGTTGGATTTGTGTGTACCAAAGCAATATTTGTGTTTATTGTCATCAGGGATTGTTTTACATAAGGGTGGATACACATCGGTGTCAGTAAGTAGAAGTAGGCGGAGAGAAAGAGTAATGTCATAGTTTCACCAGTAAATGTTTTTAATTCAGTATCTCGCTCATACACAGTATTTCAGGGCCTTTGTTTATCTGATGCTTTAGTTTTCTCTGGCTTGAATCTACTGAGAGGATTATTTTTCTAAGATAATCTGCCTTATGTTTTTTTGTTAACCTTTTTTGACCTGTTTGCCTGTGTTTCATTGCGCGGTCTTAACACAGGGCCATTACTGATCACAGGACTCGGAACATTCGGTCCTGACTCTATAGAGACCTGGTTTGCCAAACTTTACACCAGGCCATGTACAGAAATGTGCAATAATGTTGGATCTGTTTTCATGTGGTAGCCCGACGCTAACTTGAATCATTTTGTTCGGTCTTTTATATTTTTATTTTAAGCATGTTTGTGACTCTAAGCTGTATTGTGTTGCAGGATATTTATCATTGGTAGTGTGGACAGTAAAGTAAAACTCAAACTGAGAAAGTGCTATTTGTGTCTTGTTTGTGCTGTGGATGCTGTTGTTGGCAGGGGATGGTGGTATGCTGCAGGCTCTGGGGAAGTTGTGGGTATTTTCACAGCATAATTGCAGCTGACTTGAGCAGCGTTTCCCAAACTGGGCTCATGGGTCCCCGAAGACATCTGAAATACAGTGGTGGAAGAAGTGTTCAGATTTTTTTTACTTTATACCACACTGTAAAAATACTCCATTATGAGCAAAGGTCCTGCATTAAAAAACAATCTTCAGTAAAAATACATAAGTCTTAAAAACAAAATGTCCCTTTATGATTGTAATGGAAATATATAAATTATTATTATTACAGACGCATTAAGATTTAAGCACCATTTTAAGGTTGTAGCTTGTGATTAAATGATCAAATGATTTGTGAGACTTTAATGTGCAAATCAATAGTAATTGTGGCTGTCAAACAGCTGTGGGAAGTTAAATAACTTAAGCACTACACTTAAGTGCATTAAAAAAAAAACATGATAAGCTTATAAAAAATGCCTTGTTAAAAAATAAACCAGATCTTCCTAAACAGCTGTTGTTGGACTGTGACCCTTTGCGAAAGCACAGTGTCTAATTGGGTCCCGATGTCACGCTCATTAATCATCTCATGACCCCTCTGATCCTTCAGAGGGTCTCATCCCTGGGCTGGGAATCACTGCGTCCAACTACCAAACAGTACACACACTAATTAAAACAAGCTCCACCTGCTCCAGCAACAACAGTAAAATGCTACTCGCACACTGATGCATCAATTAACAGTTTAATAATGTCATAATGATATCACTGACAGGGACCATTTTCCTGCAGAGCAAGAACTTCAAGCACATTTAGCTGATACGGTAAAACTTCTCTACTTTTACTGTATTTAATTAAAATGCAGAAATTTGACTTGTATTTTCAAATTGTTGTGTTAATACTTTTACTTAAGTAAAGGATTCTTAAATTAAGTATACACACACTTTGTTCCTTTCCACCACTGGAGAAATGGTTTTATTTTTTTACATAAAAAATAAATAAATAAATAAACAATGATTGTGTAATTATCCCGCCTGTAATATACAATATTCTAAAGACAGTGAGAACTCCTCGGGGTAAAGAGGACATTAATTACAAGCAGATGGGTGAGCCATGTGTGTATGTCATGTTAACATTCGGAAAACCTTGCATGATAAGATGACTCCACGCTTTAAATTTTCATCAGGCCAGTAGAGCTTAGCATGGTGGTCTGAGCTCAGGTGACCTTGGTGGATTTAACTGAAGTGGTTCCAAAATATTGCAGTATTAGAAAGTATTAGAAAATACACCTAACAGATGAAAATGTGGAACTATGAGTAAATTTAAACAATGAAGAGCTTTGTCTTGAAGTCAAGATTAAAATAGGTTTGGCATGTGAGTCTGCTGGTTTGATACTGGACCAGTGCCATCTGGAGCACTTACACAGAACTCATTAATTTGTTCTGTCTCTTTCATGAGATTTTGACTTTATTTTAACTCCACACAGCCTACGCTGTTGGTTTTCTGTTTCCATGGCATTCATTTAGTGAGCAAGACTGACTGTGGGCTGTACACTCGTGTAGTAGGAGTTCATATCAAAACATGAAGACAAAAAGCAGATCAGTTAAAGGAGCTCTCCGCCGATTTTAAACCCAAAGTTCAGTTAATTCGACAGTTTTTCATCCAGATTGTTAAAGGAGTCTTTCAGGACAGAGACTCAGAGAATCAGGTGCTTAGATCAGTGACTTGAATGTAGTGGTGATACGTGAGAGGAACAAACTAGGGCTTGGTGGGTGTAATGAAAAGATAGGGTTGCATTATGGGAAATGTAGGATTCAGCATTTTGGAGCTTGGTTTATACTAAAAACCAGGATTTCTCAGCCTATGATACTTAGATTTGATGCACTGTGAATTACCTTGTGTACGAATGGTGCTATATAAATAAACCTTGCCTTGCCTTAGATTTGACTGCCAGCTGCAACCACTGTTTCTTTTTATTATCACTACTCCTGGCAATACCGTTCTTTAATGATCAACGGATTGTTTGGTTTATAAAATGTCAGAAAATGGCAGAAACTTTCTTTTGAGCCACAGTCAAAAACACAAATACAGTATGTTTACTTTTCTACCAGAAAAAAATCCACCCAAAACCAACAAATATTGTCATTTAAGAGGCTGGAATCTGTGATTTATCTTTTTCTTAAACAACTCATAAGCTATCAAGAAGGTTTCTTGGTTCCTGGGGTCATAATGAAACGTGCACGGTGGTCAATTTTGGGTCCCAACAACAAATATTTGCCCCGGACCCCCCCCCCCCCCCCCTTAGGTGGTCTGATCAGGCCATGGCTATGTGTATGTAATAAACTGCCACCTTGAGTGTATGATACATCTCTGCTGACCTCCCTCCATGTTCAGGGTGCAGAGTTAAACAATCTCACTAAAACCAACATCAGGATACATGTGGGGGTTCCCTGCCAGGACATCTAGTCAGCTGGGGTGTCTGCTGGTTTGATGTGCGCTTAAATAAAACTGTCATGACATGAAAGCTAAAATGCCCCCTCAACAAAAAAAGAAAAAAAAAAGAAAAAACAGATGTATAATCTGTGAGTGTTTGATCCTCAGTGCAGTGTGGCGTTGGCTCCAGCCCACAGAGGAGTGGGAGCCTCCACAGGCGGACTCTGATTGGCTCAGACACGGCTAACTCCATTTTGGAAAACAGCTGTTTGAAGACACAACCTTTTCCCCCTCCGTTGTGTGCAGACGGTTCCCTGCGAAAGCACCCAGCCTCACTTTTGTTTTTTTGTTTTTTTACGCACACTTCTTCCTCAAGCGTGTATTTGTTTATTTATTTATTAATTTATTCATTTGCTTCAGTTTCGGCCCAGTTCGGCTGCGTGCTGCGTTTCTGTCCGACTGCCAGGAAACTTAACTGTGGATCCATGGTGTTAAATTTCCATTGTAACAAGTGGATAACAGGAGGCGACCCGACCAAGGTTAGTGGCGGTCTCTTTGTGCTTTTGTTGTGGGTCTTACGCGCAGAGAAATGGCAGTGTTTGAAGTGACCGTCCGCAGGGGAGCCGCGGAGTCACGAAGCGAGGGTTTCTACATTATTTTTATTTATTTTTTTTGTATTGTCCATCCGACACAGCGACCAACGTTAAGACGATAATGCATCTTTGAACGCAGAGCCCTCGGTGTCCGCTGTGCGCACAACGAATCCGTCAAATCTGCCTCCGGTTTTCTCCTCGGTTCCATTTTTTTTTTTTTTTTTAAATATGTGGAATTACAGCGTGAATGTTAATGATAATTCACCACCACCCCCCTCCTCGAATGTATGAGGCATTCAAGTGCATCCATTATCCTAGGCGCCTGTGTGTATTGTGTGTGTACAGTGTAGAGGACTGGCATGCACGTCCTTCCCACACATTAGCTGCTGCATTCAGTGTAGCTAATGACAGGCTGGATAGCTTTTGAAAGCCCTCATCTCCTCTCTCATCAACTGTGCCTTTTTTTTTTCTCTGTCAGTGCACCCAGCCCCCCCCCCCCCCCCCCCCCCCCCCCAGCACAAATCAACTAATATTTCCTAATTCAGTAAGATAACAAGGCAGTGGTGACAGCAGCTTTTCATGCAGTAACCTGGCTGCTGAGTGAAGAGAGGGAGCACGTCAGTCCAGTTTTTCTGGATCTGAATCCTGTGAGAATGACATTGCTGGATGGAGACGGCGCTGAGAGATTCAGCAGCAGGCCGGCGGGGAGCAGCCCGGGGACCCCCCACTTTGCATGAGTGTTGCTGGGCAAGAGCCAGTTACTGGGCATGGGCACTGGTGAAAATAAATACTGGCTTCTTGCCTGCCTGTGGTGGTTTGCTTCACTGTCGACGGGCTGACTGTAACCATAACAGTTTTCTCCCTGCGCTCAGTGCAGCAGTGCAACATGCACGTAAAAAAAAAGGAAACGACTGTTCACATTTAAATTAAAATGAAATAGTTTTGCAGTATTGCAGCATAACCACCAGCCGTTTTTTTCCCACAGTCAGCTCACAGACCTGGACTGTGTCATGTCTTGACAGGGACAAGCTTAAGGAACTGTGTTTAAAAACAGGGTGGAACTGTGATATGTAATGATTTGGCATTTCATAGCTTAGGGAAACTGTTGCACATCAGTGGTGACATTTTAGAAAACATGTTTGGAAAGAAAAGCAGAGGAATATAACCTAAAGGAACAAAGTGAGGGTAATACGTAGGGCTGCAGTGTTCTGTGGATTATTTTCTGGATTAACTGATGAATTGTTTGCTCTATATAACTGTAAGAAGTGTGTTTCACAATTTCCAAAAATCCAAGGGGGTGATTTCAATTTGCTTTGTCTAACCACCTGTTAAAATCCTAGAGATATTCAGTTTACTATCACATAAGATGAAGACAAGAAATCCTCATAATTTAGAGGCTGAGACTAAGGGACGTTTGGTGTTTTTGCTTGGAGGATGACCGCAGCGGTTATCAAAATAATTGCAGATTATTTCAACTAATCATTTCAGCTCAAGTAGTATGGTAAAAACAAATCATGGTGCACATCATGTTTGCATATTTTATCAGGAGCTTTAGCTGAAGGTGACTCTGTCTGGTCATAAATGACATGTCAACGCCGGTCCTGGACAAAAATTTTGACGTTAAAGAGCTTAGAATATTTTTCTATTAGAGGAAAAATCACATGTCGTAAGGAGATTAAGCCACCTGATGAATTTAAGGTTACGTTTGGCACCGTCTGATGTCAGATGTGGTTGTTCTTTGGAACGGTTCTCTACTGTCTCGTCTCCTCTCTTTGTACCAGCAAACCAAACATGGTCCGTTATCCTTCAAAATGGCCAAGGGGGATGGAGAGCAGCCAGAGCAGAGTGTGCAGTGATGCTAGAAAACCCCTGCTACTAGAAAGACGCACACATGCCCTGCTGACCTTTGACAGAGCCTTGCAGAACCTTCCCCTCCCGTGTTTCAGTCATATCTAATGACTGTGAAAACAAGGCCCACAGAAGAAAAGACAGACCGCTTACCATTAAGATTACGTGTGCTCATGTTCTGCCTGTTATCAAGGCTCATCTTCGCGGGGCCTTTGTGCGCTGTGCATCTTCTAATCTGTGACACCGGTTATTCAGAGAGCAGCTAGATCATGAGTAATCAGGTCATGCAAGTGCAGTTATGATTATCTGCAGTGCTGCATGACCAACACTCTCACCAACACCGCTCTCCTCCTCCAACTCCTTCAGCAAATGGAAGCCATATCTGCTCCTGCTGAGGGCTGCCAACAACAACATGATTACTCTGAGAACATTTGGACCCTTATATCCCTGCTCCGAGACCCTGCATTAAGGACACAGAACGGGGATGGGAAGGTTACTGTGTGGTTGTTTCTGTCAGTTGTTTTTCCATAAGTGAGCATCGTGTTTTTTTTTTCTTCTGTATTCCACTTATATGTTGATATATTGTAGTTCATATAGATTATTTAATTCCCAGATAGGGTTAGGGTTAGAATACAAAGGATGTTGTCCTCTAACGAGAATGTGAAGCAGCTGGATTCATTGCTTTTCTGCAATAAGGACAGGTCATTACATGCTTTTGATAAAAATAGCAATCTATTCTCAGAATTGGTTCAAGTGCCTTCTTGATTTCGTTGAGATTATTTCCACAATCGGTCGCCTGCCTGGAGGTCCTCCCGTGTTTAAGAAACAACAGGGATCAGAAAACAACAGTCTGTGGCCGAGCCCGTAAACAGTGAAGCAGGGTTCCGATACCATGTGAACCCACTGCTCCGGCTCTATTTTTGTGTGCTTTCCCTCTGTGTAATCATGGGTTTAATGTGTACATATTTTGTGGACGGGGATTTGACGGTTCAGCTGCGTTGACCTCCAACCACATTCTTTGCCCTGTGCGCAGAGGACTTAAGCTCCTCTGTTTTTAGCTCCCTGACTTCCCCATGAGGAGAAATGAGTGCCATCACCCCGACCATCAGCATCTCGTGTGACAGACCGAAAAGGCTCTCTGGTACTTAGCCATTGCAGACTCTGGTTATAAGGATGAAATTATTATTTAATCTCTAATTTCTTTTTATATTGTTCAAGTAGTTGAAGCAGCATTTCTACCCCCCCCCCCCCCCCCCCTCCCCTTTTTTTTAGAAAGTGAATTCAGTTGGTTTCTGGGGTCAGACGTATGAACAATACTTTCCACGCAGAACCTGGTATTAGTAGATGAAGAACGCTTCAGAGGAGCGTGCACATAGTTCATTCACAATCAATTTATTTCCCTGCGTTAATGTTCTTTTCATGTTACCCCTCATTCTGAAGCACCTTGTACAGTCCTTCTTTGATAATGGCACTATAAACTACACCACTGATTATCCGTCTGACGTTTTATAATAGTGATGATGGACATATCACAGGTACATTTAATAAAATACAGGTGCTATAAATAGCCACAGCCGTGGCTAATAGCCGCGTGTTATAGCAGCTGCTCTGACACTGATGGAGGACCTCACTGATGTGGCACAGTTGCACTTGTTCTTTTGACAGGTCTTGCAGTGTTGCTGTTAGCGGACAGAGGCACTGACATGCAAATGTTATGTTTATGGCTGAATGTGGAAATGAGGCTTGCACACGTGTGACCAGCTCCACAATGATTGAAATAAAACAGAACCGCACATACACATGGCTTTATGGATCCGGTGGAAGGAATGCATATGCATACTTTATCTTTAGAGATTTATGCATCTGGTCTGCAGAGTCTAAATGCACAGAGGTGTAGGAGGCCAAATTCATTTTCAGACTTAAACCTGTAGACAGATCATCGTCTTTTAAGCTGACATGAAGAACTTGGTAGTAAACGTTGCCCACACATCCAGCGGTTATGGGGCAACATCTGGGTCTTTAGCTGCTAAACGCTCCACTGTGTTCACCAGCTGGTCTCTAAGAGTGTCTGTCTGCTGTTTGGTGCAGAGCAGGTTGTGTACAGTGAGTTTTTAGAGCTTTTTTTGTTTTTTTTCTGCTGGAAACAGTATGAGAGCGATAATAGTGAACCAGAACAGTGAAGTTGTGGCTGAGCAGCTAAACGATGAGCTGAGACTCACTACAGACGTCCATGAAGAAGAGGGGAGCTGCAGACTCAGGTGATAGCTCTCTGTACAAGCAACTCCTTTCACATTACACACTGTTTTCACATTGTCATTTGATACATGGCCATAATAAATTGATCAATTATAACCATATTAAAGCAATATAAAGATTACCATTGATTCCTTACAGAGAACAGCTTCCATCTTAAAGTAGAAAGCTTATGCAGCTCCTTGCAGAGTTGGCAGGATGGTATGTAAGCAGCGTTGTTAACCATATGTGGGCAAAAATACGAGTGTCGGGGGGCCACACTGAGGATACTGAGAGACAGCAGAGAAGACAGTGATTCTGCAGGAATAGTCTGAGAAGTTTCTCTGGACCTTTTTTTTTTTTTCCTCTGCTGTGAAACTGGGTCACGCTTGCAATATACTGTAACCACTGTGGGTACAAACTGACCACAGCCCCCTGTTATCAGCCAGGGATCATAATGCTAACTTATTAGCAGCCCACAGCGATCGACTGTGCCGTACTCAAACGATACATTTTGGTTGGAGGATTACAAATATTAAACGTTTGATAGATTTTATTCCAGCTGAAAATTGGCACAGGAGATGTAACACTGACCCAGGCAATGCAAATGTCTTACTCCACGGCCTTGTTAAAGGCTGGGATGGGCTGCAGCTGGCCACAAACCTGCACACAGCAACTGGCTAAAGAAAATGGATGGATAATGCATATCCATTAGTCAGTTTTTTTGTTGTTGGCAGATTTATAAGACCCAAATCAATTTCCTCATGTACTCCCTCTTCCTGATAAATGACATTGTTTGTTGAGGTTGCTTTTCAAAGTGGCAACACATCTGTTTTTCAGCATTAAAGCCAGTTGATTTAATGTAGGAAAGGCAAGTTACACCCTCTTACTTCAGCGGGATTGGCCGACAGCATCAGCATAAATTTCACAGATAGGGTTGAGTTGTTGAATAAACACAGTTTTGAATGTATTTGGCGAGAGGATTTTTAATCAAACCTTATTATGTAAATGGATTCTCATCCGTGTGAATTGGTTTGGAAGTAAAATAGTGATGTCCTGTTTTTCGGCCCAGCGGGTCAGTGGAAGATGATTTGATGAGAATCCCCTGTTACCAAAAAAAAAAAAAAAAAAAAAAAGCTTTTTCATTGTTTTAAATGGAGTGGCCCATTTCAGATTCCATGTGATGTGAATAAAGCGCCAAAATCAATGAACTTTAAAAGTGATGAGACAGAAAAATGCTCAAGGGTAAGAGGAACAGCGTGACCTTCACTGTTTGACAGGGAATCAGAGGCTTGTGATGTGCCTGATGCTGTGATTTGATGCACCCAGGGAATTCTCAGGCTCACTTTGCTTTGAAATATTTTATTGTTTCTCTGAAAAGGTTTTCATGTGAATTCCAGAGGAGGGGAAACGATGAGCTGTGATGATGGGAGGCCGCTCACCGGTACCAAATTATTTGTCATTAAAATCACTTGACATGCTTGATAAATTAAAAGTATGTCTCATTTTTGATGCTGTTGCTGGAGGAAAACCCAATTCATCAAATGAGTTAATTACTATTAAAAAGGCATATTACGTGTTTTAGTTCAGTGGCCTGTCAGTAAGTAGGCTTCTTAAGGCAACATTAAGCACCTGTTTTACCTTAATATAACAGCTTCAGAATCGTTTTGGCGTTGCACTGACTTGTAATGAGGAGAATGGTACCTCTCTCATTTCACTCACACACACACACACACACACCACCCACTGTGGGTGAAGCTACTTCCGTGGTGTACTGGCCACCGGGCATTCTGGGAAAAATCCTTTTGGGCCACCGTGTCAGTGTGCCAAAAATTTTTTATTTTGGGCCAAGTGGCCATGTCGTATATTCTGTACATATGTTATCAACCCTCATCGACCCGACCCCATGGCGGCCTTTCATTCCCAGCACACCACTCAACCAGCTCTTAGCATCTATATTTTAGCACACGGCTGCTGTGGGTTCAGGTGTTTTGAGTCACTCAGATTATGCTGAGTTGACATAGACCAGACTGTGTTCTTGTGTGTCAGTGTCCTGCAAATTTCCACTCGCGGCTGCAGAGACTGCAGTTGCTGCTGCTCCGCGACATGACGCAGTGTTGCTTTAAGACAGGAACTGCAAGTTTTGTAGCTTCTCTAAGTTTAGAGACAGCCCATAGTGGAGTGTAAGACAGTAAAAAAAAAAAGTTAAAATTTTCCAACATTTCACCAAAAAAATTGAAGATAAGAGGAAAGTGCAAAGTGAGATTTTTTAATTTATTTATAAGGGTCAAAAGTAACATGTTTTATACTTCCTGTGAATTTAATCCGTCATCTTATTTCCATGTGTTTTTGGTAAATAATTTGTGTTAACACAGATTGAAAATGGGATGTAGTTATTTGTATCCTTGCCAAATTGGCCAAGTACGATGGAGTTTGGTAAAGGGCCCATTTTTCTGCAGAACAAGTACTTTAATACGTGAAAGACGTTAAGCTGAAAATACTTTTGTACTTTTGCTTGCGTAGGATTTAGAATGAAGGACTTTTACTTGTAATGGAGTATTTTACATTATTGTAATAGTAGTTCCACCTGAGTAAAGTATCTGAGTACTTCTTGTACCGCTGTTAACTGCACTGGTATCACAGTTGGCTTGGTGACCTGCACAAGGTGTTTGTCCTGTAAACCAGCATGAACGATGGTTTTGTTATCTAGGTCTAGAGGAAAGTGCAGCAGTTGCCTCTTCTCTTTTTTGTGGTTGCTCACGGGGAGGGTTACGTATGCGCCCGTTTTATCCCCGTCAACTCAGCAAATCGAATCACATGACGCCCACATCCTCCTAGACTTGTGGAAGAAAAGTGTGGCGACGCAGCTCAGTGGAATCAGTTGGCAAACCTCAGGCACACCGAGGCCGTCGGTACAGGTGAGAGGAGCGACTCATTTTCTTCAGATTATTTTTAAGTGCAGCGTAAAGAGCAGTTGTGCTTAACATAATCAGGTTCCCAGCTTTGGAAGAGGGAAGTGTGTTGTTTTGTTAGAGAGAGGATGAGGGAGTTGTGGGTGAAATTCTAACAGGTGGTGCAGAGATGCAGCCTGAAACCAGATCATATATTCTGTTACAAACTGGATAAATGGTTGTGTGCTGCAGCATAACTGAGGAGGATGTATTACGTTTCTCAAGTTCTCATGAAAGTAATGAAAACACTGGAGCCTGTGAGGCATATTTCCTTATATAGCAAGTACAATAAACACGCATGCATTCCTTCTCTTCAGCTCTCATCCTCCTCCTTTTTCCTTTTGTCATCTTCATGCTTTTTCTGTCCTTTCTCTTTCCTCATCGTCCTCCCCTCATCTTTATGCATACCTCCCTCACCCTCTCATCTCCCTCTTGTCCTTTGCTTCGTCGTCGTCGCCGTCCTCCTCCTCCTCCTCCTCCTCCTCCTCCTCGTCAGCCCAAGGGTCTTGTTCGGCCTCCAGTGTGTGTGCAGAGAGCCTGGGAAAAGATAGGGCATAAACAACACAGGCAAACAAACCACCTGCTTCCTGCTGAGGTCTCGTGTTGTTAAATGTGTGGACAGAAATAGAACCGGGCAACCTTGCAGTAGAATTAGAATAGATAGAATGGACAGTGGGAGGAAAAATCGCAGACCAGCACAGCAGTTATCCACAGCACGTGACTGTACCTTTGTGTTTTAGACAGAGGAATATGTGATTATAATGAATATCTTTGGAGTTTCTTCATTTAAAGAGTGTGAAGAGAGTTTTTTGATAAATTCGAGTAAAGATTAATCTCAGAGCAAAATTGTTGCCAGTTGATTTTCTATTTATTTATTTTATTCTATTCATTATCTGCTGAGTGTCTTCTTGACTTATTATGTTATAATGGACTGTCGCAGCTCTGTTATTGATAAATCTGCCAAAATTTTTCTAAATAAATTGATTAATCCCTATGTCTGTAAAATGTCAGAAAATAGTGACATTGCCCATCATTATTTTGTCCGGACCTCAAGGTTGCCTCTTTAAATTACAGTCACACATGTTATAATTTCCTTCTTTCGTCCAACCAACAGGTGCAAAGCCCAATGACCTTCAATGTACCTTTATGTAAAATGGAGAAAGTCAGAATCAGAAAAGCTGGAACTAAATTTTTGCTCAAAAATTTTGAGTAAAGTGAAAAAACTCTGACATTTCAGAGTGAACTGTGTAGAAAATCCACACGAGAACAGACATGAAATAAATACAGCTTTCATAACATTTCTAAAATACTGCTTTTTTCGTGAGTCCTTTCAGCTCTCTGTACTTTTCCAGACACACTGCAGAGTCCCACACATCTAAATATTTTCAACATGGACGCTGCACCTGAGAGGACTTACAGCCATGCTGTGTCCTTTACCTGCTTCATCCCTTAGAGTTTCTTTACAATGTCATAAATTAGTTTAGCTTTTGAAATAAACAAGAGAGTAACTGTTCAGAGATGTTAGTCGTAAGGAGCATTGATATACTTGTTTCCATTATGAGAGATAGGGAACATTACATACAAGAGCTTTGTGTGTTTGCTGTTGATATCCATCCATACAAAATCTGTTTCTCCCGACACATTTGTTTTTGTAACAACACTGCCTGTGAAGAGTCTCAAGAATGATGAGAGTCTAAATGAACAGTTGCTGCGCCGTTCGGAAGCAGAGATGCGACCACGGTTTTTTGGAGGAGGTGGGGGTTGTAATCACAGTCTCATTTGGAGTCCAGTTGGAGCACCTGCTCCTGACTCAGCTGTGAATCATGGGTGGTTGATGATACTCAGTCACACCCATCCTATTCACACACACACACACACACACACACAAACAAACACAAACACAAACCAGGGGATTCCCTGTAGCCTGAGGCAGGGCATGCTGCTACAGTAGACTCGGTCTCATATGTCTGACCACTCGTCTCTACTTCCCTTAAAACAATAATCGATCGCAGCTTTTTGCAGTTTTTAGGCCACAGGGACACAGTGTTGTACATTCAACACCTTTGCTGATGTGACCTTTACTTACCTCCAAACCTACAGAACAATCCCCTACTGTATATCTGATACTGTTACTTAATGTAGGGTGTGAAGGCATAGCAACATTATGGTTCACCGGCTGTCTTCACTCCAGAACCGCTATTGATTGAACCAGCTGCTAAACGAGCTATGCTAACAAAAGGGAGCGTTGTTGTCTGTCTCCTCAGTGATGAGTCTTGTGCGATCCTGCCATCTGTTTAGCTGATGAGATGACTTAGTAGATTAACAAAATCAATTTCAGTGTGTGTCTATGTGCCGGTGGTTTGGTTCCCGAGTTTGTGCAGAGTTAGTGTCACTGAGAGGAGATCTGTATGCTTTAATTACACAGATTCAGGAAAAAAAAAACGTGTTATATAAATGTTTTCTTTCTCTCGGCATTTGTTAACATTACTTTCTCAGCTGCACTCATCAGTGTGGTTCTGTGTTTGGTGAAATAACTGGCTGTCCTGAAGGAGTTCCTGTGCAGTGGCAGGCCATGTGAATATGATGTGGCTTTTTGGATGAAATGACTTGGTGAAGTCTTTATATATGTATATACGGTATTTAATGGAATAGTTTTGAAATTTGTAAAATGCTCTTATTGGCTGTCTGACTGAGGGCTAGATACGACTCGTGTGCTTGTCTGTTCAGTATGAAGCCACAGCCAGGAGACAGTTGGCTCCCTGTGAGTCTTGTCGTTGCTATGAGGTGTCCAGGAAGCTGGCGGTGATTTTCCAGACAGAACTGGTGCTGGATAGTTAAAGGGGAACTCCACCATTTCCACAAGTTTGAAAATGAAAAAAATCTGGGGGTGTGGAGGTAGCAGTAACCCGCTCCACATATGAGCGTGAGGCTCAAGGCTCAAGGCTATGTCAGCTGCTACTAGCATAACACACCTGAATCTCTGGCCCACCTGTCGGTGGTCAGGTTGCATCGTGGCTTGTGTGGGTGCCAGGTTTTGATGAGGAAGGAGAACGTGTAGGAGAAAAAAGACAACCCCTCTGGTTCTGCTGCATTGATTTTTATTTCTATTTCAGAATATGCACTCAGTGGCCACTTTATTAGGTGCAACTGTGCAATCTAATGCAATCAGTACAACAGCTCTGAGGTGTTAATTCACCTCTGTGTTTATAACTGAGGCTGTAGTTACTGGTGCTGTTGAACTGGGTTGCATTATATTGAAATGTGTTCCTAATATTCTTCTGCCCTCATATTTCATAATGGCGAGTCATTAGAAACACCCCTGCATATAATGCAGTCAGGTTCAGCACTACTTCACACTACAGCCTCAGTAATAAACAGTTAAATTCATTTCCTTCACACAGTGTCAGTCAAAACTGAACATCATCTTTGTAAAGGCCCAGTTTATGGTTCAGCTGTTTTATTGGATTGCATTAGATTTTACAGGTGTACCTGATGATGAAGTGTCCACTCAGTGTTTATACTAGTCTCTCAAACAGGTGACTCACTCATACTTTGGTCATAAACAGACAGAAATAACAATGCTCTGTTTTATTTTTAAGGACAAAGCGCTTAAAGCGAAAACAATAATTGTTAAATGTTTTTTTTAAACGTAGACACTAAACAATGAATTTACAAATGGCCGAGTTGCTGCATTTCCATCTGTGCATCTGTCAGTGTTATAGGAGTTCAATGCTAAATCAGCAGAGTACACTGAAGTACTCTCAGCCATGTAAACTGTGTGAGCACAAACAGTTATGTATAACCCAGACTGTGAATATGACTTTGCTCTGTTTTGCTCTTGCTGAGCCTTATCCACTCACGTAGAATAGGGGGCCTTATTTTTCAGCATATGCTAAATCAATTTCAAGCAATATTTACCAAACAGGAAAATGTCTTTGGCTTTGATATTTAGATTTCAGAATGAATAGAAATATTTGTTGGCATCGGCAGGCTGTGTTCTCAGCTGGTGCCTTTCATATCTTATTGGCCTTTCAGTTCATATGGGGAACACAGTTTCATCTTCCACTCATCTTCTTCCTGCTTTCCCCAGGGGTCCCATCCTCTGTATTACTGCTCGCGATCTGAATTCCTCCTCTAGGCCTCATGATTCACAACACAACATACCCCTGAATACATATGTGTACAACACAGCTACATGAAGCCATAAAAGCCTGAAGTCCCTTTCACTTAGATACTGGCACCCATGTGTTTTGGTGTCCCACGGTTTAATCCACCTGAACATCAGTAAATATGTATTTTTGACCTTTCATGCCCCTGTAGTTTGCTTCAGCCTCATTTCAGGTCGTTTCTGATGATAATAATGTTTAGCCTGCTGTTAAAAATTTTCTCTTGCTATTTAATGCACTGGTTTTATGCTCAGCTTGAAAGTTAAAGAACACAAGAACAATAATTTTCTCTACCCGAGAACCTTCTTTACGCAGCAACCCTAAAATCTTTTATCCAGTGTCTGCAGTGGGCGCAGCTTCAACAGCACTCACAGTAAAACAGCTATTAACTAGATCTAAGGTGTGAGCAGGCTTTAGCCTGACCTGTTTTAGTTTTACTGCACTGATGACGGATCGGCCGCAGCTCACCTGCCACATTGATCCAAAGTCGAGAAGACCTTCTGTACAGAAACACTTGACCGCACAGGTTGTCTGTAAAGTTTGGAATTGATTTTCCTGACCACCGAGGATCATGGTGCTGTATTGCATCTGACCTTCTAATCCCTTATTAGACAGTTGTAGCCTGAAGTTTCTCAGGCAGGGAGCAGGTAGCTGGTCCTCACTCCTGGTGAAAACATGATGCAGCCTTGGCTTTTTTTGTAAAATCGTAAAATTGATTTCATCAACTTCATCATCTTTTGTCATTAGTCGTTTAAACAATCTTAAAAATAGCAAAAAATTTTCTGGGTCTGTGTTCTTAAATGTGAATATTTTCTACGATGGCAACCTAAATATCTTTGGGTTTTGGGCTGTTGATCGGACAAGAGAAGAGATTTTATGACTTTGCCTTGAGCTTAGGGAACTTAAGATGTTTGTGATGTGATAGTTTTTGCTATTAGCTGACAGTCAATCGATCAAACACCTAATTGGCAAAATAATCTTCTGAGTAATCTACAATGAAAGTGATCGGTGGTTGGTGGTTGTTGTCCTTCTGCTCGATTACTTATCTTTATACACTTAAGCAGAGCTGAGACGATCATTTGACAGAACATTAATCTGCAACTACTTTGATAATCAATTAATTATATCTGTCTTTTTTTTTTCAACGTATAAAAGCCAAAGATTTTCTGGTTCCAGCTTCTTAGTTGTGAGGATTTGCTGTTTGTTTTATGTCACTATAATTATTTTGGACCATTAATCAGACATAAGAAGACATTTGGAGACTTCACCTTGGACTTTGCAAAATAGTTTTTGCCTCATTTCTGACACTTTACAGACCAAACAACAAATTAATGAATGGAGACAATAATCTATAATGAAAATAGCTGTCAGCTGCAGCCCTGCTCACCTTAACATGCCAGCAGTGAACATCTGAGACTGGGTGTCATTTTGTGTTTTTAATGGTGGATGTCTCTTTTTGGAGCACAGTCATTCATATGTATGTTTTTCTTCTCATGGGAGACAAATGCTGGGAATTGATCTCTGAAGTGCTCCGAGTGTGGGGAACCACGACTCTAGCTGCTCCTCCGTGTGCCTGCCGAGATAATCTGTCCAAGCTAGATTGATTTTTGATTTGGCCGTAGCTTTCTGAAGTAGCAGTCTTGCCTGGGCCTTTTGTTTTATTCATTAGTTCACTCAAGACTTTTCCACAGTAGCTGATGCTAATAGCCTCGGTCAGGCTTCTTATCTCCTGCTCCTCGGCTGATTCATAATGCCTTCAGGCGTAGGAGCTCAGTACGCTCATTTAGGATGGCAATTATGCGAGAGTGGCAGTGATCTTTCTCGGTATCTCCGCTCAGTGAAAAGGAGATAGAAAATTGCATTGAGTATCCAGTGTTATCAGTGATAATTCTACATGTCTGACAGAGAAGATGGAGACTTCTACCGTGGCTTAATAGTAAGCCTGAGACTTTAAAGTGCCAGCGAGAGAGGTGGTAAAAAGTTCTTGTGAGTAGTGGAGGTTTGTGTCTGCTCGTCTCCTCAGCAGGGAAGGTTTTCACAGTCAGTGTAAATGGCTGACTGCAGAGGAGCAAAAGCTAGCTGCTCAGCAAGCAGGAATATTCACTTCACCAGGGGAAATTAGGCCTTCACGCCCAGCCCGGGTCCCAGAAGAAGAGGAAGGATATGGGGCAAATATATACACCGTAGTTGAATGGACAGGGCTTTTATTATTTATTTATGAGAGGAAGACCGGAGAGGAACAACAATGCTATGCCCGATGAGGAAATACAGCTCCCTTGTGTTGGAAGTGGGCTCGTTGTCAACCAAGCAGCTGCTGACATCATGTGAACAGACAGTGCCCAGACCACATTTGACGGGGGCTGAGAGGCAGCAAGCAGGAGGGCAAAGAGCTGAGGCACACTAGTGTTCTGGTGCTCTCAGTGTGTGACGCTGAGGGTGAATGGATTTGGATGAATTTGCCTGAAGTGGTTTGGTTCAGCTTGTAGACACCGGGCAGCAAACGAAGCAGCTCTGATCACTTTGGTAAGAGAGACAGTTTGTTTTTAACTTTTGAATTATCTGTGCTTTTTGTTTGGATGCGTTGTTTGACCACAAGAGCTGAGAGAAAAAAAGAAGAAGAAGAAAAAGCAATTTCTTTCATTTGAAAAGCAGCAGTGTTTACATGGTTTTATTAGAACTGTTATTATTAGTTGATTAATCCTCAAGCAACAGAAAATGGCAAAATGGCAATCGGCAACAATTTTACTATATGGTTAAGTAATTTTTCAAATAAAAATCTAAAACACAGTTTCACTTTCTCTAATGTGAGGATTTGATGCTTTCCTCTAAGGGTGGACAGTTTTTTTTTTACAGAGCTGGAACCAAGACTGGGCCAATACATAGAAAATCTAATAACTGAAACCAATATACATTTGCAGTAAAAATTAAAATCTTGGTGTCAAAATTTAAAATAACGCAAACTCATAGTCATTAGACTCAGTATCAGCTTACAACTTTGTTGAAAGACCTTTAAACATATGTTTATTTTAAAGAAAACTTTTCAACATTATCTTTAACTGAAAACTTTAATAAAATAAAAGAAAACAGCTGTATGCATTGCACACCACCTTCACTGGTGTTGGTTGAGTGTTACTCCTATACTGTACTGTTTAGACCTTTTCTTTAGTGCATCCATCTGCAGTGAAGGTTTAGAGAAAGAGAGTTGAAAGTGGGGTCGCAGGCTGACATTATATTCTGAACGCTCGATTATGCTTTATTTATTATAGCACAACAGCTTTGGAAAACCTTTAGTTGGTTTCAGTTATTTAAATGTTATATATGAATAACATGATAAAAGCCAACCTGTCATTTAAAACGCAGCTGCTTCATTGCTAATGATTACTATAGCTGAATATGTACAATAGAAAACGAAGTGGCCATTTAACTCTGACAACTTTACTCCATCTCATCTATGCAGCCCAAGTATGAATTATCAACCATCATTAGACTCAGTATCAGCTTACAGCATTATGACCATCGACTGCCTATGAAATATAAAAACAGCAACTCATACGGGCGAGTAATATGGTGGCTAAAATATTACTTGTGATGTGTAACCAGTGTAACCAATTATTTTATTTTATTATATTAGCAATCTGTTTATATTAAAAAAGATTCTGATAATTGTAAAAATGCTTTATATCAGATCTGATGATTGGCTCGGATGATAATAGGTCAACCCCTACTTTCCTCTGTCTCATCTGGGTGTAACAACATATTAATCGATAATGAAAATAATTGTTAGCTGCTTTTTTTTTTTGTCAGCTATGTCACATCCACCTTTAAGTTTTAACTTAAAGGTGGTTCATTAAGTATTCAAGGTTGAAAAGGCCATTGGAAAAGTTGAGTTGCTATGAGAAGCAGATGAAACTCATTCACGTGAAGGCTTTTTGCCTTGTCAATAAATGCAGCAAAATTAGTTGACAGACTTGAAATTGGTCGTGTAGACGGCGCTAATGGATGTCGAAATCAGCCAAGAAGCCAGTCTTTGTATGGGTTATTGCAGATAATGTGAGTTTATTACTCACAAATCAGGCTTAAAAGGCTCCAGCGGGATAGTAGTGAGCCTGCCTCTCTAATGGGCCCAGTGTAAGTGGCTATGCTGATTCATATTCCCTCAGTGATCTCAAAGGATTTTGTCCCTAATATCTCCATGGCAGAACCTTTCCTGTTACATGTCACTGGCCCGGTGTGGTCACTGTTTATGTTCAAACCAGTTATGAAGGAAACTTCTCTGCATAAAGTACCACTGTGGTGCACTTCTGTTTAGCCTTTGCTTTCATTCACAATGAGGTGATACTGCTTTTTGTGTGGATATGATAATTCAGCTCCTTTCTTTCACAATGAAGGATTTACCAGAATTTGAATTAGGGTGTTTTCCTGAAAAACTTGAGAAACCCCACTTTGGAAATGATCCACACTTTCAGTTTGGAGCAGGAAGGAGAGGGGGGAAAGAGTGAGGCCAAGCCGAGTTCAGCTCATGAACTGAGCTGCAGCGATTTCCCTTTGAGGATTGAGTTGTTATTGTCTTGAGTGAAAATACACACCTGTGACATTTGTCTCGTGGTAGTGTTTCCAGGTGCAGCTGTGTCGAGTTTCTCTCTGTATGCACACCCTGGCCTTTTCACATAAAGACGCCCTTTTTATTTAACTAGGACATGCACTTTAAGGGTGCTATAAGTCATAATTCCTGGAGTGTGATCAGGAGATACTGCTTAGATTTCAGTGAGCATACACTGTGGCTTCAAGAGCACATAAATATGTCATTTACCAAAAAACAACTTTTAGGATTCTGGTCTCTAAATTACAGGAAATGAATCTGTCACTTATCAAAAAATGCCAAACATTCAGGAATTTGTGACAAACATTTTTCACTATTTCCTGAGATTTTACTGTAAAGACTAAATAGCTAATCAAAACAATTATGGACAGACTAATAAAAAAATGTAATGTAGTTGTTAGTTGCTGGCCTAGATGGTGAATGACTGTTCTGTTACTCCACTTAATGAACATGAGCTGCAATTAGTTCAGTCAGGCAGAAGGTCATTGGTGTCTTTTCCAGATCATCTGCTTCCAAGTCACTTTACATGTTCATTTGCATTATACAAATCACAGCAGGTGAACAGCACCGCTTCAGTCTGTCAGCCAGCGCTACAAAAACAAGTTCATCATCACAGTGAGCTTTGTGGATATCAGGAATAAAGTGATTTTAAAATGCAGCGCCATTAAACTGCTTCTCCCACAGCTGAGACCAGGCAGTCAGGCAGAGAGGAGTGTAAACACGTGCTGAAGAGCAGAAGGCAGAACGTCACCGCCGCCATCGTCCCTCCATGGAAACCTGTTAATGATCTCATGGTAGGATTTGATCCACATGCACGGGCAAGCAGACTAATTAAACAAACAAACGGCAATTAGATGGGGCTCCCATAAGCTGCATAACAACTGGGCCAATGGAGTAGAAAAAGGCAAACATAACACAGCGCTCAAACGTAGTCATTGCTGCACTAGATGCACAGTTGGTGCTAGTTGTTTGTGTTTTAACAGTTAAAGATCTTCCAATCAAATTTTTCACTCTGAGTTCATGATGGATTATGGTTGACACCAGGGCTAATTTTTTTTTGCATTTTAATATCATGATTTGAAAGGGACATTTTCATATAACTTTATGTGAACTACACTTTCTGTATTTCTCTTGTAATCATTCTGTTATGGTATAATTTAAAGCTACCACCAGCAGCCACTTAGCTAGCCAGCAAGCTAACCTACCTTAGCACAAAGGCTAGAAACGGCTAACCTGGCTAACGTGGCTCTGTCCAGGGGAAACAAAATCCACCTCTAAAGCTCACTCATTATTAACATAGTTTATCTTGTTCAATCCATACAATCACAGAAGCTTAAAAAAACGTCAATTTGCAGTTTTATGTGGACATTATTGGCTTGGACCATTTTGTTAGCTTTGGACAGAGCCAGGCTAGCTGTTTACCCCGTTTCCAGTCTTTGCGCTAAGCTAATGTAGCCTGCTGCTGCCGGCAGTTTCATACTTAAAGTACAGATATGTGGGTGATATCAGTTTACGCATCTTGCTCTTGGCAAATCAATTTATTTCCCAATATATTGCAGTAATTGATATAATTAAATCTTAAGCTGTAGCAGCTGAAAGTTCACAGTAAGGTTGCTGCTGTTGCGGCTTAATGGTAACTGCAGCCACTGAATTTATAGCAGCTGTAGCTAATAAAGTAAATTTTGTCTGTTAAAAGGCTCTGTGTGTGCTGTCGCCTCTTCGTTCTCTCTCGGTCACAAATCACGTTAAAAAATTAAGAGCTGTGAAGCTGCTCTTCCCATCAGCCTGTGTTAGGCACTCAACTATTGATCATTGTAATCTATTGATTTTGTTTGTATCAGTTAATCATTTCATCTACAAAATGTCAGAAAATAGTAAAAAACAAAATCCAAAAAATACGCCCATCACATTTTCCCACACACCAAGATGATGTATTGAAAGCAAAACACATTCAGTTTACAAAAATGTATAAGAAAGAAAACTAGAGTAAAAATTAGATACTGATTATTCCTCTGTGGATGAGTAATCAATTAATCAGTTAACTTTCAACGCTAAAGAGTATTGTCAGGGATCATTAGTTAGATACCAGCCATTATCATATGCTTCCAGCAGTTTGTCATTATTACCGTAGGTCAGCTGGCCTACTTATCTGTTTATCTAATCAATAAATAGAATGATGCTCTCAATGTTGTAATTATATTTGAATATTGTTTAGTAAGTAAACTACTTCTCTAACTTACTGGCTTGAAAAATAAACAAATCCCAAGAGGATGTTGACAATAATCAACCACATGATTTTATCTGATTCTATTACTGTACAAACAAGATAAGTGAATATAATAACATGTTTGTGATGCACATTAATATCTTGTTTGTCTTGGTCTATGTAGGGCACAAAAACAGTTTAGTCAGAAAAATCAAAGTTACATATTTTCCTGAAATCGTTCAGCTCTAATTGGTAGTTAGTGAAAGCCTCAGTTGTTTGAACTCAAGGTTGTGGAAAAGGTAGAAGGTATAATTATGAACCTGTGAGCCACTGGCCTCCCACGGTTCTTTGGCTCACTAATGACTGTAGATGACGGTCTATCAGAGGACCACACCACCATCTGCAGTCGGAAATACAGTGTGGCTCTTGTGTTTGGCAGGAGCACTCAGCGAAATGCCAGCAGCCCAGAACTCAGTGACATTTCTTGAGGTACTGCTCTTACCTACAGGGGCCTAAACATTGACCTTCACTGCAAATTTCACATTCCCAAACAGCATCGCCTACATCTGCGTGGCTCGTGACCTCCCAGGGAATGACCCAGGGTGCTTCCTTTTTGGTACACATGCTGTGCATAAGAGAGAGAGACGACGATTGTGGGACCTTTTGAATAATGCTAAAGGAATGCGAGCGAAAGTGTTTGGGAACAGACTGGCCCCGGGTCAGCGTGTTGTAGCCGTGTCTGCCAGCTCGTTTTTATTCCTCTGCCATTCTTCTACTTGTTTCCCTTCGAGACTTCAACCCCCTCATGTGTCTTAAAGATTCATAGCTTCGCTGCTCAGCTGTTCTGTCATGGTTGTAGTGTTACACGCTTTATAAGAGGGGTAAGTCTGTAGCTGCCCATTACGCAGCAGTGAGGTCTTGGCTATCTGTGCCGGCCTGCCGGGGGAGGTCTTCGGGGACTGAGGCTGTAGGACACGAGCAGCTGTGACGACATTCACAGTCTGAAACAGTGTCTCTTTCTTTGCATCAGAGGACTGTTTCCTTCTGTTACTTCCTTATCTTTTCTATGCTTTTCTATTCTTCCATTCTATTTCTATTCCTCGTCCTTTCTGGAGCAGTCTGATTATTTGTCCTCTTCCCTCTGAGGAGTTACCAGCTGTATAGTGTTTTAGTGGTTGGCAGGGTCCATGACCTAGTTAAATATGGACTGAGAACAGGAAACTGAAGAGGAGTGAATGGCAAATGGGAGTTCGACTCGCCTTTATTGCTTGGGCTCTTTCTGGCCCCACCTCTGCTTGTCCTTTGAATGCTTTAAAGCTCTTTTACTCTGGCTTTCCATATTGATCAATGCCTTTTCCAGCCCACTTTTTAAAATCCTTGCTGTGTCAGTACTTTAAGGACAAATGGACTAGTAGTGGTGTTTGACGATGCAAGTGGGAGCCCAGAGAGATTTGATGCAGCTTTTTTGTTTTTAGGACGACCAGTTAGCACAGATTTCGGGAGTGTCATTACTCGCTGTGCAGAAATAGAAATGGCAATTATAACACCGTCATTCTGTCACTCTTCTTTTTTATTAATTCTCTCTCAGCTGTCAGCCTCTCAGTTGAAATGCTTCTGAAGTGGCCCCTTTCTGCCCACTCTCTCTCTGCACTGCTGCACTGGTCATCCTCAGTTGCCTCTTAAATAGCTCAGCACTGTGTGCTTTTTTTTTCCCATTTTTTTGTGTCACGTTGATTCTGCTGAAGTAGAAATGCACAGGACACAGTGGTGCGTCCTCCCACAGGCCCTGCAGACCACGAAGGGAGACAGCAGGGTGATTTATTTGCTTCTTGCAACACCTCCGCAGCCGTCTGACATCCCCTCCTCCCTCTGGCAGGTGTAATGAGAGCGCTGGTCATGGACAGATGATGGACGTGGAGACGTCGTACTCAGACTTCATCAACTGTGATCGCACAGGCCGCAGGAACGCAGTGCCCGATATCTCAGGGGAGGGGACAGTAGTGGCCAGCACCAGTGAACTCACCAAAGACCTGGCAGAGATGGACCTGAAGGCTGCAGGTCAGTGAACTGATATCTGAATACCTGTGTAATATAGTGTAAAAGGAAATATGCATACATGTGTGCTAAAGACCAGGGGGCCGCTTCACAAAGATATTTTAGGCTAGTCCGTAGTGTTAGACCGGTCTTAATTAGATTAGCCTAATGCAAGTTAGACAGTTTTAAGTTGGGATTTTGACAAAGTTAGAGCCTGACACAGGTGAGGGTGGATTATTCAGCTATTAACCCCCATCCTCACCTCGACTCTCATCGCTAGTGATGTACTGTTACGTCCTGTTATGAGGACAAAGCTTTGAGCAGTGCATGAATTTAGACGTCTGTCTGAAGTCTGACAAATACTTTGACCTGAGCTGTAGTCAAAGTCTCTACTTTTGAGAAACCAGCCCCTGGACCTGAGGGCACCAACATATCAAAACACAGACAGGTGGTATTATCTAGATTGTAATCTCAGTGAGATTGGATTGTTGTCGCCTCAGCACTAAATGAGCCATAACGGCAGCACAATGAGAGCTCGTCCTTGCTTCCTTTACTCTCAGTAGAGTGTCAAGTTGTTGCCAGGAACATGTTGCAATATGACGCAAATCCCCAGTCGGACAATTTTGTGTTAAGTCTTTGTTCTTCTTGACTTCCTTCAAAGTCAAAGACAAGTTTCCCATGACATGAATAAGCAATTTGACCGCCATAAATCAAACTACTTTTAACACTGGTCTGGTGGGAAACCTCAAATTTAGAAATAATCTGTTATCATGCTGACACTGTGTTGCTACAGGAAGTTGTAGTTCCTTCCTCAGAATTCTCATTATTTATTTCCTTCAGGAGCGTGAAAGCAGATTTATTCCCTGCTGTGAGGAATGCCGAACCATTTCTGAGCTTTATTATATACACTGTGACTGATCTCTGCGCATATTGTTTCCCACGCCCCCCCCCCCCCCCCCCCCCCCTCCCCAGAAGGAGACCCGGGGGCCTCCCCAGCCCCTGAGGCAGAGGGCTCCACCAGCCAAGACGCCCAGGGAAGTGGAGGCCCCTCCTAAACCCAGCCAGAGACTGAAGGGGGGCAGAGCCAAGGAGAGAAAAGTAGAGAGGAAGCAGGTGAAAGTGGTGAGACATGGGGAAAGGAAAGAGAGAGTGTATATTGGTTGTCCTAAGCGGACATGAGGACACCTTCGCTCACTGCCGGCCTGTTTGGGGCTTCCACGGCTCTAAATGTTCGCCTTTTTATTGGATCAGATTGTAACATGGGGAACAGAACAGAGTAGAACTGACATTTGAGATGCTTTTGCTTCATACTCTGTTAGTCATTTATATCCCTGACGAGTCGAGAAAGCACAGAAACTTTGGATTAATGTCTGTGGAGATGGACTGAGCGGAACAGAATTCATTTATAACAACACTCGAAACGTTGTTCCAGCCTAATATGGAACCGTGTCATGGAGGGTGTATTCATAATCACCTGTTTGTCATTTTCTTTCTATGTGTGTGTGTGTGTTTGTGACCCTCTTGTTCAATTTCATCGTCGAGTCGTCTTTTTTTTTTTTTTTTTTAGTAACAACCATAGTCACCATTATACTGTCGTGTACGGACTTCATATTTATTGCTAAATGTTCAGTGATAACTTTGTGATAGCAATTTTCTTTGTGTAATAAAATACTTATGAATTACTGTAACTGTTGTATTATATGTTTTCCGGCGTAATTCACGTGGCGTTTTGCAAGTTTCGGTTTTATTGAACGCAGCAGGCGCAGGAGCTGTAAAGGTAGTGAGTCCCAGCCAGGCAGGATTAATGAGATCAGCTCCGAGTTGTTCCAGAGCCATAAATATTACTGAATGCAGCTTTTGTGTACATTAGGATGGCCACAGGATGCCAGTGTTTACATTTCCACCTACATTACATTTCCCAGTGTTCCCATTTATCACTTTATACAATCAAGAAACAGCCGTTTATCTGCAAAGCTGTATAGACTTTTAGCAAGTGCAAGCCTTCAGAAAATGTCCTCTTTATATTCACCTCTTTATAGTACAATAAAAAAAAATGAAACGTATACACTCACTGAGCATTTTGTTAGGAACACCATGGTAATACTGGATAGTTTGTCCCTCGGTCCTCAAACAGCCTCAGTTCTTTGTGGTATAGATTTCACAAGATGTTGGGGACATCCTTTTGAGATTTTCGTCCATGATTTATCAGCTGCACGCTCACGCTGCCAGTCTGCTGTTCCACCAGGAGGTGTTCTACTGGATTCAGACCTGGTGACGGAGGAAGCCACTAAAGTTCACTGAATTCACATGAAGTCTCACAGTTTGAGATGTCTTTGCTTCAGCAGCCTCAGCAGAAATCTAGATTCATCAGACCAGGCCACCTTATTCTGGTCTTTAACTGTCCAGTTTTGGTGATAGTGTGCCCACTGCAGCCTCAGATTTCTGTTATGGGCTGACAGAACTGGAACCCGACGTGGTCTCTGCTGTTGTAGTCCATCCACATCAAGGTTGAACGTGCTGGTCATTCTGAGAAGCTTTTCTGCTCAACACAGTTGTAAGGAGTGGTTATCTGAGATACCTTAGCTTTTCTGTCAGCTCCATTCAGTCTGACCATTCTGCTCTGACCTCTCTCATCAGCAAAGTGTTTCTGTCCACAGGACTGTTGCTTACTGGATGTTTTTTGGGGGGCTTCATACTGAGTGAAACTTCGAGAGACTGTTATGTGTGAAAATCACAGGAGATCAGTAGTTTCAGAAAATACTCCAATCAGCCTGTCTGGCACCAACAATAGTGCCACAGTCAAAGTCACTAAGATCACATTTTTTCCCCTGTCTGGAGTTTGATGTGAAAATTAACTGAAGCTCCTCACCTGCACCTGCATGATGTTGTGAATCACGCTGCTGCCTCATTATTGGCTGACTGGATAATACCATGAAGTAGCAGGTGAAGCAGGTGCACAGGTGTTCCTAATAAAATGCTTAGTGAGTGTGTAAGGGCTGGAAAGGCTGGCAGGGCTTAGAAAATTATTTGAAATTGCTGTAGCAGCAGATTATCGGCATAAAGAAGTAGTCTGACATGCAGAAACATTCCATAGTAGCTTTTATTATGGTCAAATATATTTTTCACAAGTGCGAGCTGTGACTCTTACAAATGGAACTGCTTTTTCATTTAGAGACATGAAAAAAGTATTTTAAATAAATATATACATCAAAATAATTGAGAGAGTAATTGTGAAGTGCACAACCACATTAAGTCACCAGTGGTTTGTCCAGCAAGGCGACAACAGTGTGCCACCTAGTGTTGAAATGTAAGACTAGACTTTTGGTTTTGCGCTGTTTGTACCTGATGAGTCCTGTAGTTTTGCATGTGGTGGGCAAAAAGCACTTATGTTTGTAAAACCGGATTTCCTCATTTCACCCTTAAACCAAACGATGAATGTTCACAGTAAACCAAATTTTTCCCATAAGTAGTAAGTTCACAGTCAGCACTGCTTTCATTTATCCTTTATCACTTGCTCTCACTCTTTACCACAAATGTCTAGCGTACTATAACATAAAGTTTCAGCTATGACAGAGATGAATGATACCTGAAGGTTCCCTGATTCTCTTTATGACGACAGGATGTAAACACAAGATGAAAAGTGTATCCAGAGTTTTGATATAAAAAAAAAATTTGCTATATTAACAAAAAAACACTTCCTTGCACCTTGCAGAGCACCACGACATCTCCCAAAACTGTGCTGTAAACTAAAGTATTAAAGGTATGTAAGTATTTAGATGGAATACTGGCAAAATATAAGCCCTAACGCGGATGATGTACAGATATATGAGGTGAAGGGAGCAGCTTTATGATAAACAACATATGTGATATATTATACTATAAGTTTTATGTCTGGATACATTCCCTGTATCCAGTGGAGGGATTAAGGGTTCAGAGCGATTTGTCCCTGGGTTAGGTCACATTTCTCCTCAGATTTCCTCAACAATGTTTAAAAGGCAGTGCTCTGTATCATCCCATAGGCCTCACGCAATTTATAGACTAGCTCTTTCTTCTCCTCCTCAGGCAGGAAGCTCGACTCTGCAGACTTGATGTTCTATAAGACACAAGAAGTCAATAAAGAACAATTTTAGTGTGCTGTCAGGTTATACATTCACTTTAAAGTAGTAGTTTGATGTTTGGCACTCATTGCCTTTCTTGCTGAGAGTTAGGTGAGAAGACTGATATCACTTTCGTAATTGTACGGTAATTTGGTGTTACAGACTGGAAACAGGGAAACAGCTAGCCTGGCTCGGTCAAGTTACCTCATAAGCTCACTAATGAAGGTGTTATATTTTGTTTGTTTAATCTGTACAAAAACTAAAATATAAAAATAGTACTTTATGGTTTTACGGGGGGTGGGTTCTTCCTGGAGTCGACACCATGGGATTGCCAGGCAACCAGCTGAGACTTAAGGAAGTCACTGCACCCCGCCAAGAAACAGCCTGGTACATTCTGTTACTTTTGGACGCAGCCAAGCCAGCAGTGTCCCCCATTCCAGTCAAACTCAGTGCATATGCTAACCTGATGAACCTGGATGTAAAGCACAATTCTTCGCACACTGTCTAAAAGCATCAGGAATAATAGTATTTCAATGGGACTGAAGCTTTTCAGTGCCCAGTGGAATACTTCTTTGATCTTTTGTTCTCCTGCTTTCATTAGCAGCGGACAAAGGCATCGCCACGCACAGGGTATCTGCTCCCCATGCTATCATTTCAAACCACATTCAAACGCCTTCTTTCTGTGAACCACTGCCCCAATTATTCATGCATTTGATCTCACCAGTCGTTTGAATTCCTCCTCTGTGAATCCCATGTACTTGTGTGCGGTGCTGTAGTCGAGGTGCAGGGTTGAGTTGAAGATCAGAGGGTCATCTGTGTTCAGGGAGTAGTTGGCCTTGTCCTTCCTGAACCTGCATAAAGGAAGTAATGACATCCAAAGAAAAAGTGTCTACATCTGCTTTAATGCAGGTTAACTAACAGAACGTCACGTGAAATAAAAGCAGCTCACGTGATGACAGGATGCTTGGTGAAGTCCGGGTCGCAGGCTCCTGTCAGCTTACTGGAAACAGGACACACCTGCAATCAGAACAGCACAGCGAGCTCTCAGAGGCCTAACTGTTGCAGCTGTTCTCCTACCGGTTGTAACACTTAAGTCCCCACTAGGGGTCACTGTATCACTGTGTCACCACTGGGGACTGAGCTACTGTCAGTCAACTGTATCACTATAATTACCTGATAAAACAATCTCACGTTCCGTCTGTAATGATCAAAGGTATCAGTGTGTGACGATGAACAGCACATAGTACATTCAGCTGATTACATAACAGGATCATTTCAGCATGTCTGCATTTTTAATGCAGCCACAATTTAATAACCTTGTCGGCGACTCAGCTGTTTTGATGGAAATAGCAATGAATTTGGATATTTCCTTACCTCAAAGTGCATGTTTTGAGCCAGCAGATTTTTGTACAGGACTTGGTCTTCCAGGGTTCTGTAACCATGTCCAACACGTTCGGCTTTCAGCACCTCCACAGCCTAAAATATTAGACAGGGATCACAAGATGCAAAAGGCTATAAACTACAAAAAAAAAAAAAAAAATTCCTTGTAGTACATGTCAGCAGAATCTGCATGCAGGCTATTTCTAGAGGCACACTTGCAACTGTTGTGGCATAGCCGAACTGTCACTTTGAAGGATGGCTTGCTTAGAGAGAGGCCACTTTATGTTGGCAGACACAGTGCAGTGGGATCATACCGTGGTTTTAAATAAAAAGACGTTGAGACATCGCAGCTGAGATGGATGCAAACAGCAAACAATAATTGCAATATGTGCACCTACACATATGTATTTGTATGTGTTTGTGTACTCCTTTGAGCATTTGTTGCTGTGGATACAAACTAGTCAGCGTTAAAATATGTAGTCCTTTGTGATTTGAAGGGCCTTCCATTAATGTTCCTTCACCGACTTTTTTTATTTGGATCTCTTCCCTAAAAGCCCGTCTAGTCATTTCTAATGTTAGTGCGTGACTCCATTGTTTTGTTTAGTCAATTAAGTTCTCAGATGTTCTCACCACCCAGTTCAGAAATGTCTCACGTCATTGTTGAGCAGCTCACCTCCTTCACCACAGACGCCGGGCCCACCTCTCCGGCATGAACCGTCCTGTGGATCCCACAACGCACTGCCTCCTGTCAACAAAATCAATCATGGAGCACATATGCAGCCAAACAGCACAGCCAAACATCTGCCTTTCACATCTGCGACACTGCAGCATCTACTGAGGTTCTTTTATCATCCTGACAGGTTTTTGTACACACTTGTTTTATTTTGTATCAGAGGGAAAGAAAGTGTTGCTTTGGCTCTAGAATAAGAGAACAACATTCTTCACTACATAAACTACTAAACAAAGAAAGATTGTTTACATCATCAAAGAGGGAAAACTAAACGCAGCCCTCTGGTTTGAACATCTGTTTTCATTTTGGCATTTGATAACCTTGGACACTCCAAGTATGCCTTGCTTAATCTGCATGTATGTATCTAGAGGTCACATAGTTATGAAGATAACCCTCAGTATTAGCCTGGACTCTGCTCTGTCAGTTCTGCTTCTCGTTAATAATTGAAGCACATTTCCATTTCTTCCATCAACACAGATTCAGCTTGATGAGGTTTCAGATCCTCTCTCCACTGCAGATAGTGAGAATGCTTTCCGGAGAATTGAACCACATGTATAATACGCTGTAGTTATATAATAATGATAATAGATATTTATATATGGTGCTAATATCAAAACTAGATGTGACGCAGTGCTTTAAAATGAAAAATGAAACGGAAACTATGCACAGTAAATCATATACTGTACGCATACAACATACTGATAAAGTCCCCTAAATATACAAAACACTTCATACATACAGTGCATATACCAGCCTGCGTACACACACAATTACACACATGCAGACAAAATGGCCTGAATTTAAAAAAACAAAAACAAAAACAAAAAACAAACAATTAAAAAAATAGTATAAGTTAAAATAAGTTTCTGGAATATATTTAAAAGTGGGTCCTGATTTTGCAAATCTGAGTTAATATTAGTTTAGTCTAATTATGGGCAAATCATTTCCGTGGTATTATGGCATTATTGATGTGCAAATACTATACTTGTAAACCATCACGTGAAAGCTCTGAATTATTGACCAGTTATCTGCCTCAAATGGCTATTGACTGGTTGTATTTTAACCTTGTCGTCACACAGGTTAAACAAATTGTAGTGATCGGCCTTGTACACACACACACACACACACACACACACACACACACACACACACACACGTTTGCCATCTCAAGTACAACATTAGTGACTGATAGAAAACAGACACAAAGAATTTTCATTTTGTGTTTACTGCCCACCTCTACGCTATCACTACATCAACACATGCCTGAGTGTACGGCTGGTGATTAGTGCTGCCATGGTGACAACCTCCAGGGCCTGTGCTTATCATGGTTCTAGCAAGCAGGATGGAGAAGTTGTTAGCTGAAAGTCACAACAGACTGTAATGTTAAACTATACATGACTCAAATACACAAATGCTAAATATAGAAATGTGTAGTAACAGAAAACCAAAGGAAATACCTAGTAACAGCCAGATGCTGATAAAGAGATAAAACTTCCACCTCTATTCATTTTCCTACACTGTCCTAAACTGTATACAGTATATTGGCTGAAATATTATGATCTGTCCCCAGGCAGTCAAGCCATCCTGTGTCCATGCAAGCAATTAATTTTAGGTAAGACTCTGTCCCCTTCCACAGCGGCAGAGTATTAACTGATTAATCTACTTCATTCATTACGGTCTGACAAGCAAAATTGATTACTTACTGTGGTGTTCTCTGAATTAATCAATAAATGCTGGCTGAAAATCAAATTGAGTTTTTCTGAGAATCCTCAGAGTTTAAGAGGAAATTGGTTTGGGGATATTGGGTTTTACTCCCATACTGTTTTTATAACAGATAAAGACATTGAAATCCTCATCAGTTTGACAGTGGAAAAAAAAAATAAAGATCTATGTTCATAAGAAAAACTGTCAGTTAGCCGTAACACCTGAGCTCAAACCTGTTCCACAAGCCACATCACATCCTCGAGACACCATGAATGTCTGTACTGTTAAAATATTTCAGTCTGGACTAAATAGTGGACCAAAAGATTGACATTAGTCTTTAAAAACATACCACGGTGTTTATAATTTGAACCATTTCCACCATCTACAAATTCTTTCTAAACATTCCTGAAAGTTGCGATAAACTGCAGCCATATTTCTATCAGCCTGCAGTCTGTGGGAACACGAGGTGGGCTCCGTGACTGTCAAATCTTTTTAGAACCTCGAAATGACATTGATCCACTATAAATAAAATTGATGGCCACTGTACTTTAATGCCAAAGTAATCAGTCCACTTTTATTTATGCTGTCTGTAATATCCCTCCAGCAATCACACTTCCTGTTAAACTGTGTAAGGAATCGCAGGCTTTTTCAAAACATTCACATTCAAGGGCACAAAAGACTGAGCTTTTCACGAAGCAGTGAGACAAGCTGCTGCATAGCTGACCTCGGTTATTATTATGACCATTAACTGATTTTGTTGTTGCAGTAGTAGTTGTTGCTCAGTGCTTCGCATGTGAGGCTGTGATTAAAGGGACAAAACAAAGACACAGCAAAGCCCCACGCCTTTTTAATCTTCCTCATGCTTTGACTGGAACAGTCTGCTGTTATTAAAGGACTCACCTCATAGGCCCTTATGTGTTCTGGATTGGCTTCACATTTGAGTGACTCATCACCTGCCAGATCAATGGCGACCACACCCTCGCTGCGATATTTCTTACACAGCTCGACCACGTCCATGGACCAGCCTGGAGAATGTAAAACAGACATTACTACACGGTTTGGTCCTGCCAACTCAAACCACACACATGCAGATGATGAGTAGATGAAATGGGATGACACAGCATCATGCTACATCCATGTCCATATATATAGATATAGATATAGATATAGATATATAGATATAGATATAGATAAATAGATAGATATAGATAGATAACACATAAATGCACACACAACCATACATACATCTGTAGTCTCTTACAGAGTGAAATCCAAAATAGGAAATGGCACATATGAATTGCAGTTGGCAGCTGGGTTACATAGATAACAGCTGCGTGAGTGGAGCGTATTGCAACATACATACGACTCCAGTTACTTCTGCTTCTGATACAGGAACCGATCGAGTTGCCACAGTTAACTGCGGTACACCTTTTAAACTGTGCACGCCATAGATGTTGCTAATGCTGCTAATTCTAATATAGCACATTATCACTGTCCTGTGAAAGCCATGTATCTCCAAAACAGAATGGCTCTGTTAATCCTTTACCTTTTCATCTAGTGCCATCATCAGGTCAAAGGTATAATTTATCTATTGCTTTGGTTTATAACCAAAAACATGCAAAACTAAAGGCATTCGCATCAATATCAAAAGTAGTTAAGTGCTAATTAGCACGATAGCATGCTAATATCTTAAACTAGGATAGTGAACATTGTAAACCTTATACCTGCCTCAAATCAGCATGTTAGAACTGTCATTATGAGCATGTTAGCATAGTGATATTAGCATTTAGCTCAAAGCACTACTTTGACTAAGAACTGCTTGCACTCTTAATCTTTTCCAAAAAAAATGTTTTTTTAATTTGACTTAACAAGAGAGAATGTTCTGAACCCATGAAAAAGCTCTCAGTCCTTCAGCTCATTTGAAAAATTCAGAATCTTTAAATCTGGAGACGCGTGGTTTTGTGACGCATGGACTTGTAAGGGTTTATCATATGCATTAACATTTCTATGCATATTGTGTTTTTTTTTCCTGTGGTGCTCCTGCTCATTACTTGATAAGGATAACCGAGGCAGAGCTATTGGACGGGACAGAAGACAGTACAGTAAGGAACCTTATCTCACAAGGCAGTTTTGGCAGACAGGAGCATGAACAGTTCATTACTTGGCATGTGGCGCATGCAGCATAGAATGGACCTGGCTTTGATACTGAAGGCCCTCTCCCCCTCCCTGAGGCCCTCGTTAACCAAGTGCACCACCTCATCTGGGCTCAGGTCACCTCTGAGTAAAGAAAACACAGAGAAAAAAAAAAATGAAATGAGCCAAACTTAGTATTTTCCTCCCTAAAAGCACAACACACAATTTTTCACCAATAGCTGCAGGTATTCATAAAGACTTACTCTTTCTGGTTCCATGGTATGGGATCCACTTTCGTGTTAGCCAGAAAATGAGGGCTGTATCTGACCTCCACGTAAATCACTCCTTCCTTTGCTTTGTCCTCAACAAACTCATAGGCTATCCTCTTTATGGCCTCTCTGTCTCCACTGAAAAAGAACAGAGAAAAACTCAAAATTAATGACATGACTGTTTGGCTTTGATAAACTTATCTAAATGATAATGAATAAAACCATTAATCACTGCTAATCCTTTATCTAAACTGTGGCTTTCAAAATGAGAAATTTATGCATCTGCACAGTGTAACCGATATGATTATACTGACTTCATAGGTAGTGTGATTTTTTTGGGAGAGCAGGGGAGTTTTAAGAAAAGTTTTTAAAAATCTTTCAGATTTATATTTTATTTCAGCCTTCTTCTCTGGTAAATATTGTAAATTGTAGTAAACATAAGTGACTAGTGGTAACGGTGTGGTTTCAAGACATATACATTTTATATATCAAGAAAATTAATCAGTGGTTATCACTGTTGTTAGCTGCAGCCCTTCGGCTAAGTCAGGGCAAGTCTTCAACAAAAATAATAATTCTGTGGAAGGCCTTTTTTTCCCCCATAATTTCAGCCACCCCTCCTCACCCCAGCAATTTTAATATCATCCCTAACCTTGTGGTTATTACATTTTACAACTAAACCATTTCTGTCTGTCTTGCCCATATAACTGTACTGCATGAAAATGCAAAGTAGTGTTATGGAAATATTAGGATATGGTAAGTATGTAAATAGTAGAACCCGTTTCCCTAGTTCCTTTAGACTCAGCAGCACATTTTCTGTCCCCACATCACGTGACGAAAAACAACACCGCTTCCAGCATTTGCACTGAAAAATGAATGCTCATCGCACAGGTCTGAATGCCTGTTGTTCTCCAGTGTCCTCTCATTACACACAACCACATCACTGCCCAACTCAAATAACAATTCTGCATGAGCTAAACTCACCTAGCAAGTTCCCTGTGTTGTTGAAGCTGTACTGCACACAAGGCTTTCAAGAGCCTTGATACAGAAGGGTCCATTCAGCACAACTGCGTGCTGCAGTCCAGCCACTACAGGCCGCCATTGTTGAAAGATTTTACGGCCATTGAGTATCTGAAAGACTGTATTTGGTCTTTTCTAAACAGCCCTGTCACTGGAGGACTAAATATAAGACAGAGTGACACCGGAAAGGGTTTCATACAACTTTACTCTCCTTTTAGTTTGGTCTCCAAGGTGACACTTGATCTCGATAATGATGTGTTCCTGTTCTGCATGTCTGGCATTTAAAATCAACTCCCTCCCACCTCGCGCTACAGAATTACATTGCGTAATCTCGTTGTGTCTTACATCCCAGTACCATCACTCACAAACTATACAACACACTCTGGTTTTTAAAGACATAATTGTAGTAAATGCATGTGTGTGATAAACTGCGTGACTGGACTTCATTGTAAACATTTCTGTGACACTAATGAGGTGGACCCTGACACTTAATCTCTCAAATCTCGCTCTTTGTACTGCCTGTCACCTGCTCAGCAAGAAAAAACCTTGGGTAATTATGAAACTGAATCATTGAAGCAACATGTCAACACTTACGCAACCACATGCATGTATTCAGCAAACTTTCCCAGGAACTTGGTGAGGGTGGCAGGCTGTTCTAGAATAATATACGGTTTCATGTCCTCCACAGTATCTGCTGGCAGAAAGATGCCGCGCCTCCTAGAAGAAGAAGAAGGAAAAAGAAACAATTCAGGGACAGTGCTGAAATTTGTACTGAGCAAAGAAAAACTGAAAAGAGGGCAGTTGTTTGTGTGATGTATTGAAGCCTGAGCTATCGCCTTCACGGCTGAATTATATATTATTTAAAAAAAACAAGCCTCTGAAACTAGTATTCCAGGATTCATTCAGCATATTGTAAAACTATATTCTGAAAAAAACTTGTACCGCTCTTTACTTTAGAGCTCCACTCACACTGGATTTTTGAGGCTGATACCAATATTTGAGAGTTAAAGCTGCTCTTAGCAATTTAGCGTCTTTCAGCTCATTGTTTTGGTTTTGCCATCAGCAACTTTAATGTTATGGTTCACTCTCATCAGTGTTGTTTCCAGACATACACTGAACACAGTGAAACATTTTGCAGCTCAGCAACTAAGGACTCACATATTTCTCGCAGAAGCTGGTGTAAACCAAAACCAGAGCTAGGAGAATCACAGAAAGACGACTGAATGCTAATGTTGCTCCATATCTGCTGGTTGTGTAAATAAGCAACTGCTTGCTAACATCTTTGCCACACCTACTTTATAAGGTGATACCATGCCATTATTGTATTTAACGCATGTTACACTGCCCCCAGGTGGCCAAAAACAACAACAACAACAAAAAACTAAATTTAATTGCATTAAATTACAACATGAACACAACACAAAACCTAAGAAAAACTATTTCTGAGTATGAAAAGTTAACTAACTTACTTGGCAACGTCGAGAATGGTCTGCACCCTGATGGCTCCATCGAGGTGCACGTGAAGCTCAACCTGTAAGTGATATTAAATTTAAAAAATCAGTCAATCAAAACAAGTTATTTTCTGAGTTTAGTCTGACTGAATTGTGTGGTTTAGAAGAGAAGAAGAGCAAAATGTCAGCTATCCAGTAGTGTTAAAAAGAGAGTAGTGACTGTGCTGCAGCTCAATGTTTTGGCTGCAGCCCATCATGAATGCAATACGCATGACTGGGCAACGAGTGGTGGAAAGGCCAGGGGTGCCAGAGAAGGGTCAGAGAAGAGTAAGTGTTCTGGCTCTCCTTCCAACGCTGAGAGAGACGTGATTTATCTTCGCAGATGACTCCCATGAATCTCTGCTCCTCTTTCAACAGCTAACGCATAAACAACGCTCATTAGTCAGGGTGAGACTCAAATTAGAGTTTCCTTGCTAGAGGCATTTAATTCTAATATCTGGTTGAAAGTGATGACGATGAAGAATGAGCACGGTTATGTAAATCAGCATCTAAACAGACAAATTGGTTTCAGAGTTTATAATGGCCAGTGTGCAACAAGAAATTAAAGCAATGTAAAGCCAAAGATCAAATCTGTTTGCAAAGACCAAATGCACTGCTGCCTTTAACCAGCAGGAGGCAGCAATGCACTTGCAGTGCCTAGTCTGCCGGAAATGAAAAGACGAAGAAATCAAAACAACACAGATTGGGCCGATTCCTTGGTGCAAACCAAAATCACCCAATATGTTTGACGCACTCGTGTTATATCATTATGGGCTTCTCAAAATTTTCAGACGTCGTGGACAAAGCCAGCTTACACGATTTGAGAACCAACTATATGAGTATGTACTTCCACATATGCAGAAACGTCAGTTGAGTAGACGGTCCTTCAACACGACATTTTTGTGTTCACACTGCTAAAAGAATGTGGCCACATGTGGCACAGACCATGTCCAAATGTAATCTGAGTGACCGGATTCGTAAACTCTGTTGATCTATGAGGTTTAAGGCAGCAGTCGATGAGCTCGTTGAACACTGCTGGGCTTCATCCAGCTGTTTCTCTGGAGAACTCCGGCTGTTTTAACTTCTGACTTTCACCACTGAGTCCTTTGGGAGAGGAAAGGCTCAAAGCAAAACAAGACATTTTGAGGACATAAAACTCAGGCTCAAGGGTATGAATTCATCAGCATCTGTTAAAAGATGGATTTGGAAACGTGGCAAATGACACAGCACAGTGCGTGTTTTCTAATGAAAATGTTCCACTTCAGAATTTAGAATTTTTCACTATTTTCTGACGATACATGCAAAAAATCAGCAGATTCATTGATACTGATAATTCTGGTGACAGTTTTGTTTCAGTCCCTTTTTAAGCAAAAGCTCCATACGTTCTCTGCTTCCTGCGACTTGGAGAGGACATCACTTCGAAACTGGAGGTAATTTTTCATTATGTTCTGATGATGTGTGGGCCGAGTTCTTCAATGATTAATACGGAAAATAACCTGTAATAACCTGTTAATATATAATGAATACAACTGACACTTGCAGCCCTAATTATGTCTAACAGCTGATTAAACCTGCTTCCTTATCAACTTAATTTTATAGAAAATGAATTCATGTACATGTTGTGCAGCTGTGTCCATCTCTGTTTGACAAAGGCGGGAAAAAAAGGACGAAAACATCAGATGTTTCTAACCAAATGTTTGCGACAAGAAACGGTTTGTTTTGTTAAAACTGTTTGAATCTCATATGTTTACATCTACTTTCTCCCCTTAAAAGCCTGATGTGTGGGTCATGTGATTCTGAAGCTGTTCCAGATAGAGGACAGCTGTTTAACCCATCTGCAATTTAAGGAAATCCTGCGGATGTTCTTTCAGCATAGACAGCACTTCCTGTGCTACTTCGTGGTAATTTATCATTATGCTAAATTTAATCTGCGTTTTGGTAAATCCAGCTGTGTTACTGCACAGCAGGCTCTGGTTAATTGACTGATAAAACATATATGTGTTGAACTGAACTGATAGTCCAGACATTTGAAAATGTAATTTAAAAAAAACTATTCGCTGATATTATATAGACCAAACAATTAATCGATTGATTAAAAAAATTAAGAGCAGATTCATTGATAATGAAAATATTTGTTACCAGCTCCACTTACAATACTGTTATAACCCTGTAGCCACTCTACTGTGACCACAGCCAGCGTATGAGGTGAACTGGTGGAGGCTGCTGCAGCAGGCAGTTACCCCATGCCTGGTATCAATTCTACTACAGCAAATTAATATTTAATGAGATTATCTCTGCAAGCAGCCACCGCTCCCTGAGATCTCTCCTTTTACAATCCACAATCTCTTCTGGTGTCACACATCTCCCTTTCTTTCTTTACCCGTCTTTTCTGTTTCTCTGTCACAGACACAGTCATTTCCTGTCTTCTTATCACCTCAGTCTCTATATGCATGCTCAGGTGCATGCTCAGTCAGCAGGAAGACTCCAAAGGGCACTAGTGAGTATTCGCCTCACGCCTGAGAGCCTGACATGCATGTCAAACTACCTGCGAATTAAAGGTACTTTACCAGCCTTGTTCTGCCAGTTTGCAGCCAGTATTCTGAAAATCATGCACAGCCTGAAGCAGCAGAGCATCGGTGACATGAATTAAAAGTGGTTCCCTTCATCATCCAACCAGTTTGCATGAATGGAGAATCCCTCTGAGCACAGAGCAAAGCTCTGGCAGGATCCAGTCTCTGTTTCTGAAGTCAAGGGTTCAGAAACTGAACTGAACAGAAAAAAACAAAACAAACAAACAAAAACAAAAAACAGTGAAAAGCTGATTCTCTTCATACCACAGTTCCGCGTGTCCAGTCTTGTTAAAAGCCGGGTAATCACATGTCAAACTGCAAGCAATGGAAATGTTCTTCCTTGATTTAATACGGGTATGAAACAAACACGAAGAAAACAGTAACTAATGTCTATTTTAATAAGGATATACTTCATTTCTGTCTATATTTAACCATTCTTCTTCCTCTTCTTCCTTGTTACATGGACTCTTATGACACTCACGCTGTCATAACGTGCGTGAAATCAGGAAAAAGTGCGCCCCTTAAATAATCCACCGGCTTTAAGGTATCAGTGCTTACAGCACAGAGCACCGGCTGATAAACGTACCTTTGGCTTGTTGAATACCACTTGTTCAGAAGTGTGATCGGCCATCGTGGAGAGCCTACGGTTGCCGGTGAGTCTGCCGGTGCACAGAGAGCTGAGGACTGGAGAGCCAATGCTTATCGCAGCTCGCCTGGCTATTATACGCATGACTCGGGGACACGCCTTTATTCTCACAATACCAAAAAAAAAAAAAAAACAGCACCGCGAAGGGCTCGTTTGCTGTCCAACAGACACGGCACAGAACCTGCAAGCTTGTACGGCTCAGAGTGTGCATTAACCTGCGTGGACTACAGTAGGTAGAGGGATTAACGGCCCTGTAAGGCAGCAGCTTTACGCCCATGTGATGAGAGCTTTACCTCCGGGCTAATTAATTATGTCAAACCGCGTTACGAAACACAACAAATTGCGGTATTCATAATAACTACTCGTCGTTTAGTCTACAGACAGATAACGGTCTCTCTGTGATGAATATGTTGCAGCGGGCCTGTAAGTGGGCTTACGGGTCATTCATCCCTGGGTCTCCCTCTGTTTTCTCAGAAGCACCGGTTCCTGTCCTCAGATGAAACTTGGGTGTTTCCTAGAACAAACAAACAAGCAAACAAACAAGTTTTATGAGAATTGTTCATAAACCCTGATTTTTTTTTTTTTTTTTATGTTTCAGAGGTCTAGAATACCCCAGCTGTAAAACATGGTTAAACATGGATTATTTTATTTGTACATAAGAGGCCTGACAGGGAGTCAGACCTCTGTGGGATAAAACTGACCCCAGACATAGCCAGTGTCATTATATGGTGCTGTACATTTCTTTGTTGGTTGTTCATGCGTAACTAACATATAAGACATAAAATATTTTCTTATTGAGGAAGCATTTATTTAAAAAAAATAAATAACAATAACGTGAAAACAAAGATGTTGACATTTTGAAAACACTGAGTATTTGTTTGGTTGTTGAGAAAAATAATGTGTTTCATAACAATTCTTCCTTAAACGTGTACGTTGAATTCAGCGGAAACTCAGAAGTTACCACTTCGGTACTGACTATAGATACAATACCATATATTTTGTTTTGATATTATACATTTAAATAAAGAAAGCAGCTAATGTAACAATTCTTCCTCTTCTTCTTCTTCTTCTTCTTGTGGTTATTGCACATATGCGGTGGGCTCAGACATGAGGAAGTAAAAGCAATGAAAAAAAAAAACATGGGTTAAATATTTTTTTGAAAATGGCTAACAGCTCCACAGTGCTGAGTCTAAGGTGTTAACCTTTAAAATGTAATACTTGTACACTATTTTTGTGTGTCTCATTAGGGAGAGAAGCAAATGTGATGGTTTTTTTTTCAGAACAGTGTGTAGTGCAAACACAGGAGAAAACAGAGAAATAGCACATCACAAGGTCAAGAGTCCCCCTTTGGTTTATAGTGTGAGGGCCATGGACATTGCTGCTCATCAGGGAGCATCGGTTTCACTTGTGCTTGCAGTTTTTATTCAGGGATAACCCCGAGACTTGGCACCATATTCGAAAAGTTGTGAAACTATAGCGGAAGATGTCTTTCCAGTGTTTATAAATGTGGGATATTTTTATTCAGATGTTGAGCTAAGAAGAAAAATATCCAAAAGGAAAACAACCTACAAATGACTGAAACATGTTTGAAAAGGATGATAATAACTGCCTCCAAATGTCTTTGTGCATATGCACAACTCATTCCAACCTGCCACACATCTGGAGCCGCATGAGGCTCTCTATTAGAGAAGCGAGGACATGAGAGGATTTTTAAGAACAGTTTGTACTGCAGACAACACATCACGAGGTCAAGTTTCCCTATTTAGTTTTTATTGTGTTGACAAGACGCAGACACGCCTCTGTCTTAAGAGACCTGAAATAAATGATGGAAAGCGGGAGGTCAGTTAATTGCTTAAACAGCTGGTGATGATTAAAATGTCATACATGCGTGCAGATTCAAGCCTTTAACCACCAGTGTTCTCTTGCGAAACAAACCCCATGTGTGTGACTTGCTCTTTTACTTCCACTTCCATTGACCAATTTCTTTTGTTTGCATATTTTTTTCCTGCTATGAAACACTGAGAAACAGCTGCACTGACACTTTTCATGTCATGTCATGTGCTTGAGCCTTTTTCAGTCTTAAATAAAATATTGTTTTGTCACTTACTCCAAGTAACATGGTCATATCATTGTCCTTATTGGAGGTTTTGAGTTTCCTCCTGCTTCATCTGTGGTGCTCAAAGCTTGAAAATGAGATCTGAACATCTTTTTTAACAGCAGAGTGTAAAGTAAAGTAAAATGTCCTGGTTACTCAGGTTAATCTTCTGCTCCTGCTGTCATCAGTTTTCACAGAAACAGATGTAGTGTAAACCTCATCAAGACTGAACCTGTACAGAGGTTGCTCTGCCACCGGAGCATCACATGTGTCTTTGTCAGTTAGCACCACCTCGTGGTTGTAGCTCACAGGAGGCCCGGGGTGTTTTATCAACAGGCAGCCCATTCAGATTCAGATACACTGTGGTAATGGAAAATAAATGCACAAACAAGTATCCACTCATTAGTGTTTAAACAGTTCAGCATTAGTCCTCATAATCACATGAACAAAGACTGTGCAAGGACTGACACTTGACATAAATCTGTTTTCTTATCCTGGAACCTTGGTTTCATTTTTGCAGTTTTTATTCGGGGTTAACCCCAAGACTTTGGCTTCATATTCGAAAAGTTGCACCAATGTTGAGAAACTACAAGTGTGCAGCAGAGGATGTCTTTCCAACATTTATAAATGTGTGATATTTTACTCGGATATTTTGAAACCAGCTATCATAACATACAAAAACATACAAGAGGAAAACAACGTGCACATAACTGAAACATGTTTGAAAAACATGATAATCGCTTCCAAATGTCTACAGTGTTCGAACTGCCACTTTTTGTTATAACGACTGATTTTTCCTGTCTGAATGAAACACACTCCGATCTGTCACACACCTGGAGTTTCATAAGGTTCTCTGTCAGAGAAGCAGACATGAGAGTGAAAAAAATAAGAAGTGAAAAATAACAAGGTCAGTTACCCATTTACGTTGTGTTGACAAGACGTGGAGCAGCCTTTGTTCAACGAGACCAAAAATAAATCAAAGCTACATAACTACTATTTGAGCAATTACAAACTTTTAACTTCAAGTTGCTTCTCACTGCGTTAAAATAGAAATGTGTAATTAAATCCTGGGATAGTAACTTTTAATGTTTACTTTGGTTTGGTTAAATACAGAAAATGATTTAGATACATTAAGGAAATAGAGGAAACAAGATATGGCGTGTCGAGAGACAGTTTAAGAGTTACTGGAAGGCTGACTCCATTTTTATTTTTTACTCTCCAGCCTGGATGTTTCAGTCTTTCTGCTCAGCTAAGCTAACAGGATGAAGGCTCCAGCTGCATGAGTATTTCCCAACATTTTTAGCAAACAGACCCCTACTAGGCCCTGTTACGTTGGATAGATCATTTGTAGGTCATTGCAGTAACTACACTGGCAAACAAGCAAATGCGAGTGTTGAAAATCTTATTCCAAATCCATGGGCATTAATATGCTGTTGTAATAGACGCCACTCTCCTGGGAAGACTTTCCATAACAAAGGGTCCTGGCTGCAGTGCAGGCTTGGAGTCAGTGTTTCAGTAGGGTCTGCTATTTCTTTATGCACCTCATGGACAGGGTTAAGACAGCACCTCTAGCGTTCACTAATCAACATGCATCATTTTGTTTGTTTTATGTGTAAAAATGGCAAGCTGTGGTTTTACAGTGGGTTCTGTGGTCTGGTGCAGTGACTTTGTTTTTTATCAGTTAGCCTTTAGTGGATGTTGTTTTCTTTGAACAGAGCCAAGGTAGCTGTTTCACCTTGTTTCCAGTGTGTATGCTGAGCTAAGAATGCAAAATTCCACCAAATGCCAAACTAGTATTTGAAGATTTCCCTTAACTGGTGTTGAAAAGGCCCCACAGCAGCTTGTTACCAGAGTCTGAGTCACTGAGCACAAAGTTGTAGCAGCACAGTCAAGTCCTCAATGATCAGTTCTGGAAGTGAAATTACTTACCTGGTTTTCCGGCTTGTCACAAGTGTCAAGACAGCAAAGATGACTTGACTCGGGGTCAGCGAGTGGTAATGTTAGTGAAAGACTCGTCTGCCAGAGAACTATGGCTTGTTGAAACTGTCAAAGCTGGAGTGGAGATTCTGGTCAAGGAAAAAACTTTCACCTGCCCTCCCCCAGGATGAGAAGGACTCTGAGCTGGTCTGATTAGAGACAAATCCATGTGGACATCTGTTAGGAGAAGATATAAAAAAAGGCCTGTAATGATTGATTTTGGTTGTAGGGCCCCCTGCCATTAAAAATGCCTCGCAGGTGGCACTGAAACAAAACCTAAATAATTCCTGTTCTTTTTGACGATTTCAACTTCAGGGTCTTACCCAAACCATGAAAATAGCCTCAGACTTAAAGTACATGGCCATTCTTTGGCCAACATAGTTTTATGCTCCAATAAATAATGTTCATTGAACAAAACTATTCCAGTAACATCCAAGATATAAACTATGTTAAACACATTGTATTGCATGAGGCCCTGTTTTAGTTCCTGACCATTAAAACCCTCTTCAGAATGAAAACTTCTCTTCATCCTCTGTCATATCAAATGACTCTTCTCAGTGGCACTGTGGCAAAATTCCTGCCTGGGACATTGTTGGTCTATGTTTGGTTTTCAAACGCTGCATCAAGCTTTTCAACTTTTACAACTTATATCAGAGAAGCATAGAATAGATCAGCGTGGTAGAGGCGAAGGCTGGATATCACTTCAAACAAAACAAACAGATACTGTGAAGATGAGAATAGGGATCATTAAGTTCAGGAAGAAATATATGAAATATAAACCTGTTGTACATTTGAACTTTCCTTATTTGGCCACTAGAGGTCTCTTTAACCTAAAAAAAAAAAAACAAAGTTTGTGCAGCTTCTGGTTTAAGAGCAACAGCAATAATGTTTGGGTCTCTAAACCCTCCAGACTGTCTTATAAGAACAAACCCTTCCCTGGTGAAAGACAAATTCTTAAATATAAAAGCATTTGTCCAAAAACAAAAACAAATGTTTTTTCTTCAAAAGTACTTGATAGTATAAGTACATTTTATTGAATACCCATATTCCTTTACTTAGGTAAAATGCCAGTGCTGTTACTTATACTTAATTAGAAGAAGACTAATTAGAAGATGATCACATACCACTGCAATATATTTTGGAACAGACTCACGGGAGGGAAAGTGCCATAGGAAGTTGTAACGTGAAAGGGGAAAAGATATTTGACTCTTCTCATTCTCGTCTTCACACATATCTTCACACAGGATGTGTGAAATGTTCAGCAGAAACCAGACAATTCTACAAACACTGAAAAGTTACAATGCAAGCTTATAGACTGTTTCCAAATTACCACTGGGAAAGCAGCAGCACATCCTGACTACTCCCACGCACTGGCAACCGCTGCTTCATGCCATCACTGAACCATTTCACCTGTAATTTAGTTACTGTGGTGCGTCCAAGGCAGCCTGTTTATCTCAGAGTTGAAACTGACCGGAATACTTGACTTTGTAAGTGACACATGAGGAATTAAGTCAGCGATGCTTCCCCTGGTTCCCGGAAAGCAGATAAAACTAATCAATCATGCAAATGTGAGCTGAATTCTTCCTAAATTAGTTTAAATGTTCCTCCAGCATTCCTGTAGCGCTGTGTCTAATGCTTTCATCCTCGATACATAACATCAGATGTGTCCAGAACTAAAAAAAATTCTGGTTTGCAGTACACTGTGAATGCATCTGTAGTGGGATTCTGTCTTCATTAAGTTCACCAGCAGGGGCTAGCATGGTAAACATCCTCAGTGGTCTTCCTGTGTCTCAGACGTCTCCACCTGTCTGCAGACTTTTCTTTGCCCGAAGTTAGTGACAATCTCAGCTAAAAATATTGACACTGTGTGCCATGCTAGAAGTGGCTTCCTTCATGAATTGAGTCCTTGTTGCTTATTTATTTGTTCTGATTTATTTTTAGTAACCAAAGCTAGAAATGGATGTGTTGTTGGTTTAGGTGTGTCAGCGAACGCAGGAGCCTATTTCTACACTGTGTTGCTGCAATCAGCTCCCCGCAAACAACCTCCTGAACCTGGACCTGGGCAAAAAGAAGAGACCAGAATCGAGAGGACGATGAGACAGCAATATGCACGTCAAGTTCATCTATAGCCTATTACTGTTATGATCAGCCCCTAGGGTGGCTGTTGGAATTCTTTTTGGATTGTTTGAACTTTCGTCAAACTCCCTTTGCTTTTGTTAAACTCTTTATGGACCTTTTGGACTTTTGAGAATGTTTGTTTTGGTTTCCTGAACATTGTTTATTAGTTCCTGTTTTTATTTTGAAGGCATGTTACTCTTGTTTTGGTCTCTTGAGTTTCGGTCTGCATTTTCTGTTTTATTTTGAAGCCCTGGCCCTCGTGTGTCTGTTCTTGGTTCACTTCCTGTCTTTGTCTTGTTTCCCCACCTTTGCTGATTGCCTGCCCCGCCCTAATGTGATTCACCTGTTACCAATTCACCCCAGAATGTAAGTCTTGTTGCTCCCCTCTGTCTTTGTCAATTTGTCTGTCGTCTTGCCCAGGTTTGTTCCAGTCTCTGGTTGTACCTGTTACCTAACCTGGCTTATACCTGTCATTCTCTGTTTGCCTCCTGGTTTTGTCTCCTGTGTATGAACCTTGTGTTTCCCTGTGGACTTACCTCCGTTGCCTTGTTTACTCAGGAAGAACCCCTGAGTTTGCTTTTGAGTTTGTGTTCCAGAGTTTTCTCCTTCGTGGAGGATTTTTGGTTTTCTCCTGAGTTTTTTTCCTGGCTTTCTGGACTTTATGCCAGTGATTTTTGTTTTAATAAAAGACATTATCACTGGTTACAGCAGCCAACCCAACAGTATGAACTGACCAATTATGGACCCAGCAGGCCTGAAGTTTGAGGTAGAGTCGGAGGAGTTCAAGTGCACTCTCATGCTCCTGTGCCCACAGACATACAGAAACGTATGTCTGGGTTGGGTAGCCTTCGGCCTACTAACCCCCAGTCAGCCTCCCAGTCTGTTAGCAGCCTCCGCAGCAGACATAGTCATTGAGGATCCTGACGCCATGGGGAGCCTCTGCTGCTCAGCGCCACAGGGACCTGGCTGCCCATTAGCTTAGCCCCCAGCTGGACCTGGAGTTGACCACTCCCATTGATGCACCATCCTTCCGGTGTCGAGGGTGCCGGGCAATGTTCCACCTTTTCCTGCATTGGGGATCCCAGCTGATGCATCAGGTTTTCCAGCACTGGGGATCCTAGCTGAGGCTCTGCCTGTTCTTGGTCCTCCAGCTTCACCTCCAGTGGGGCCTCACCTTTGCCGTCATCACCCTTCAGCTTTGCTTCCAGAGGATGATTAGCAAGTACAGTATTTGCTATGATCAGCATCTTAGCATGCTAACATTTTCTAATTAGCACCAAACACAAAGCACAACAGAGGCTGATGGGAATGTCAGGAGTTTTACAGATTTTTGGTGAAGAAATGGTCAAATTAAAATTTAAAAATGGAAGGCACATCAAAGTCACTAAGAAGCATCGTCAGGAAACTGAATGTCTGTTCAAAATTTCATGGAAATCCGTTTAGCAGATGTAAAAACATTTAACTGGATATGTTGGTGCCAAATGAAAAGTAGGAGGTTCAACAAAGTCTGTAGGCTTCATCCTCTGGGTGTCTTGGAGGTCTGTACGTCCAGTAGCTGAGACATTGTTATCCTAAGTATCACCTGTCAGAAATCCCATTTTCAGCTCTGTAATTTAAAACCAAACCGAGAAGCAAAGCTGCGTAACGTCAGTAAGTTGCCTTTTGTCTCTGGAGCGACATTCTTTGGGGTTTGATAGAGAGTGTGATGTTAAACAGACAGTTGTTTCTCCCTTTTCTGATACATCTGTCAGTCCAGCTGCCATAATGAGTAGGTGTGAACGAGCGTCTGGACGATCTGTGCTTTTCTTTTGTCGCTGTAGACACGGCAGTGACCTCGGCCCCGTGTACGTCAGGAGGTGACCTTTGGTCAGGACGACGTCCTTATTGTCGGCTCTGGGTGTTCCTGTGGCAACACTGTGGGATTTTCACACGTCGAGCCGGAATGTCTGGAATCTAGGTGTCATTTTAGAGAAAACATTTTGGCTGCTGCTGGAGTTATCCATGTTGGAAGCGCCCTTGCTGTGATTTTGTGTGTGTGTCTGTGTGTGTGTACATCTGGACCACATCTTGACACATTAATCATATAAACGGCAGTAATATGCACATGCACAAAGGACTTACACAATCAGACCAAATTCTTTTTCTCTGCTGTGTTTCCATTTTGTGGTTTCAGATTCTGTCCTAGCACATTTTTAGAGTCCTGGTGTGTGGAATTTTAGTAATTACCATATTTAGTCTCCGGCCGAATGGTTGGGCAGAATTAAATCACGTCTCAGTTCACTGCTTTGGATATGTTTAGACCACTTACTACAACTGAAGCTGAACATTTCATCACATGAGAGCTGTGCACCTGTAGGATTTCCTCAGCCGTTTCACTGTTCCAGAGGAAACACCTGGACATCTTAGTGGTGAAAGTACTTTTGCTGCTGTTCACTGTGTTATGCAAATGTTAGGAAACTTTTCCGTCTGGTTGAATATTTACGTCTTCATCTCGTCTTTTTCCTCCCTATTAAAAGTCTTCTGACCGGGTTGTTTAAACCTTCCACTATTCACGCAGGTATTTGCTCTACGTGCTCTAGTGGTCAGTGAAAAAATGAGAAGTCAGTGATGAAGTAATTTTCTTTCGGGAAAAATCTCCATGTCTCTATTAGAGGAAACTGTTTGAGCTGAGGCGTGTTGAAGGAGAGTCATAGGGAAGAAGACGGAAGAAAAGCAGACATAATGGACACGGTGCAGTTTGAGCATTTATTGTGTTTTGAATGGATTAAGACGGCTCAGTCTGTGACCTCGTCAGGGTGTGGTGGTGATCCAGTGAAACCCGTCATTACGTTGCCTCTCCAAAACTCTTACTGGAATAATGAGTCAGTACAACTCAGTGCATCAACATCATGGACAGGCTACCACTCACACGTGTTTTCTGACTTAAGGCTGCAAAGTTGGATCATTTGCATGTTTGTTTGTTTTTTTTTCTTTATTTGTCTATGACTGCTCCAGCAGTCATAGATAATCTGCCCTCCTCACTGAAATGATACCTGCAGTTCTGCTAAAGTCAATGTGCCAGTGAATGATTGAGGTAATGTATTGTAATATTGTATTATTTGTGGCTGTTGGAGCCCACATCCTGTTGAGTCAGACTCAGCTCAGTCATAGCTAGTTGGCACCAGTCAAGCCCACAAACTGGCATTATATTATTAGATATTATTTGGTTTTGCTGAGGTTACAGCGCTGGGGGTACAAACTTGTACTTTTCATTAAAAGCACAATCCTAAACACGTGTAGAATATCAGAAACTTTGTTTTGCAGATATATTTTTTTAATGTGCAATGTCAGCATGGTAAAATGCTCAGAGCGACAATGGTGACATACCGATGATTCATCGTCTTAGTTTAGTGAATATAGCTGCGGCTGATGCAAATGTTAAGTTTCGCAGGCAGTTGATCGGAAACCAAAGAACTCAACACATTAGTAATTGTACCTGATGATGCTGCTAAACAATATGAGGATCACCAACGTTATTACAGTGAATCCTAATGGGGGCATGAATGTCTGCGCCAGATTTCATGACAATAAGTTCAATAGCTGTTGAGGTTGTTGAGCCATTTCACTTACAAATACAATGTTGTGGTGGCACTAAAATAAAAGGTACAGGGGATCGCCAAGGTCAGTCAGATTCAGCCTCCAGGAACCATGATGTCAATCCATCAAACAGTTGTTGACATGTTTCAGTTGGACCAACAAACAAATGAATATGTTAAATACAGTGCGTGAAGTTGGTAGCATTTGCTGATCCCCAATGTGGCAGCTACTGGAAATCAATGAAGGACCTGTTGTTTGAATGTCATTTCACGGTGAAACTGTACTCTCAAAGCAAACATCAACAAAACAGAAGTGCAGAAGTTTTCACATCTGTAAATGTAGTTTAAGAACTGCGTAACTTTAGCAGTGTCACCTCTGAGTTTCATCACAACAGTCTGAGTCTATGCTGCATTTCACGCTGCCTCCACACTGAGGTATTTTTGGGTCGTTGGACAGCTTTTCTGAACATGTGTTAGACATTTTTGGTCCACAGCGACAGATTCGGTGGAGTGATTTTCTTTTTCTGTAGCACTTTGATCAATTCATTCTTTTCTAACATTTACAGGACAAATAATATTTTCATTACTTTGCTCTGCTGTTTCTGCATTCGCAAAATCAACAAGGAATCCAGTGGGCTTTTCTTACACACCGTCACATACCTAAATAATATTCACCCGAACTGAATGAGGGTTATTGTACAGGATTTGAAGGTGTCTTCAAAAGTGTCCATTGTCAGTGACAGTGAGACTTTACTGTCTAGGAACTTTCCAACATCTGGGAGCTCTGGAAAAAATGTGTCGAGCCTTCTCTGCCTCCTTTGGATTGAGTTGGCAGATATGATTTCACTATGACTGATACTGGCTGCAGTTGTTGATGTTATGACTTGACTATATCCTTTTCACACAGCAGCTGTTCATGGATCAAGCATGATGAAGCTGGACAATCAAGCATTGTGAAGCCAGGCAGCCATTCGTACAGTGTGTCCTTTCAAGTATACCTAAGATTATTTAAGCTCGTGCAGTAAAACTCTTAATCGCCAGGAGAAGCTTGAGGCTTTTTCACACGGAGTAATTGTCAAAGTAAGTAGTGAGAAGTATTTGTAACACACAGAATTTTGAGATTGTCTTTCAAAGTACTGAACGTTATCGTGGAGCTATTGCTTATTATAATGCAATCCTTCCAGCCTCTGTCATTCTTGGAGAGCATGGAAAACACCTGGAGTGGTGGCCAGGAAAGCATAGTTTTCAGAGAAAGCTGCGTTTGAGGCCTCGCAGCACATCTATACTGGCTGGCCACCTGGAGCCCACCTGCCTGGGACACACATACTTTCCTCTTCTCTATCTTTCTGTCTGTCTCTTTCTATTTATAACTCGTCGCTGGATGTCTTTACCGCCCACCCAGCTCTGTGAGAAATGACTGATGTTGAAATTCAGGAATCTAGTGTTACTTTTGACTGAATTCCTTTTTACCATGAATGGTAATGCTTGCATTCTTTTTCAGTGACTGCAGTCTTAATGCTATAGTGTTTAGATTCAGGCACGTTGTGGTTATGAGAGGATCCTTATCTTATTCTGCATGTCTTTAGCCATGATATTCCCTCTATGGATGGCAAAGTCAGTCAGTCTGTCCATCACACTGCAACAGACTTGTATCAACAAATTTCTGATGTACTGCCACGAAATCTTGTACAAACATTCATGTTCCCCAGAGGATGAATCCTGATGACTTTGGTGATCTTCTGACTTTCTATCTAGCACGCCTGCAGGTAAAGAGTTTCACTTATCCAGTGGAAAAACACATCTACTGGACGGATTAGCACAGAACTTCTTCTCGCGCAACCATGAGGTTGATATTTCAGGATTTATTCAAATTTCTTGACAACTACGTGATGAATTGCCATGAAATATCAACAATATTCAGACAGAAATGCATTACTATTAATACATTACTAATAGGAATCCAGTATCATAATATGTAAAAGTATAACATCCATGTTTTGCAGATGATATTTTCACATTTTGCATAGTTACAAATTCAATGCATAACTTTTACTTGTAATGAAGTATTTTTAAAACAACTTTTATTTGAGTAAAATCGAAATATTCCTTTCGCATTGTTAACTTCACATCGGCCTCAGAAGTCTCCAGGGAGTTTTCTTTTTTGAAGAAATCACAACTACTCAACCTCGTGCCAGCCTCAGACATGCTGCCCTTACACCATGGAAACCAGAGGGAAGAGAAGGATTAAATCTCTTTTAAGTCTGGCTGGAGTTGCACATTAGGGTTTCAGAAGTATTTTAGGCTTCGTGTTGAAAATCTACATAGTGGAAATGTCTGCCCTATATATCCATCCTTTAAAAAGACCAGCTACTACATCTGTCTGACCATCAGCTTTTTAAAACATCGGCAAGATAAAATCTCATCAGCTTAAATCAGAATCATCGCCACAAAAGTCCCGCAGGTTGTTTGACTTGTAGACAACCGGCCTAATGTATTTTTCCTCCCCTCAGCTCGTGTTAAGCTGTGTAAACTTAGAGCGCCACAAGACTGGAAAGAGAGGGAGGAGAGGAAAAAGAGGGGAAAGAGCTGGGGGTGGAGGTGTGTGTGTGTGTGTGTGTGTGTGTGTGTGTGTGTCTGGAAGTGGAAATGGGCAGCGAGCAGGGAGGAGGAATGTGAAACATTTCTGATGCTGGTCCAGTGGCTGTTTACACGGTAGTCAGCCTGTGACATCAGAGTCCAGACTTTATAAATGTCAGCAGGCGCAAGAATGAGCAGTTAGCAAACAGCTGCACTGGCTCGCACCACACCGTCACACAGGTTAGTGAGACAGACCGAGCTCCATCAGCAACACCAGCCCCCATGGACCGACCGCTGTGCGACTGTGTGACTGCTGTGGCCGTCCTGCTGTGTGTGGCGACTCAGGTGAGGCCTGCTGCTGCTTATTTACAGTAGTTACATCTAAATGAGATGATTATGTGTTTCTGTGTGTGTGCATGTGTGTGTGTGTGTGTGTGTGTGTGGAGTGAGAGAAGGTAAAGCACGAGAGTTCAAACAATTAAGCTGATTTCCTGTGATGCTTCTCGGCTCGTTTTATTGTTGTGATTGATAAATGTTGAGATGCAGTTGAAGAAAGTTTCTGTGCAGGAAATCACTGAGTCTCAGTTTCAGTTTCTGAGTCTCATTTTCTGATCATTTATTCAGAAGTTATAGTTATTTCACTTATTTTATGAATATGTGCTGGAAAATAAACGAAAATCTCCTTGTCTACCCTGACATTCTATCCAGACAGCTTGTAGACAGCACTGTGTAAATGTAGTGAGAAAATAGTACAAATCACAGTTTACTAAACCTGAGGTGATGTCTTTGCTTGTTTTGTCTGTCCAACAGTCTTAAATCCAAAGACATGCAGTCTCACTTCAGGATAACATTACACAAAGAAAAACAGCAAATCCTCACAACTGAGAAGCTGGAACTAGATAATTTGTTTGTTTGTTTGTTTGTTTGTTTGTTTGTTTGTTTGTTTGTTTGTTTGTTTGTTTGTTTGTTTTTACTTCAAAAATGACTTAAACACTTAATTGATAATCAAAATATTTTGGGATTAATTTTCTGTAATCAATCAACAAACTCATCAGAATCATCAACAGATTCATCTTTCCATGACTCTTATGACACGTCTGCTTACACAAGGACACATGTTCCTCTTTCACATGATCAGTGTGATCATGCATCTTTGTGGTTTAAACATTGATTAGCTGTATGGTAATAAAATGTAATACTGTTGGAGTGTATAGTTGAAAGTGAGATAACCTTACTGTGCAGTACATGAAAACAAGCGGTGCACTGGATCTTTGCAGTGTCTTTGTCAGGAAGTGTTGAAGGGATTCTTCTGCTCTGGTTAAATGAGACTGGGCTCGTCCAGAACTTTGCCTGTATTTTGGCTCCATCAGACACATGTAATTGGAAACAGTGGTTTGGCCTGACAGCGCTGGATACCGACGTGCAGTTTCTGAGAATACAATAATATTTTCTTTACTCTTTCACATGTGAAAATGTGGTAATGAGATCAGTCATTTAGATGATTGTGATAACTGTGGTGTTGATAACAGCAAAATTTGAGGCCACAATGATGAGGGTTTATATAATTCTCTGTTCTGTTCCTGTGCATGTTGTCCCTGCAGGTGTTGTGCCAGCTGTGTGACAGGCCGTGCCTTTGCCCCGGTCCTGCCCCTCAGTGCCCCACAGGAGTACCGCTGGTACTGGATGGCTGCCGGTGCTGCCAGGTGTGTGCCAGGCAGCGAGGTGAGTCCTGCACTGAGATGCTTCCCTGCGACAGCCAGAGAGGACTGCAGTGTGACTACAGCGCCAGCTTTCCCGGGGACCCTGGGGAGTGTGTCAGTGAGTAGCTCTTCTAACAAGAAAACAACCAGGCCCATGTCTGCGTGGGTAAGATTGTGGGTGGAGGACGCACAGGGAGGGGTTGATAGATCCTCAGCCAGTCGTGACAAACAGACAGTTAATGTTTAGAGAGTGTGCAGCCGAGCAGGACGGCCTGCTGGGCGGCGGTGCAGTGCCAGAACTCCAAAACGTTTCAGCTTCTATTTTCAGGGCTGCTGTTGACACTTTTCCTCTAATGACTGCCCTTTGAGCATGATAGATTGCAGAGACAACACTCATGGATTGAAAAACAGACTCCTCAGTTTCTCAGCAGAGAGGCCTGGTTTCCCATAAAACTACATAACTGCTGGCAGGGACAGCAGTCCCTGTGTCCTCGTCTCTCTCTTTCATTTTCCTCTGCTGTGTCCCCCTGCATCCATCCGCCTCCCCCCACTCTCTCAACGCCTAACCTTCAATCCAAGGAGCAGGTGTGGCTGAGAAAAGACGGCGTCTGTGCTGTGTTTCCCACAGGTCAGGAGGATCTGGGCTGCGAAGTCAACGGCGTCACTTACAGCGAGGGCCAGTCCTTTCAGCCTTCCTGTGACACTTACTGCCACTGCAGAGGTGGAGGTGTGATCTGTGTGCCAGCTTGTCCCCTGACCGGTCGTCTTCCCACCCCAGACTGTCCCAACCCACAACACATCAGACTACCGGGGAAATGCTGCAAGGAGTGGGTGTGTGAAAACCTCGAGAACACGGTCATTCAGGATGCTATCACAGGTAAACTCCACAAGTGGACGGATGGATGATTTGTATGACTGTTAAATCAACCTTTAAAGGAGAAACGCAACAAACACTCTCTGATGCGGGTGTATATTTATGTTTTAAAGTACGACAGAAGTTTTATGTTAGGCTTCAAATAAACTGACATTTAAGGAGATGGGATCATCTGCTGTCTTGCTGAAAGTTCAAAATGTTGAACTATTCCTTTAAATTTTATCCTGACATCAGAGCTGGATATTCACAACATATTTTCTCACTGACGATTTGTCCATATGGCAACACGATCCTTCCTTCATTTGTATGAGCTTTGTCACTGGTGGTCATGTCTGGAAGTTTTTACTGGGGCATTTTTGCATTAAACTGGGGTGTGTCTGGGCAAAGGAAAACTCCCAGAGTCCAAATATAACCCAGATTTCTTTGGAAAACTCAAAACATACTTTCATGAGTTTCCTAGTTTCATAACAAAAACCAACTGCAGCTGTGTGACAATTAAATGTATGAAGCTGTGTTGAGACAACGATACTTCATTAAAAGGGAAGTGTGTGTGTGTGTGTGTGTGTGTGTTAGAAATAAACAGGGTGTGTTAGGGAAATGAAGCCACTCTGAAAACATCCAATTCCAAACACTGTCTGAGTCAGACTACATTATGAGAGCAGCAAAGGAACATTTTGTTCTTGAATACAAATCCTGCCATGTCATGCCTGAAAATCAGCTGATTATTATGACTTTTACATGTTAGTTTTGGGAGGAACAAAAATTTGCTTCACAAAAATCCAAAGCATTGGACTGGGCTGGGAATTTTTGTAAGCAAAAAACAATCAGATGAAAGTTACTGGAAGTGGTTCACTGGGGTAAGTTCAGTCAGCATCCACTTTGGTTTGGAGCAGAGTTCGGTTACTGTAGTTTGGTCTGCTTGTCAACTCTGTCAGCAGTGGGAGCTGCTGCTTCTCCATCTGTGTGTCACAGCCAGTGCACTTTATAACCCTTCAAAGCTCAGTCATATCTGAACACACAGGCACGGTGTCTATCTTTTCATCTAACTTTTGGCAAGAGAATAAGTGTATTTCCCAAAACGTCAAACTGTTCCTTTACATTCAGACCGTTAGTGATCACTGCTTGCAATCATCGCATGCATAGAAGCTGCAGCATGAACTGTGAATGTGATCTGAATCTGCTTCTTACTCTGGCCGTTGTTTTATCTGATCTTCCTTCAGCCATGAGACCAGACAGGCTGTGGCCCGGTCTCCGGAGGGATCACCCTCTAAACAAACTGGTCCCACCTGCCTCCACCTGTACAGAGCAGAGCACCCAGTGGAGTGCCTGTTCCCAGAGCTGTGGGGCTGGGGTCTCCACACGGGTTTCTAACCAGAATCCTGCCTGCAAGCTACAAATGGAGACTCGACTTTGCAAAGTGCGGCCTTGCCGTGCAGCTCAGCCACCCTCCAGGAAACCCATGGTGAGTGCACTACTTCTTGCATAATCCCACTACCTGCTTCTGTATGTGGTCAGTTCTTACCTCCCTATATATCCTGTCATGTTCCTGTTGACTTTAAACTGCTCAGCCAACTCATAAAAATGGTTTTGGTTTCATGTGTCACATTTTGAAAAGAGTTCAGATAATTTATCTCAAAATTTGAGCACAAACTGTCCCATTGAGGATGTGGTGAACTGCCTGTTTAACAACACACAGATACATCAACAGAACAGACTTTTTAAACATGTCTTAGAGGCAGAGCTTCTGTACACACCACCTCCAACCAAATCTAAAATTAAAACCACAATAACAAAGACGAGACCTAAGACAGCCTTTTTTCCCCTACTAAAATACCAGTCCAGTATCTCTACAGTAGGAATTACTGGATGACTTTGCATCCTATGCTTTATGTAAAATGACAATGCACATGGTAGTGTGTGTGTTGGACTTTCATGCAGGACACCAGAATTGGACTCCTTCACAAACCTAAAAATAACGTTAGCTTTTCTTAATTAGCACTAACTATATTAACCAAACTGAATAACTTTAACATCTTAATCATATTTTATTTAAGCTACAAGCTCAGATGTGGTTATTTATTATTTATGTGGTTACTAAAACTGTAAAGCAGTGATTCTATTCTATTCTATTCTATTTGCTTTTTTTGTAGGTAAAAATACTTTATGATGTCAGAGATTAAAGTAGAATAAATTCTTTTCTTTTTTTTTAACATATGTAGATTGCATTTCACTCAGCAGCATTTCAGTTAGTGTTCTGTGGTTAGATCTATGTGGTACCTATGCCTAGATATCTAGAAATCTTTAACATTCAAACAATCAGATCAGTGCATCCTGTGTGTGTGCGTATGTGTGTGTGTGTGTGTGTGTGTGTGTGTGCGTGCATGTGCTGTTTTCTCAGTGGGGGCGGCAGGGGCGGTGTAAGGCCAGCTACACGTCACCAGGGCCCATTCGGCTCGTTCACCAGGGCTGCTACAGCACTCACGCCTACCAGCTCCGGTACTGCGGACAGTGCACTGACTCTCGCTGCTGCACGCCTTATCAAACCACCACTGCTGAGGTGACGTTCCGCTGCCCCTCGGGCAGGCTGCTACAGCGAGCTGTGATGATGATCCACTCATGTGCCTGTCACAACAACTGCCCCTACGCACCGTACAGAAACCCCGCTCTTTGGGGATACAGGCCCTGATCGGCCTGTATGAGCACGGCATGAGAGCAATAAGACTCTTCACTGACTGATTCGGGGTTTGAACATTGAGTTTGATCAGACGGATCCACACAGGAATCCTCGAAACAATGGACCTTGAATAAGGAAATTATCATTGTAGATAAAAACTGTGACTGAGTTGTGATGAATGTTGATCTTTACAATTGGACGGCCTCTGTCTGCACTTATCGCTCATAGCTCCTTCACGCTCCTGCACCTTGGGATGGTTTATTTTGTTGGGTTTTGGCCTGTCAAAAAGTGCTTTACAGGAAAAACACAAAGGAAAGAGGGAGACAGATATAACACAGGGGTAAATAAGCGTGGAACCCACAAAATAAAATTTATAGAAATAAGGAAATGAGTGGGTTTTAAGATTCTTACAAAAGATGTGCACTGATTTAACTTCTCTGAGACTTTTCCTCCCAGATGTCAGAGAGCATGACAACTCCTGATCATGAACTGTCTCGTATGTCAAAAGTAACATTCTAAAATCCTCAGTCCTCAGAGAGACAGGGAACCAAGAGTGAGAAACTGAAGTTGGTAGCATGTGGGTAGTTTTTGTAAAACGTTGAAGTCGAGCTGTGATGTGATGAAAACTTGACTTCTAAACAAATCAGGACTGAAGCAGTCGCATGTAGTTCAAAATGTTTATTAGGAGCAGAAGTAATACCAAGAAAAACAGAACTACAAACTGAGGACAGCGAACCTTGATGTTAATTTGGTCATAAAAATAGCTTGGTGACATATTTACATTGCTAACCCACAATATACAGTATACTTTAAAGAGCAAATGTCCATGAATTAAAGATTTGTAAAAATTCCACAGAATGACTCCAACCTTAGTGTTGACAGATCTTGTTTTCTGCCATGAGCAAAGCAACTTTTAACACATATGGATGTGTTTGTGCTTGTTGTCAGATGACGTTGCACTTATTTCTTTTTTTTTTCTGTGCTGCTGTAAATAATTCTGAAAAGTCTCCTATGTACAGTGAAAAATGACAATATTCTACATACGTCCTGCAGTGGTACTCCAGATTTATATTTTTTTCATTTCATTACAGTATTCACAGGTTCATATAGACATCTCTCGTTATCACTCCTCCTCCTTCCTCTTCACACTGATGAGCTGTTTGAGGCAGTCGAAGTAATTTGAGGGGTTTTTTGTAATTACTGTCATTGTTCAAGTCTCCCTTTGTGCTGTATATATCGTGGAGGTATGTTCTTGTTACCTTGCCTGCTTACCAGAATTTTTTGTACCTGTTGTCTGTTTCCTGCCTTAAAGTAACTTCACTGCACCAACCTGCCTGTGTGTCTGTGCAATCTGGGTCCTCCATGCTTGTGTTCCTAGTACTAGCCACGATACCAGCTAACTGAAGTAATTTCCTACCCTATGTGACTTGCAGGTGCAGAAACTCAAATGTAACATGTAGAGACTGGGGTGTTAAAGAGGAAGTCCTCTCTGAATTACCCATTCTGCTTTTATCTAAACAGAAGACCAGCACGCTCACAAAGAGAAGGAATCGTGCTAACTGCTGTCCAGAAGAAAATGAATAACACATCCTGTACTTCTGTCAGCTTTGACTTCACAGGCAGATTCCTGCCTCCTGTTTTCATCTTAGTATTCATCATTGGTCTGGTTGCTAATGGATGGGGATTGAAGTCTTTGCTGCAGAAATGGAAGAAACTGGGGAGCGTCAATGTGTTTGTTCTCAACCTTGGACTTGCAGATATGTTGTATCTGCTCACACTGCCATTTTTGGTGGATTACTACATCAGAGGCAGTCAGTGGATCTTTGGAGATGCATTCTGCAAGATAACAAGATTCTGCTTCAACCTGAATTTATACGGCAGCATTGGATTCCTCACTTGTATAAGTGTATACAGGTACCTGGCTATTGTTCATCCAATGAAAGTGTTGGGAAGATTAACTGTCACCCATTCTGTGACTATCTCAGTCATGGTTTGGCTGTTGGTGGGTGTTCAAAGTCTTCCAGACATGTTCTACACCAAAACATTTTGGAACAACACTGAGAAATGTTACGAGACCACCTCCAAATATTTTGTCGAGGATTACCTGAAATACAGCCTTGGATGGACACTGACAGGGTTTTGTATCCCATTCCTCATCACACTGGGCTGCTATGGACATGTGATTGTTGTTCTCTGCCGCAAAAATACAACTGACAAGGTACTGAAACAGAAATGCCTGAAGTTGTTGTTTATTTTGATCCTTCTCTTCTCTGTTTGTTACATCCCATTTCATGTGTTAAAGAACCTAAATCTCTGGTCAAGAGTTCTGAGCAAGAAGAAGATTTGCCATGAATGGTCTAATGGAGTTTACATCGCTCATCAGATAAGTCGTGGCCTTGTGGTCCTGAACAGTGCTCTCAACCCTCTGGTTTATCTCCATGGAAACAGAGACATTTCTGCTCAGATCAGACAGCTGCTCCAGCAAGTTCGTGAAGCTGTCATGCGACTGTCCACCACCCATAGTCAAGTTTCCTAGGTGTAACTTTTCTGACATATAAATGAAATTGATCGAGTAACTGCACCATCTGTACTGCATCACAGTGAATTGTATCGCATCATAGCCACCGTAACATATTTTTAACCTATGACGTTGTTCTGTTGCTGTTAACATGCTCAAAAGAAAAAAAAAAATACAAATCAAGTAAACTGATCTGACAGTGTGTCTGTTTGTTCTCAGTGTGCTGGCACCACATATTATTCTGTGGCTGTGGTAGAGAGGCTTGGTGCCTTTGTTATTTTTACAGCAGGAAGTTGACAGAATGTCTGTAAAGAACACACACACACACACACACACACACACACACACACACACACACACACACACACACACACACACACACACACACACACACTCTCTCTAACAAATATCTGCATAGGACAGGATGCTGAAGCACAAGTGTAACCCACAAACCTGCACCATGGCAATGACGTCTCACCAACGCCATTAAGTTGTTTTTTGACCTTGTTCTGTTTCTCTTGTCCGTGTGCAGTGGCGTGCACATGGATAGGTGACACGATACACATCCGCTGATATACAGGTGGAGGTATACAGCAAAGCGCCAACACAGGCAGGCAAGAAGAGGTAGACTGCAAGATAATAAACATGGATGTAAACAATTCAAGTTCACAACATTTAAAAAACATCTGCTTTCTCAAATGTTTTGTGAGGAGGGAAATTTATTTGATGCTTTTGTTAGAGTTCAAGGATACAAGCAAACGTGTTTTGTTTTTTCATTGGAAACCTCTATAGGGCACCTTTAAGTAATAGTATAGAAACATAGGACAAATTTACCCTGTTACAAGTGAAAGTCCTGGACTTCTGAGAAATGTCACATCAGTCTATCTGGTAGCTGTTGAAATATTTATCTTGATGATGATTCTATTTTTACCTTTGACTGTCAGCGTAGAGACAGACAGGAAACAGAGAGGCGTGTGGCTGATGTGCAACAAGGACCCCAGAGCTGGGAGCTGAACTGTGAACTCTGCAGTTATGTGGTATATGCCTCAAACTGTTTCAGTTTGAGACTGATTGTCAGACCAATACATTGTCTTTCACATCACTAGTGAAAGATCATCATCTTGTGAACATATACTCAAGTACACCAGAGTAATAGTAAAAAGAGTGAAATGACTAAGAGCCCAACAGTTTCTTAGAATATTGTAGCACATTAGCCTCAGACAGCTAATATAATGACCAGCTTGATTATCAGTAAACTGTTTGTAGGAAGACTAAATAAAATCCCCAAAACAGCTTTGATTAAAATGCTCCAACGAGGGAGGTGGATACAAGATACCTGTCAATATGTAGTTAATCAATAACAGATCTGACAAATGTATTTCAAAATGCACCACAATTATAAGACTGAAAATCAGCAATGAGCCTTCGGGACAAAGGTAAACTGTGTGTTACACTCAGCGCTCGAAGTTCCCACACTGTGTGCGACTCTGAAGTCACACCTGAATCTCATTGGACAATGACAATCCAATCACAAAGCCAATCAAAGGGCAGGTGGCTTTGTTACCTTCTGCTCCACAGCAGGTTCTGTAAGGCGGACCTGGGCAAACAACGGCCTGCGGGCCTCACCTAGGCCTTTGTGCGTCCCTGTCCAGCCCGCGTGAGGCCAATCATAAATTAGAATATAAATGAAAAATATATTCATATCGTGCATGCAGTACAACTGTGTTGCTTTTATTTTGAAAAGCCAAAAGCGTGACGTTTTACGTATGGATGCAGGCGGCCCGCGGGCCATAGTTTGGACTGTAGATTTTCAAGATGGATGACAGTGCGGGTTCTTCCACGACCCAGGTGGGGTTCTCCCACCTGGCCCAGCTTCATCTTAAACATCCGGTAGAGCACCGTTTTATTCCGGATTCCTGCAGCATCCAGCCTGAAATCTACTCTACAGCCTCCCCCTCGCTGTCCCCCATCTCTTCTCCAGCCTGCCCGTGTTTCAGGTGACATCCCACCGATCTGTGAGTACCAACCGATAATGCATCTGTGTTTTATTTTGTTAACTTACACAGACAGGTGAAGCAGCCAATTCATTGTAGGCACCACACCGCCGAGCAGGGACTCAGGCCTCCGTTACACTTTTGCGTTAGTGAGTGCATGTGATGTGTGTTTATTGAATATTGTAATTTGGTAAATAAGGCACTGAAATTTGTTTTTTTTAGAAGGAAATCAAAGGTTGATTGATAATAAATCCAAGGTGTATCAAAGGTTTTGAAAAGGAATCAGATTAATATGCAGGTTTTCATCATTCTTTTTAGTATTTTTATTACACATGTACCATATTTGTGTTAACTTTAAAGCAGTTGTAACGAAACACTTTTTATACAGTGTATAAAATGAGAGTGTTTTATATATGTGAAGCTTCACAAAGTGAATTATCATCAGAATCTGCAGATCATCTCAGCTTTTACAGTGAGTTTCAGTTCATTGTTTAGCTGTTCACCGTTTACTGGATGTGTGAATAAGCAACTCTTTATTTACACCAACAGTATGAAAAGGTGGTGATGATGTCAGTGTTGCCACAGCTTGTTTCTGCTGCCCCCAAGAAGCCAAAAAAAGTTACTGCAGTTCAACTAAACGCATGATTTGCCTTGAGAGGACAGTGTGCTGTGCTGCGTTTACATTAAAGTTTATTTTGAATAAAACAGTAATTGAACCCAGTGGTTTTTGTAGTGGGATTTAAACCATAATCATCTGTATTTCTACTAAACTCCTGTTTCTTATTATATTTCATAAATGAACCAGAGTTTGATTGTCACAGGTTAAAGCTCCAAACGATCATTTAAAGTTGTCGGGGCCCCAGCCATAGAACTTCAGGAGGAGTGCATGATATACCTTCTTTATACAGTTAAGGAACATTCTCCCCTCATCAGCGTTGTCAGAGGCATCAGACAGGGCTGCCATCTCCCACCACTTCTTTTTCTTTTCTTTTCTCTTCCAGGCTTTGAAACACTCACTCAAGCAGGCTGTCAATCATATCATACTGCAATTGTTATACACAGCGGAGTTTTGAAGTGGTAGGAGCTGGTTTGGTTTGCTTCTTTCTGCCAGCACACACACTGATGAAGCACTCTGTGAAACGAGAAGCTGCGTACTGGTGTGACTAATGTTAACACTTGTCTCATTGTGGTTGTACGAGTCATTGTATCACAAATGAGCGGCTTTCTTCTTTTGACTTACTAAAGCAAAAGAGATTGTTTTTCATTTCTGCAAAGGCAAATGTTTCCAAGCATGTTTACCGTAACAACTTGCTGGTAATGTGATCAGCAAAGTCATTAGGATGCATCCTCTGAGAATCATTTATGTCTGTAAAAAAGTTTGTGCAAATCCATCGGGCTCATGTCGAGGTATTTCACAGGATCAGTGAAAACTTTGTCCTGCCGGTGATGCTGGATGAGATTTAAGGTGCAACAAAGGGAGCCAGAGGAGGAGGAAACATCTGTGAAGCTTAGCTCTTACTCACTCAACAACATATATGACGACCGTTCTGCTTGCACGGGCACACACACACACACCAAGAAAACTGCCACACATCTCTTTTACTGCTCACAGCTTTTGAAATAGGGTGGTAGAACCTTGACCTTGATCCCACCCTCTGGCCAGGGAGACTGTGAATGTGATGTTTTCGCATCTCAGATGATGAATAAAGACATTAAAATGGGAGTTTTTAGGTAAAACATGAGTCATGTGCAGCTGAGCTGAACTGACACAATTATCTATTGATTATCTAGTGAATTATCTTTTTCTCTTATTTGTAGATAACATGCGTGTTTATCAAAATGAAATAAATAGATAAGAAAAAGCACAAACCATCAAACCACAAGCACATGACCAAGTGGAGTTTACATCGCTCATCAGATAAGTCGTGGCCTTGTGTGTCTGAGGTTTAAGAAGAGTTAAGATTTTAATATGAATGGTCAGCTAACAAATAGCTCAAACCACTGCTCCTACAAGTTTGCAGCTGTCCATCACAGCTAGCGGTGTAGAGTGTGACTGAAATTGTCGGTCATTCTCTGAACGTTTTTGTCAGTGTTTGCTGTCAGAACAGGTCCGTGGAGTGATAAGACAACAAACAGGTGAAATGTAAGTGCCGTATCAACACGCTGTAAACAGGATTGTCATTGTATCAGCTTCACTTACTTTGACAAACCTGCATCAGCTGCAAATCAATAATGAGATTCAGGTGCTGAACGCTGAGGTTGTGCTCATATCGGCTGATTGGCATCACTTGTTTCATGTACAGTTGCACAGTCGTCGGCTTATACACAGATGTGTGACCAGTAGCATCCAGTCATCGTCGGTGCAAGTGTGTGTCTCACTGAAATGTTTTTAATAGTTTCTGGACATGAGTCAGGCTCTGGACACACAACACTTGCTAGTAGGTTACATTCATTGGTAGCTTTTGTCTTTTCAGAGCAGCTGACAGACTTGACAGACGTCTGTCTTGACTTGTAGTTTTGTTTAATTCAGTTTATTGAGACCTGTGACCTGATTTGTCCCCGAAAACATCAGAACAGCTCTGTACAATACTCTTGGAAGTTAAAACCTGTTACTGCCACACAGCCAGTGGTCTCTGACCCAGTTTATTTTTAATATCTGTTCATATAGAACGGAAGAAGAATAATGCATCACTCACACCTCAGAAAATAGAATTAGGTGTATCCTGTGTTAAGTCTCACTTCATGCATGAAGATATAACATCTGCTCCTGTAAGGAAACAGTGAGTGTACATTTTCATCTTACTCTGACATTGAGAAGGTTGTAAGTAAAATTAAAGTTGATCGGGAAGCTTCATTTACTTCAAACATTATTGATATCATTGCATCACTGTGACAAACTGCAAAGATTTTATTTGCGGCTTTACAAGATTCTTTAAAGAATGAAGAACACGTCTTGTCCTCGCATCAGCTTTGACTTCACAGGCAAATTCCTGCCTCCTGTTTTCATCTTAGTATTCATCATTGGTCTGGTTGCTAATGGATGTGGATTGAAGTTCTTGTGGCAGAAATGGAAGAAACTAAAGATGATTAAAGTGTTTGTTCTCAACCTTGGACTTGCAGATATGTTGTATCTGCTCACACTGCCATTTTTGGTGGATTACTACATCAGGGACAGTCAGTGGATCTTTGGAGATGCATTCTGCAAGATAACAAGATTCTTCTTCAACCTGAATTTATACGGCAGCATTGGATTCCTCACTTGTATAAGTGTATACAGGTACCTGGCTATTGTTCATCCAATAAGAGTGATGGGAAGATTAACTGTCACCCATTCTGTGACTATCTCAGTCATGGTTTGGCTGTTGGTGGGTGTTCAGTGTCTTCCAGACATGTTCTACACCAAAACATCTGAGAACAAGTCTGGGACATGCTACGAGACCACCTCTACAGAACATGTGGAGGATTACCTGAAATACAGCCTTGGATGGACACTGACAGGGTTTTGTATCCCATTCCTCATCACACTGGGCTGCTATGGACATGTGATTGTTGTTCTCTGCCGCAAAAATACAACTGACAAGGTACTGACACAGAAATGCCTGAAGTTGTTATTTATTTTGATCCTTCTCTTCTCTGTTTGTTACATCCCCTTGCATGTGTTAAAGAACATAAATCTCTGGTCAAGAGTTCTGAGCAAACAGAAGCTTTGCAGTGAATGGTCTAATGGAGTTTACATCGCTCATCAGATAAGTCGTGGCCTTGTGTGTCTGAACAGTGCTCTCAACCCTCTGGTTTACCTCCATGGAAATGAGGAAATTCCTGCTCAGCTCAGACAGCAGCTCCAGCGAGCTCATCAGATGTTCAGTCGTTCGCTTCCGTCAAACTCCGGCTCTGTGCCTGTGGCACAAACTGCAGACGAGGTTTAAGAAGAGTTAAGATTTTAATATGAATGGTTGAATAACAAATAGCTCAAACCACTGCTCCTACAAGTTTGCAGCTGTCCATCACAGCTAGTGGTGTAAATGAAACTGTCGGTCATTCTCAGAAGTGTTGCATTCTGTGTGTTTGTCATGATGCTGTCACCACATGCTGTCAGATCTTGCAAATAAACGGGAAATTCAGATAAACCACAACTCTTGACGTGTCAGTGTTTGCTGTCAGAACAGGTCTGTGGAGTGATAAGAATCATGTAACGTTGTTGGGTGGGGAGGTCCTGTGCCATGCGTGGTATCTTTAGATCTTCAAACAGGTGAAATGTAAGTGCCGTATCAACACGCTGTAAACAGGATTTTCATTGTATCAGCTTCACTTACTTTGACAAACCTGCAGCGACTGCAAATCAATAATGAGATTCAGGTGCTGAACGCTGAGGTTGTGCTCATATCGGCTGATTGGCATCACTTGTTTCATGTACAGTTGCACAGTCGTCAGCTTATACACAGATTTGTGGCCAGTAGCATCCAGTCATAATCAGTGCAAGTGTGTGTCTCACTGAAATGGTTTTAATAGTTTCTGGACATGAGTCAGGCTCTGGACACACAATACTTGCTAGTAGGTTACATTCATTGGTAGCTTTTGTCTTTTCAGAGCAGCTGACAGACTTGACAGACGTCTGTCTTGACTTGTAGTTTTGTTTGATTCAGTTTTTTGAGACCTGTGACCTGATTTGTCCCCGAAAACATCAGAACAGCTCTGTACAATACTCTTGGAAGTTAAAACCTGTTACTGCCACACAGCCAGTGGTCTCTGACCCAGTTTATTTTTAATATCTGTTCATATAGAACGGAAGAAGAATAATGCATCACTCACACCTCAGAAAATAGAATTAGATGTATCCTGTGTTAAGTCTCACCTCACGCTTGAAGATATATCATATGCTCCTGTTAGGAAACAGTGAGTGTACATTTTCATCTTACTCTGACATTGAGAAGGTTGCAAGTAAAATTAAAGTTTATCGGGAAGCTTCATTTACTTCAAACATTATTGATATCATTGCATCACTGTGACAAAGTGCAAAGATTTTATTTGCAGCTTTGCAAGATTCTTTAAAGAATGAAGAACACGTCTTGTCCTCGCATCAGCTTTGACTTCACGACCAGATTCCTGCCTCCTGTTTTCATCTTAGTATTCATCATTGGTCTGGTTGCTAATGGATGGGGATTGAAGACTTTGCTGCAGAAATGGAAGAAACTAAAGATGATCAATGTGTTTGTTCTCAACCTTGGACTTGCAGATATGTTGTATCTGCTCACACTGCCATTTTTGGTGGATTACTACATCAGGGACAGACAGTGGATCTTTGGAGATGCATTCTGCAAGATAACAAGATTCTGCTTCAACCTGAATTTATACGGCAGCATTGGATTCCTCACTTGTATAAGTGTATTCAGGTACCTGGCTGTTGTTCATCCAATAAGAGTGATGGGAAGATTAACTGTCACCCATTCTGTGACTATCTCAGTCATGGTTTGGCTGTTGGTGGGTGTTCAGTGTCTTCCAGACATGTTCTACACCAAAACATCTGAGAACAAGTCTGGGACATGCTACGAGACCACCTCTACAGAACATGTGGAGGATTACCTGAAATACAGCCTTGGATGGACACTGACAGGGTTTTGTATCCCATTCCTCATCACACTGGGCTGCTATGGACATGTGATTGTTGTTCTCTGCCACAAAAATACAACTGACAAGGTACTGACACAGAAATGCCTGAAGTTGTTATTTATTTTGATCCTTCTCTTCTCTGTTTGTTACATCCCATTTCATGTGTTAAAGAACCTAAATCTCTGGTCAAGGGTTCTGAGCAAACAGAAGCTTTCCAGTGAATGGTCTAATGGAGTTTACATCGCTCATCAGATAAGTCGTGGCCTTGTGTGTCTAAACAGTGCTCTCAACCCTCTGGTTTATCTCCATGGGAATGAGGAAATTCCTGCTCAGCTCAGACAGCAGCTCCAGCGAGCTCGTCAGATGTTCAGTTGTTTGCTTCTGTCAAACTCCGGCTCTGTGCCTGTGGCACAAACTGCAGATGAAGTTCAGCACATGTAAGCATGTCAGTAATTCTGTGAAAATAATTCTATAAACATCTGTTCTTTGTTGCAGTGCAAATTGTAGATGAAGTTAAATAACAATGGTTGATAACTGAAAGCTCAAATGGCTGCTCTCAGCTTCATGAGACTGGTTAGTATCTGTTTCAACTTTACAAATATTGTATTTTGCCTCAAAAAATGAATTCATTTTATTTTTGAACTTTGTGTTTGTCATAATTCCTTTAGCATAAACAAAAAAGTCAGACATAAACAGCAAAATCAAATATATCACGAGTCTTGATGTCTGGGGAGATAATGTTCACATTGTGTTGTTGGAGGTGGGAAAGCACAGTGTCTCACACACTCTGTATAGGTACAGAACAGGAAGTACACCGTGTCCAACAAATACACTCTAAACAAGATATTTGTTTTATTTTTCCTTTATCACAGCTGTTGTCTGAAATCCCTTAAACTGCAGCTTTGGTGATTATTTCGGTTTTAATAAAGCTTGTTAATTAATCTTCAGAGGGCTGAGGAAATCCTGCAGCCTGAGTTGTCAAATCCAAACACTGAGTGGTGATTGAATGAGCTGAAAAATGCATCTTGGCCAACCATAAGAAAGGCTCTTTCACTTACTCATATTTGCATGTGAGAAACTCAACCTTTGCACCTGTAAGTTACACTGTCGTATTCGTTTTTGAGATATATTGAAAGATATTTCCGGTTTACGCCAAATTAGGTTTTGTTTTCATAGTTTTGGCCATCATTTGATAACACATTTGCTGGGATATGGGAACTAGGTGACATTGCCACGGTGAAGTTTGTCTGTGCAAGAAACGTAAACATTGGAACGATCACATAAGTTGTAAACCTAAGCTGTGAAGCAGTTTAAATCACTCTATTTGGAGGTAAAAACAAAAGTGAGTGTATCTGAAATATCTATGAAAGAAAACTGCGTGGGCACAACTAGAATATGTGTGGTTGATCAAAGAAGAACCATGGAAACTTTGTCAGTCTTTTTCTTTAGGCTTTATTTAAACCACATTGATCATGTTACAGCTCATGTTTTTTTGCACATTTAGAATTAATGCTGTGATGTTGCCACATACCCAGATGTTTCTGTTACAAATAAGAGAGAATAGCAAAATACATAGTTAAGACCCATGTTATACTTATTAACAATTATTCTTTAATTGTATTATAATTTTATCTTTCTTTGAAATTCAACCAGAGGGAGTGACAGTGAAATGAACGTCATCCAGTTTCCTAACATGTCTAGTGATCTTGATCAATCTTGAACTTGTGTGTGTGTTGGATGTTTTTACATATGGTTTGTCTCATCTGATAAGAAATTCAAGAGAAGTCTTAACAGGAAGTCCAATAAGAAAAAAAAGTGACAAAACTTTCTTTCACTTCTCATAAATCGCCCTGTTTTTCAAAAAAACGGCAGAAAACACAGAGAGAGAAGGAATCGTGCTGACTGCTGTCCAGAACTGCTGTCTGTCAAGAATCTTTACAGAATGAAGAACACATCTTGTCCTCGCATCAGCTTTGACTTCACAGGCAGATTCCTGCCTCCTGTTTTCATCTCAGTATTCATCATTGGTCTGGTTGCTAATGGATGGGGATTGAAGACTTTGCTGCAGAAATGGAAGAAACTAAAGATGATCAATGTGTTTGTTCTCAACCTTGGACTTGCAGATATGTTGTATCTGCTCACACTGCCATTTTTGGTGGATTACTACATCAGGGACAGTCAGTGGATCTTTGGAGATGCATTCTGCAAGATAACAAGATTCTGCTTCAACCTGAATTTATACTGCAGCATTGGATTCCTCACTTGTATAAGTGTATACAGGTACCTGGCTGTTGTTCATCCAATAAGAGTGATAAGATTAACTGTCACCCATTCTGTGACTATCTCAGTCATGGTTTGGCTGTTGGTGGGTGTTCAGTGTCTTCCAGACATGTTCTACACCAAAACATTTGGGAACAAGCCTGGGAAATGTTACGAGACCACCCACAAAGCTTTTGTCGAGGATTACCTGAAATACAGCCTTGGATGGACACTGACAGGGTTTTGTATCCCATTCCTCATCACACTGGGCTGCTATGGACATGTGGTTGTTGTTCTCTGCCGCAAAAATACAACCGACAAGGTACTGAAACAGAAATGCCTGAAGTTGTTATTTATTTTGATCCTTCTCTTCTCTGTTTGTTACATCCCCTATCATGTGTTAAAGAACCTGAATCTCTGGTCAAGAGTTCTGAGCAAACAGAAGATTTGCAGTGAATGGTCTAATGGAGTTTACATCGCTCATCAGATAAGTCGTGGCCTTGTGTGTCTGAACAGTGCTCTCAACCCTCTGGTTTATCTCCATGGGAATGAGGAAGTTCCTGCTCAGCTCAAACAGCAGCTCCAGCGAGCTCATCAGATGTTCAGTCGTTTCCTTCTATCAGACTCTGGCTCTGTGTCTGTGTCTGTGACACAGATCTGAATTTTAACACAAGTGAACATGTTACATCGCAATTCTGTGTTAAAAAAAATTGTGTGTAAGATGTGTGTGTATATGTATATATATTGTTTTCATAAACAAAAAATTGTCACCAGTCACCTTCCCCTTTTTTTGTGACTTCCATAATCTGAGCCATTACATCATACAAATAAATGATTAATTAAAAGAGAAAAATAACATTGTGAACCTAATTCATGATACACTTTAATTACATTTGTGAAATTTGCAGAGAGATTATTTGTTGAAACTGGTTTTACATGAATTTGAATTTCCAACACATCCCCACTCATTTTTTTCCTTTAGATCCTTTATAATATATGGTTCCCTACCAGTACTCTGTGAAATACTGCTCTGTTTCTCTCTTTCTTAAAATCTCATCATCTGTCATCGTGTTATCTATTCACTCTTAGACTTGGACGCGGACTTCTTGGTCCATATGAAACGTCTAATGAGACATCTACAGGAAACCCAAACTAGCGCAGTGATTAACAGACCAAACGCTAGAAAAACTGCCATCACATCTAGACAGTGATAGGCATACCACGGCAACTTATATGACTCGGTGCGTAGATGTGCTGCCCCCTTGTGCCTCATGACGTACTCAATCCAGAAAACGGCACTTTCTATGGGTTTCATTGGTTTGTCACGATGAAGCTGTGACAGTTTGTGCATGTTCTGTTTGTAGGGTTTCTTTGGGTCTAGAATATTCTTCAGAGCACTTGTCAGAGAATCAACATCCAAAGTTGTCACATCAACAATCTCAGCTACCCCCCTGGCCTTCATGCGCACCATATTGTCGGGCTGGTCAAAGATGAGAGGAATGCCCAGAACCGGGACACCATGGTAGATGGCCTCGTAAAGTCCGTTAGTACCCCCGTGCGTGACGAAAAGCTTGGTTTTAGGGTGACCTAGTATGTCATTTTGAGGCAGCCATTCAACCAGCATGGTGTTGTTGCCTAGTGTGACAGGTCTTTTCCCGATGTGTCTCCACACGACTTTCTGAGGGATGTTGGCAAATGCTGAGGCGATGATCTCTGATATTTCAGGGCCAAGGTCACTCAGCAGGGTCCCCAGAGTCATGACCACCACCCCGTGTTCACCAGAACTCTGCACAAATTCTTCTAAATCTGATGCAAGAGGCCTGGGCGCCTTACCCTGAAACCCTCCGATGTAGACGACATTGGGCATGGTGGGCCGAGGGAACTCCAATGTAAAGTCAACCCGCATTAGCCAGAGGTCTGCTCCCTGGATGAGAGACAAGGTGCTGACGTTGTGTCCAAAGTATTTGTCACACACAGCCTGGTAGGGCGGATTTGAGACGTAGTAGTACATGTAAACCATCATGCTGTGATAGATCATGTTACTGAATCTTTGAAAAATGTCCATCTTGTCAGAGTAATGGGAGAACAATTGGGGGACGTAGGACAACGGAGAAGGAGCAATGGCAAAGTGCGCCTCTCCACTGAAAAGCCAGCGCACATTGAAAACCAAGGGAAGTTGGAGATAGTGAGCCAACAGCACTCCACCTGGAAATGCGGGGTCAGTCAGAAAAAGATCGTACCCAGTTTCCCTCAACTCCTTAACCAGTGTCTTATTCTCAAAGATGCTGACGACCAGTTTTGCTACAACTTGCTGGTTCTCCCTGATCATGTTGAATAAATTCCGATAAAACTCAAAAAACGACCACGGTGAGCTTTTATACTGTCGGATCTCTATGGACTTCTTCAAGAAAGAGGTCATGAAGGCTTGGCTCTCTATGTTTTGGGACTCCTCTTGGGTAATAGTGATGGAGTTGTAATGGGGTGAGACTTCGGCCACGTACCAGCTGGTGGAGGAACGTAGCACTGTGATTTCATGGCCCTGGGAATGAAGAGCCTCCACCAGGATTTTCATGTTCAGCCAGTGGCTCCCATCTACAGGATAAACCAGCACTTTTCCACCATCGCAACTGGAGGAAAACAGCAGGACGAACACCAGAGCTGCATATGGCCCCATCACTGTAGAAGAGACGCAGACCTTACTGGGGAAATATGGGCAGTTCATAGAGTGGTTACGCTGCAGAAAAATTCCACACATTAACTCCCGTATTATCACCTTAAAAAGTCGTCATTGCGAACAATTGCCCATTTATGCATTCATTCGAAATCAGGTTTTTGACCATCTGAAAAATATCAGTATAATGTACACTCTCTTAAAACTTATTTTATGATGAGTTTCCCATCAGAGCCATTGTGAGATGTGTGCACACACCGTAGAATTAAACTGGCCTGACTGAGAGCTTATGGGGAAATTGATATGAGAAGTTGCTTACTAACATTACTTTTTAACCACTGAAGCCACATGATGGTTTGACATAGTCACAGTTAATGTATCAGTTCCTCTGAATGCTAAAAGCGAATCATCTGGTTATTTTAGTTTTTGCTACCAACTGCAGTTTCTCAGCAGAAGTCTGGCATCTGGTGCCACACACAAATTAACCTCAGAAAAGTAATTTTACTGGTTTCCAGCAAGTTGATTTATTTACAAATAACATCTGTATGTAAAACATCATTCCTTATTCCTTCTTCCTTTGCCTAGTGTTTAGATGTATGACAGTACTTATGCTCTTGTGCTTAGAATGAGCATTTGACAAATGTGAGCTAGATGTGTCTCTTTAAAAGGTGGTGGTTTTGTTCAGTATTCTGTCACACAGTGCACCTTGACTTTGCTAAAGCTGAGCATCTGCTCCATTTTGCTCTTTGTCCAAAGTCTCGCTTTTTCTTTTTTTTTTTCCTGGAACTGTTAAGTAATGTTCAGCACCAATTAACCAAGTCAAAGTCCTACAGTTGATATGTGAAAGTGTCATGCATCAGTTCTGTATGATTTAAGCATGTAGTCTTTAGTGTGTAAAACTTTAAACATATTCAACTAACATTAAAGCAGATCAGCAGCATTACGTGACAAGACTAGACTAGATTCAGTTTGAGGTCAAATGCCAAAAAAACAACCAAAAAATGAAAACTTTTTGTTTAAATAATCTTCTTGTACAAGATTTTTTTTTTTTTCCAGCAGTTGTTTGTTACAGTAGATACAAACTCTTATATAATGAAACAACACACTGTTCTGCAGGCCTGCTTATGTAAAGAAACTGAATAACCTCTGCACAAAAACCACAATGTCCATAAGAAGTTAAAAACTTAGCACACAAGCAGAGATGTGCAGTTTGTTAGTAAAATAAATCCTCACCTCAGGCCTCTGCAACGTCAGACTCTGTGACTTCTCGTCCAAATCAAGACGAATCCAGCGTTTGAGGTGATCATGCAGCAGTCCTGCTGAGCCATTGGTTGAAATGCAGGTGAATATATAACTCTGCATGTCACTGAGTGAACTCGTCCATACTTCTGCCAGACAAATGTGGCCATGTGCAGGTGTTTGCTTTTCTGCCCAAACAGTCTGGAAATAACTTATTTTACAGAAATATTAAAATGATAATGATAAATGATTAAATCGGGCGGCCGTGGCTCAGCAAGTAAAGAGTCCAGCTTTAGACTTTGGACCGGCCTAAGATGACCGGCCCCCCATCCCTCTGCGGCCACGGCTGTGGTGCCCCTGAGCAAGGCACCGATCCACTGTGCGTAATAGATATATGGGTGTAATATATGTGGTGATTGATATGAATGATTTTTACTCATCAAAGTCTGATTTCAGGTGACAAGAATGTGTGGTATATAATCCACAGTATTTCTGACTATGCTGCATCTGTCTTCTGCCTTCTTCTTGCAATGTTGCAAGAGTGCAATGTTAAATGTATGGAGTCGCTGCCATTTATGGTTTCGAGTAGATAAACAACAGACCACAGCTGCAGGCAGCGGAAATGTCATGCCTGTCGTCAAGATCTTGCTGCACTCTGGCCATCATTACTCAGAGACGTTGTTGGTGGTCTAGTAAACTATCGAGCAGATATTCAGTGGTTGTTTTGATTTTAATCATTAGTTTTACCTTGTATAGCTTAATTTACTGCTCTGACCCTCATCCTTACTACAGACCAATTGTGTACAGTAGATAAACAAAGGAACAGGAGTGCATAGGTCGCCTGTGCCAGCAGCTTCTTCTGGCCCACAGTTCCATTTTACTGTTAGCTGACCTCTAGTGGCCGTAGTAATTATGACGGGAGCAAAGTAGGAAATTAGTTTACATAGTACATACATAGTTACACTGGTTTTCTCTATACACTTACTGATAAAACAGTATGCTGTGATGATACGGAATGAATGAACACTGTATAGAATTAATATTTAGTGTCTGTCAACAGCACACTAAGAACTGACCATGTTTAGTTTACTTTTTTAGCAGTGAGACTGCAGGTCTGGTTTGAGTATCCTTTATTTTGTCAATTTTCTATTCTGAACACGTAGCATAGTCGAGACCTAAGTATGTACTTTGGACCTGAGACACTCTGTTTCTTAGTTCTTAGTTTCTTTAAAAAGAGCATCAGTTGTGTTGCCACTGGCCTCATAACTCTGTGTGTCGATTGTGTGGATGGTCTCAAGCTGCTGCCTGATTGGAGTGTAGCACAGAATGGAGCTTCCCCAGCTGGAACACATGAGGCTCGGCAGGTGTGACAGTGCAGGTGAGATCACTGACCAACTGCTTCTGCAGAGAGCATGCCAAAACATCTTGCGCTGGGGTTTCTACTACAGCTCCATGTGTCGTCCTATAATGCCGTGCTTCATGCAGCTATGAAGTACGGTAACTCCCATGTTGAGAGAAGCAGTTGCAGCTGATATACGCTAAATAAGAAATAGGAAGTTATGGGTGTAGCTCTGTTTTCTTGTTAACTGGTGGAGCTGATGTTTGCTTTGTGTGTATCCCACTCAGCTGTTTTGTTTCATGGAGTGACTCTTACTGGCGTGGCTTAATGAACCCGTAACGTTTCAGTTTATCCCAGAACAGGAAGAGATGACCATTATTGGTTATCAGTGCCCTGCTAATCACTGTCCGAGAGAAACTGCTTGTTAGACTTTGAACACAGGCCAGAGCTGGTAAATGATGCTGCCTGTTTGAGTTTAATGGAATGAGTGACATTAAGGTGTGAGTACTGTGACTTGATCATTTGACATGTTGCATTGCTTATGAAAAACAGAAATGAAACAGATGATTTTCAGCATCTGTCACTGACAAGCTGACAAATCTCTGCAAGTATCTTGAGTTCAAAGTAACCAGGTACATTTGCTCAAGTTATTTACTTAAAGCAAACGTTTCACATTTTGGGAAATTTGCTTATTCTCTCTCTGGCATTAGACTTTGATGATACCATTCTCATATTATCCTTGTCTTACAGCCAGGTAACGCAAAGAACACACAGACTTTGGCACACAGAATATAAAACATGATAAAATAAATAAAGCATGTATATATCAAGTATATAGCAAGTGACACCCCTAAACGTGGAACTGCAGTCAGCTGCTGCTTAGCTTAGCTTAGTAAGAAAGACATTAAATAGAGATGAATGACCTTTAGAGGTGCCAGTATTTTCACCTTTAGTCAGATCCAGGCTAGCTGTTCCCCACTGTTTACCGTCTTTGTGCATATTTCCTAAAAACTATTCCCTAACGAACAGTTTTGCGGTACTTTTGTACTGTTTTGTACATTTCTGCTTCTTTTACTCAGTTCAATTTTTTTTTCCTGAACTTATCAGGCAAATTTTCTTTGGTGTATAACAGCTGTAGTAAAGGAGTCAAATACTCCTTCCACATCACATGTATGACTTTAATTCCAGCGGCGGAAAGTAACTAAGTACATTACACGTCCAATGAGCAGCAACTGTCACTTTCATAAACTGGGCCAGATCTAAAGCTAATGTTTAAACTGCCCTCTAGTGGTAAGAAAGAAGAATTTCAACTCTGCACTTTTCAAACTGATAAACAGCTTGTGCTGCAGCAGCCCTGCTCATCTGAATTCATGAGAGGCTCCGACGTCTGCTATACTTGTCTCGTGTGACTCTGTCGCTCTCGCTCTGACTGAGAAACCAGCTGTGTCACCACAACAGATGCACAGCACGGTGGCTTTGGATGCTTCCCTGCTGTCTGACATCACCACAGAGATTTTGGCAGCTGCCCTCAGGCCTTTTACATCATGAAACAGACGGAGGGGCAGACGAGCAGCCCGGCCTCAGGTCCTCCCCCTGCTGCCTACCTAGTACGGCTCCTTAGCAACTGTCAGCTGACCTGCAGTAGGTAGTGTTCAGTGAAGCACACACATGCACACAGATGGAAAAGAGCTGCGAGCCTTTGCTGCACACTCCTCCATCCACCACACAGGCCTCATGGCTCTCACCATGAATACGTCCATAGAAGAGAAAACACTCACACAGACTCCTCTGCTCAAGATCTGGGTGCCATGGATGGGCTGCAACTTGAACCGCAGGAGGGGATGTAAGTGCAGTAAAAACCTGTCTCTGCTTGTCTGTTCTGCCTTTGGTTTCAGCAGGTGGAGGTAGTGTGTGCGGCGGTCACAGGTGTGTTTTGTATTGTCTGTGCTGGACCTTTAGCTTGGACCCCTCTCCTCCTGTTGCCTCAGGACTGAGCTCAGTCCTGTCAGAGGGTGCAGGTGGACAGGCAGCAGTCTGAGAGACACGCAGGAGTCAGCCATGGGATGACAGCCAGGCTGGACCAAACCAGGTCTGAGCTGGCTCTCTGTTCAGTGTCTGATGTGGTCCTTTGAGGATTTTGCTGACGCAGCATACTCCATTCATAATCGAACAGCCTGCAGGCTGACACTCTCCCTGTCCCTGTATGGACACGCAGACAGGCCATCCGGGTACTTTTGGGGGTACAGCTCACTGGCAAGCAATCCTGCAGTCTGCGTTATAAAGTACTGGGTCTTTTTTGACCCCAGAGACAGACAAGCATGCAGCAGCTGGGTCATGACTGGGTAAGAAACACACAGAAGGTTTGGGATTCTGTTTGCGTGGACGTTTTGTGAGCAAGTAATGTTGGTTTATCTCAGAAGTCACTCAGTGGCTCATCTCTCCAGTCAGGAGAAAAGTCTGGGTTTTCATCATTTAAGCCAGGGATGTCACTAGGATTTGGAAACGGGGGGGTTGGCCACTTTTGGGGGGAGCTATTTATAACTGTCAGGGAAAACTGCAGTAATTTATTCAGTATGAATATCCCTGTTAATTTCCATAAAATCCTGTCTGTATCGCAGATGACTGTCAGATCACTTTGACCCACCTTAGCAGCAGAGACCTGTCACTCTCTGACACAGAATGTTAGATTGGTAACACGATGGCTGATGTTTTATTTGTCAGAACAGGGAGGATACTTTGGTTTATTACTGACAAGGGACTCTGTGCTGTGGGAGTTAACTAATTACTGCCTCCAGTAACGATGACTAACTTTCTTCTTTAGAAAATTCCGAATATCCATTTCGTTGCAGTGGCGCTCCTTTTAATCATAACAAACGTGTGTCAGTACCGTACAGTCTGTGCAGCGTACCAGTGAAAGGTAATAGTGAAAACATGGAATGTATTTTTATTAACGCGGGCATCTTCTCGGCGATTAGACAAAAAGTATTTGACTCGCTGAAGCAGCGCATCGCCTTGATTTCCTGTTCAAGGGAGCAGCAAAACATGGACTGGATTCTGGTTAACATCGGCTTTCTCTCGGTGAGAAAGCGGATTGGATTGGCTCTCTCTATGTCGCTCGGAATTCAGAATCAGATCTATTGGCCAAGCTTGTGCATAGAAACAAGGAATTTGACTCCGGGTTTTCTTTGCTCTCAGGCAGTACAACAACAACAACAACACAACCAATGGAACAACAACTTTTTTTTTTCCACAGTTACCAATGATGCAAGACCCCCTAAAATGGGCCTAACGACATCCATGATTTAAGATTCATTAAATAATTGTGAGCAGTGACACAGTCTGAACCAAACTCTTTGATTTGTCCAGTAAGAATGATTGTGTTTATGTTGGGGACAGTGTTGTGTTTACCTGAGCTGATTTGTAACCGTCTGCAGGGAAGACTCTGACACTTTAACTCACCTGGACATTAGGAGTGTTTTGTTCTTGTGACTGTCACACTGTGCTGCTCTGGTTGTTTCTGAGTGACTACCTGAGGTGGAGGAGGGGGTGGAGCATCTGGTTAGTAAAGAGTGAACTGGAGCTCTTCTTTAAGGGTGTATTTGACTTTTTGCAAACGATTATTTCATTGTTGTAACTTCTTTATGTGTCTGTGTTTATATGATTTTTGTTGGTGTTTGGTTGGACACTTTTCTGTGTCAAGACGTGCTGCAAAAGACAGACAGGCCGGCGGATAAGCCGAGTGTCTCATGACACTGGTTTACGGACATTTGAGCTGCACCTCAGAGCTCCTGTGCACTCTCTTAATGAAGATTAACTTGGCAGCGACACACACACACACACACGTTTTCTGTGGGATGTGTTGTTGATACAACACCTGTGTCCTGTCCTGTCCAGGTGTTTGATGCTACCAACACCACCAGGGAGAGGCAGGCAGTTATTTTGAGTTTTGTGAAGGAGAAGGGCTACAAGGCAAGTACTGGTGTGGAAGTGACTCAGTGATGTTTAAAGGAACATCTGTGGGGAAATACACTTGTTTGTTAGCAGAGAGTTTGATGAGAGGATTGATACTGGTCCCATATCTGTGTGTTCAGTATAAACCCACAGCAGGCAGCCAGTTAGCTTCTCACCTCTAAGGCTTGCTGGTTAACATAGTTTAATCTTTACAACAAACAAAGTGTAAAAACAACCTGTGGTTTTATGGTGGGGTAATGTGGCACACCATGTCTTGGCTGGAAGCAGTGACCTGAGTGTGTCTGAAATATCTATGAAAGAAAACTGTGCACAAACAACTAGAGTATGTGTGGTCGATCAAATAAGAACCATGGAATTAACCAGTAAACTCTGCTTTATTTAAACCACATTGATCATGTTACAGCTCATGTTTTTATGCACATTTAGAATTAACGCTGTGATGTTGCCACATACCCAGATGTTTCCGTTACAAATAAGAGAGAATAGCAAAATTACATAAGACCCATGTTGTAATTGTCTGAAGCTATTCTTTAATTGTATTATAATTTTATCTTTCTTTGAAATTCAACCAGAGGGACTGACAGTGAAATGAACGTCATCCAGTTTCTTTACATGTCTAGTGACCTTGATCAATCTCGAACTTGTGGATTGTGTGTGTGTTGGGAGTTTGCACATATGATTCATCTCATCTGATAAGAAATTCAAGAGAAGTCTTAACAGGAAGTCTAGTAGAGAGAGACAAATTTTTCTTTCACTTCTCATAAATCGCAGTGTTTCCAAACAAACGCCAGAAATCACAGAGAGAGAAGGAATCGTGCTGACTGCTGTCCTGAACTGCTGTCTGTCAAGAATCTTTACAGAATGAAGAACACATCCTGTACTTCTGTCAGCTTTGACTTCACAGGCAGATTCCTGCCTCCTGTTTTCATCTTAGTATTCATCATTGGTCTGGTTGCTAATGGATGGGGATTGAAGACTTTGCTGCAGAAATGGAAGAAACTAAAGATCATCAATGTGTTTGTTCTCAACCTTGGACTTGCAGATATGTTGTATCTGCTCACACTGCCATTTTTGGTGGATTACTACATCAGGAATAGACAGTGGATCTTTGGAGATGCATTCTGCAAGATAACAAGATTCTGCTTCAACCTGAATTTATACGGCAGCATTGGATTCCTCACTTGTATAAGTGTATTCAGGTACCTGGCTGTTGTTCATCCAATAAGAGTGATGGGAAGATTAACTGTCACCCATTCTGTGACTATCTCAGTCATGGTTTGGCTGTTAGTGGGTGTTCAGAGTCTTCCAGACATGTTCTACACCAAAACATCTGGGAACAAGTCTGGGACATGCTACGAGACCACCTCTACAGAACATGTGGAGGATTACCTGAAATACAGCCTTGGATGGACACTGATGGGGTTTTGTATCCCATTCCTTGTCACACTGGGCTGCTATGGACATGTGATTGTTGTTCTCTGCCGCAAAAATACAACTGACAAGGTACTGAAACAGAAATGCCTGAAGTTGTTGTTTATTTTGATCCTTCTCTTCTCTGTTTGTTACATCCCATTTCATGTGTTAAAGAACCTAAATCTCCGGTCAAGGGTTCTGAGCAAACAGAAGCTTTGCAGTGAATGGTCTAATGGAGTTTACATCGCTCATCAGATAAGTCGTGGCCTTGTGTGTCTGAACAGTGCTCTCAACCCTCTGGTTTATCTCCATGGGAATGAGGAAGTTCCTGCTCAGCTCAGACAGCAGCTCCAGCGAGCTCATCAGATGTTCAGTCGTTTGCTTCCGTCAAACTCCGGCTCTGTGCCTTTGGCACAAACTGCAGATGAAGTTCAGCACATGTAAGCATGTCAGTAATTCTGTGAAAATAATTCTATAAACATCTGTTCTTTGTTGCAGTGCAAATTGTAGATGAAGTTAAATAACAATGGTTGATAACTGAAAGCTCAAATGGTTGCTCTCAGCTTCATGAGACTGGTTAGTATCTGTTTCAACTTTACAAATATTGTATTTTGCCTCAAAAAATGAATTCATTTTATTTTTGAACTTTGTGTTTCTCATAATTCCTTTAGAATAAGCAAAAAAAAAGTCAGACATAAACAGCAAAATCAAATATATCACGAGTCTTGATGTCTGGGGAGATAATGTTCACATTGTGTTGTTGGAGGTGGGAAAGCACAGTGTCTCACACTCTGTATAGGTACAGAACAGGAAGTACACCGTGTCCAACAAATACACTCTAAACAAGATATTTGTTTTATTTTTCCTTTATCACAGCTGTTGTCTGAAATCCCTTAAACTGCAGCTTTGGTGATTATTTCGGTTTTAATAAAGCTTGTTAATTAATCTTCAGAGGGCTGAGGAAATCCTGCAGCCTGAGTTGTCAAACCCAAACACTGAGTGGTGATTGAATGAGCTGAAAAATGCATCTTGGCCAACCATAAGAAAGGCTCTTTCACTTACTCATATTTGCATGTGAGAAACTCAACCTTTGCACCTGAAAGTTACACTGTCGTATTCGTTTTTGAGATATATTGAAAGATATTTCCGGTTTACACCAAATTAGGTTTTGTTTTCATAGTTTTGGCCATCATTTGATAACACATTTGCTGGGATATGGGAACTAGGTGACATTGCCACGGTGAAGTTTGTCTGTGCAAGAAACGTAAAGATTGGAACGATCACATAAGTTGTAAACCTAAGCTGTGAAGCAGTTTAAATCACTCTATTTGGAGGTAAAAACAAAAGTGAGTGTATCTGAAATATCTATGAAAGAAAACTGTGCGTGCACAACTAGAATATGTGTGGTTGATCAAAGAAGAACCATGGAATTAACCAGTAAACTCTGTCAGACATTTACAACAGTCTTTTTCTTTTGGCTTTATTTAAACCACATTGATCATGTTACAGATCATGTTTTTTACACGTTTAGAATTAATGCTGTGATGTTTCCACATACCCAGATGTTTCTGTTACAAATAAGAGAGAATAGCAAAATTACATAGTTAAGACCCATGTTATACTTATCAACAATTATTCTTTAATTATATTATCATTTTATCTTTCTTTAAAATTCAACCAGAGGGACTGACAGTGAAATGAACGTCATCCAGTTTCCTTACATGTCTAGTGATCTTGATCAATCTCAAACTTGTGTGTGTGTTGGGTGTTGGGTGTTGGGTGTTTGCACATATGGTTTGTCTCATCTGATAAGAAATTCAAGAGAAGTCTTAACAGGAAGTCCAATAAGAAAAAAAAGTGACAAAACTTTCTTTCACTTCTCATAAATCGCCCTGTTTTTCAAAAAAACAGCAGAAAACACAGAGAGAGAAGGAATCGTGCTAACTGCTTTCCAGAACTGCTGTCTGTCAAGAATCTTTACAGAATGAAGAACACGTCTTGTCCTCGCATCAGCTTTGACTTCACAGGCAGATTCCTGCCTCCTGTTTTCATCTCAGTATTCATCATTGGTCTGGTTGCTAATGGATGGGGATTGAAGACTTTGCTGCAGAAATGGAAGAAACTAAAGATCATCAATGTGTTTGTTCTCAACCTTGGACTTGCAGATATGTTGTATCTGCTCACACTGCCATTTTTGGTGGATTACTACATCAGGGACAGTCAGTGGATCTTTGGAGATGCATTCTGCAAGATAACAAGATTCTGCTTCAACCTGAATTTATACGGCAGCATTGGATTCCTCACTTGTATAAGTGTATACAGGTACCTGGCTGTTGTTCATCCAATAAGAGTGATAAGATTAACTGTCACCCATTCTGTGACTATCTCAGTCATGGTTTGGCTGTTGGTGGGTGTTCAGTGTCTTCCAGACATGTTCTACACCAAAACATTTGGGAACAAGCCTGGGAAATGTTACGAGACCACCCAGAAAGCTTTTGTCGAGGATTACCTGAAATACAGCCTTGGATGGACACTGACAGGGTTTTGTATCCCATTCCTCATCACACTGGGCTGCTATGGACATGTGATTGTTGTTCTCTGCCGCAAAAATACAACCGACAAGGTACTGAAACAGAAATGCCTGAAGTTGTTGTTTATTTTGATCCTTCTCTTCTCTGTTTGTTACATCCCATTTCATGTGTTAAAGAACCTAAATCTCTGGTCAAGAGTTCTGAGTAAGATGCTTTGCCGTGAATGGTCTAATGGAGTTTACATCGCTCATCAGATAAGTCGTGGCCTTGTGTGTCTGAACAGTGCTCTCAACCCTCTGGTTTATCTCCATGGAAATGAGGAAATTCCTGCTCAGCTCAGACAGCAGCTCCAGCAAGCTCATCAGATGTTCAGTCGTTTCCTTCCATCAGACTCTGGCTCTGTGTCTGTATCTGTGTCTGTGACACAGATCTAAATCTTAACACAAGTGAACATGTTCCATCGCAATTCTGTGTTAAAAAATAATGTGTAAGATGTGTGTATATGTATATATATTGTTTTTATAAACAAAAAATAGTCACCAGTCACCTTCCCCTTTTTTTGTGACTTCCATAATCTGAGCCAATGCATCATACAAATAAATGATTAATTGAAAGAGAAAAATAACATTGTGAAGCTAATTCATGATACACTTTAATTACATTTGTGAAATTTGCAGAGAGATAATTTGTTGAAACTGGTTTTACATGAATTTGAATTTCCAGCACATCCCCACTCATTTTTTTCCATCGGGTTATCTATTCACTCTTAGACTTGGACACGGACTTCTTGGTCCATATGAAACGTCTAATGAGACATCTACAGGAAACCCAAAATAGCACAGTGATTAACAGACCAAACGCTAGAAAAACTGCCATCACATCTAGACAGTGATAGGCATACCACGGCAACTTATATGACTCGGTGCGCAGATGTGCTGCCCCCTTGTGCCTCATGACGTACTCAATCCAGAAAACGGCACTTTCTATGGGTTTCATTGGTTTGTCACGATGAAGCTGTGACAGTTTGTGCATGTTCTGTTTGTAGGGTTTCTTTGGGTCTAGAATATTCTTCAGAGCACTTGTCAGAGAATCAACATCCAAAGTTGTCACATCAACAATCTCAGCTACTCCCCTGGCCTTCATGCGCACCATATTGTCGGGCTGGTCAAAGATGAGAGGAATGCCCAGAACCGGGACACCATGGTAGATGGCCTCGTAAAGTCCGTTAGTACCCCCGTGCGTGACGAAAAGCTTGGTTTTAGGGTGACCTAGTATGTCATTTTGAGGCAGCCATTCAACCAGCATGGTGTTGTTGCCTAGTGTGACAGGTCTTTTCCCGATGTGTCTCCACACGACTTTCTGAGGGATGTTGGCAAATGCTGAGGCGATGATCTCTGATATTTCAGGGCCAAGGTCACTCAGCAGGGTCCCCAGAGTCATGACCACCACCCCGTGTTCACCAGAACTCTGCACAAATTCTTCTAAATCTGATGCAAGAGGCCTGGGCGCCTTACCCTGAAACCCTCCGATGTACACGACATTGGGCATGGTGGGCCGAGGGAACTCCAATGTAAAGTCAACCCGCATTAGCCAGAGGTCTGCTCCCTGGATGAGAGACAAGGTGCTGACGTCGTGTCCAAAGTATTTGTCACACACAGCCTGGTAAGGCGGATTTGAGACGTAGTAGTACATGTAAACCATCATGCTGTGATAGATCATGTTACTGAACCTTTGAAAAATGTCCATCTTGTCAGAGTAATGGGAGAACAATTGGGGGACGTAGGACAACGGAGAAGGAGCAATGGCAAAGTGCGCCTCTCCACTGAAAAGCCAGCGCACATTGAAAACCAGGGGAAGTTGGAGATAGTGAGCCAACAGCACTCCACCTGGAAATGCGGGGTCAGTCAGAAAAAGATCGTACCCAGTTTCCCTCAACTCCTTAACCAGTGTCTTATTCTCAAAGATGCTGACGACCAGTTTTGCTACAACTTGCTGGTTCTCCCTGATCATGTTGAATAAATTCCGATAAAACTCAAAAAACGACCACGGTGAGCTTTTATACTGTCGGATCTCTATGGACTTCTTCAAGAAAGAGGTCATGAAGGCTTGGCTCTCTATGTTTTGGGACTCCTCTTGGGTAATAGTGATGGAGTTGTAATGGGGTGAGACTTCGGCCACGTACCAGCTGGTGGAGGAACGTAGCACTGTGATTTCATGGCCCTGGGAATGAAGAGCCTCCACCAGGATTTTCATGTTCAGCCAGTGGCTCCCATCTACAGGATAAACCAGCACTTTTCCACCATCGCAACTGGAGGAAAACAGCAGGACGAACACCAGAGCTGCATATGGCCCCATCACTGTAGAAGAGACGCAGACCTTACTGGGGAAATATGGGCAGTTCATAGAGTGGTTACGCTGCAGAAAAATTCCACACATTAACTCCCGTATTATCACCTTAAAAAGTCGTCATTGCGAACAATTGCCCATTTATGCATTCATTCGAAATCAGGTTTTTGACCATCTGAAAAATATCAGTATAATGTACACTCTCTTAAAACTTATTTTATGATGAGTTTCCCATCAGAGCCATTGTGAGATGTGTGCACACACCGTAGAATTAAACTGGCCTGACTGAGAGCTTATGGGGAAATTGATATGAGAAGTTGCTTACTAACATTACTTTTTAACCACTGAAGCCACATGATGGTTTGACATAGTCACAGTTAATGTATCAGTTCCTCTGAATGCTAAAAGCGAATCATCTGGTTATTTTAGTTTTTGCTACCAACTGCAGTTTCTCAGCAGAAGTCTGGCATCTGGTGCCACACACAAATTAACCTCAGAAAAGTAATTTTACTGGTTTCCAGCAAGTTGATTTATTTACAAATAACATCTGTATGTAAAACATCATTCCTTATTCCTTCTTCCTTTGCCTAGTGTTTAGATGTATGACAGTACTTATGCTCTTGTGCTTAGAATGAGCATTTGACAAATGTGAGCTAGATGTGTCTCTTTAAAAGGTGGTGGTTTTGTTCAGTATTCTGTCACACAGTGCACCTTGACTTTGCTAAAGCTGAGCATCTGCTCCATTTTGCTCTTTGTCCAAAGTCTCGCTTTTTCTTTTTTTTTTTCCTGGAACTGTTAAGTAATGTTCAGCACCAATTAACCAAGTCAAAGTCCTACAGTTGATATGTGAAAGTGTCATGCATCAGTTCTGTATGATTTAAGCATGTAGTCTTTAGTGTGTAAAACTTTAAACATATTCAACTAACATTAAAGCAGATCAGCAGCATTACGTGACAAGACTAGACTAGATTCAGTTTGAGGTCAAATGCCAAAAAAACAACCAAAAAATGAAAACTTTTTGTTTAAATAATCTTCTTGTACAAGATTTTTTTTTTTTTCCAGCAGTTGTTTGTTACAGTAGATACAAACTCTTATATAATGAAACAACACACTGTTCTGCAGGCCTGCTTATGTAAAGAAACTGAATAACCTCTGCACAAAAACCACAATGTCCATAAGAAGTTAAAAACTTAGCACACAAGCAGAGATGTGCAGTTTGTTAGTAAAATAAATCCTCACCTCAGGCCTCTGCAACGTCAGACTCTGTGACTTCTCGTCCAAATCAAGACGAATCCAGCGTTTGAGGTGATCATGCAGCAGTCCTGCTGAGCCATTGGTTGAAATGCAGGTGAATATATAACTCTGCATGTCACTGAGTGAACTCGTCCATACTTCTGCCAGACAAATGTGGCCATGTGCAGGTGTTTGCTTTTCTGCCCAAACAGTCTGGAAATAACTTATTTTACAGAAATATTAAAATGATAATGATAAATGATTAAATCGGGCGGCCGTGGCTCAGCAAGTAAAGAGTCCAGCTTTAGACTTTGGACCGGCCTAAGATGACCGGCCCCCCATCCCTCTGCGGCCACGGCTGTGGTGCCCCTGAGCAAGGCACCGATCCACTGTGCGTAATAGATATATGGGTGTAATATATGTGGTGATTGATATGAATGATTTTTACTCATCAAAGTCTGATTTCAGGTGACAAGAATGTGTGGTATATAATCCACAGTATTTCTGACTATGCTGCATCTGTCTTCTGCCTTCTTCTTGCAATGTTGCAAGAGTGCAATGTTAAATGTATGGAGTCGCTGCCATTTATGGTTTCGAGTAGATAAACAACAGACCACAGCTGCAGGCAGCGGAAATGTCATGCCTGTCGTCAAGATCTTGCTGCACTCTGGCCATCATTACTCAGAGACGTTGTTGGTGGTCTAGTAAACTATCGAGCAGATATTCAGTGGTTGTTTTGATTTTAATCATTAGTTTTACCTTGTATAGCTTAATTTACTGCTCTGACCCTCATCCTTACTACAGACCAATTGTGTACAGTAGATAAACAAAGGAACAGGAGTGCATAGGTCGCCTGTGCCAGCAGCTTCTTCTGGCCCACAGTTCCATTTTACTGTTAGCTGACCTCTAGTGGCCGTAGTAATTATGACGGGAGCAAAGTAGGAAATTAGTTTACATAGTACATACATAGTTGCACAGGTTCTCTCTATACACTTACTGATAAAACAGTATGCTGTGATGATACGGAATGAATGAACACTGTATAGAATTAATATTTAGTGTCTGTCAACAGCACACTAAGAACTGACCATGTTTAGTTTACTTTTTTAGCAGTGAGACTGCAGGTCTGGTTTGAGTATCCTTTATTTTGTCAATTTTCTATTCTGAACACGTAGCATAGTCGAGACCTAAGTATGTACTTTGGACCTGAGACACTCTGTTTCTTAGTTCTTAGTTTCTTTAAAAAGAGCATCAGTTGTGTTGCCACTGGCCTCATAACTCTGTGTGTCGATTGTGTGGATGGTCTCAAGCTGCTGCCTGATTGGAGTGTAGCACAGAATGGAGCTTCCCCAGCTGGAACACATGAGGCTCGGCAGGTGTGACAGTGCAGGTGAGATCACTGACCAACTGCTTCTGCAGAGAGCATGCCAAAACATCTTGCGCTGGGGTTTCTACTACAGCTCCATGTGTCGTCCTATAATGCCGTGCTTCATGCAGCTATGAAGTACGGTAACTCCCATGTTGAGAGAAGCAGTTGCAGCTGATATACGCTAAATAAGAAATAGGAAGTTATGGGTGTAGCTCTGTTTTCTTGTTAACTGGTGGAGCTGATGTTTGCTTTGTGTGTATCCCACTCAGCTGTTTTGTTTCATGGAGTGACTCTTACTGGCGTGGCTTAATGAACCCGTAACGTTTCAGTTTATCCCAGAACAGGAAGAGATGACCATTATTGGTTATCAGTGCCCTGCTAATCACTGTCCGAGAGAAACTGCTTGTTAGACTTTGAACACAGGCCAGAGCTGGTAAATGATGCTGCCTGTTTGAGTTTAATGGAATGAGTGACATTAAGGTGTGAGTACTGTGACTTGATCATTTGACATGTTGCATTGCTTATGAAAAACAGAAATGAAACAGATGATTTTCAGCATCTGTCACTGACAAGCTGACAAATCTCTGCAAGTATCTTGAGTTCAAAGTAACCAGGTACATTTGCTCAAGTTATTTACTTAAAGCAAACGTTTCACATTTTGGGAAATTTGCTTATTCTCTCTCTGGCATTAGACTTTGATGATACCATTCTCATATTATCCTTGTCTTACAGCCAGGTAACGCAAAGAACACACAGACTTTGGCACACAGAATATAAAACATGATAAAATAAATAAAGCATGTATATATCAAGTATATAGCAAGTGACACCCCTAAACGTGGAACTGCAGTCAGCTGCTGCTTAGCTTAGCTTAGTAAGAAAGACATTAAATAGAGATGAATGACCTTTAGAGGTGCCAGTATTTTCACCTTTAGTCAGATCCAGGCTAGCTGTTCCCCACTGTTTACCGTCTTTGTGCATATTTCCTAAAAACTATTCCCTAACGAACAGTTTTGCGGTACTTTTGTACTGTTTTGTACATTTCTGCTTCTTTTACTCAGTTCAATTTTTTTTTCCTGAACTTATCAGGCAAATTTTCTTTGGTGTATAACAGCTGTAGTAAAGGAGTCAAATACTCCTTCCACATCACATGTATGACTTTAATTCCAGCGGCGGAAAGTAACTAAGTACATTACACGTCCAATGAGCAGCAACTGTCACTTTCATAAACTGGGCCAGATCTAAAGCTAATGTTTAAACTGCCCTCTAGTGGTAAGAAAGAAGAATTTCAACTCTGCACTTTTCAAACTGATAAACAGCTTGTGCTGCAGCAGCCCTGCTCATCTGAATTCATGAGAGGCTCCGACGTCTGCTATACTTGTCTCGTGTGACTCTGTCGCTCTCGCTCTGACTGAGAAACCAGCTGTGTCACCACAACAGATGCACAGCACGGTGGCTTTGGATGCTTCCCTGCTGTCTGACATCACCACAGAGATTTTGGCAGCTGCCCTCAGGCCTTTTACATCATGAAACAGACGGAGGGGCAGACGAGCAGCCCGGCCTCAGGTCCTCCCCCTGCTGCCTACCTAGTACGGCTCCTTAGCAACTGTCAGCTGACCTGCAGTAGGTAGTGTTCAGTGAAGCACACACATGCACACAGATGGAAAAGAGCTGCGAGCCTTTGCTGCACACTCCTCCATCCACCACACAGGCCTCATGGCTCTCACCATGAATACGTCCATAGAAGAGAAAACACTCACACAGACTCCTCTGCTCAAGATCTGGGTGCCATGGATGGGCTGCAACTTGAACCGCAGGAGGGGATGTAAGTGCAGTAAAAACCTGTCTCTGCTTGTCTGTTCTGCCTTTGGTTTCAGCAGGTGGAGGTAGTGTGTGCGGCGGTCACAGGTGTGTTTTGTATTGTCTGTGCTGGACCTTTAGCTTGGACCCCTCTCCTCCTGTTGCCTCAGGACTGAGCTCAGTCCTGTCAGAGGGTGCAGGTGGACAGGCAGCAGTCTGAGAGACACGCAGGAGTCAGCCATGGGATGACAGCCAGGCTGGACCAAACCAGGTCTGAGCTGGCTCTCTGTTCAGTGTCTGATGTGGTCCTTTGAGGATTTTGCTGACGCAGCATACTCCATTCATAATCGAACAGCCTGCAGGCTGACACTCTCCCTGTCCCTGTATGGACACGCAGACAGGCCATCCGGGTACTTTTGGGGGTACAGCTCACTGGCAAGCAATCCTGCAGTCTGCGTTATAAAGTACTGGGTCTTTTTTGACCCCAGAGACAGACAAGCATGCAGCAGCTGGGTCATGACTGGGTAAGAAACACACAGAAGGTTTGGGATTCTGTTTGCGTGGACGTTTTGTGAGCAAGTAATGTTGGTTTATCTCAGAAGTCACTCAGTGGCTCATCTCTCCAGTCAGGAGAAAAGTCTGGGTTTTCATCATTTAAGCCAGGGATGTCACTAGGATTTGGAAACGGGGGGGTTGGCCACTTTTGGGGGGAGCTATTTATAACTGTCAGGGAAAACTGCAGTAATTTATTCAGTATGAATATCCCTGTTAATTTCCATAAAATCCTGTCTGTATCGCAGATGACTGTCAGATCACTTTGACCCACCTTAGCAGCAGAGACCTGTCACTCTCTGACACAGAATGTTAGATTGGTAACACGATGGCTGATGTTTTATTTGTCAGAACAGGGAGGATACTTTGGTTTATTACTGACAAGGGACTCTGTGCTGTGGGAGTTAACTAATTACTGCCTCCAGTAACGATGACTAACTTTCTTCTTTAGAAAATTCCGAATATCCATTTCGTTGCAGTGGCGCTCCTTTTAATCATAACAAACGTGTGTCAGTACCGTACAGTCTGTGCAGCGTACCAGTGAAAGGTAATAGTGAAAACATGGAATGTATTTTTATTAACGCGGGCATCTTCTCGGCGATTAGACAAAAAGTATTTGACTCGCTGAAGCAGCGCATCGCCTTGATTTCCTGTTCAAGGGAGCAGCAAAACATGGACTGGATTCTGGTTAACATCGGCTTTCTCTCGGTGAGAAAGCGGATTGGATTGGCTCTCTCTATGTCGCTCGGAATTCAGAATCAGATCTATTGGCCAAGCTTGTGCATAGAAACAAGGAATTTGACTCCGGGTTTTCTTTGCTCTCAGGCAGTACAACAACAACAACAACACAACCAATGGAACAACAACTTTTTTTTTTCCACAGTTACCAATGATGCAAGACCCCCTAAAATGGGCCTAACGACATCCATGATTTAAGATTCATTAAATAATTGTGAGCAGTGACACAGTCTGAACCAAACTCTTTGATTTGTCCAGTAAGAATGATTGTGTTTATGTTGGGGACAGTGTTGTGTTTACCTGAGCTGATTTGTAACCGTCTGCAGGGAAGACTCTGACACTTTAACTCACCTGGACATTAGGAGTGTTTTGTTCTTGTGACTGTCACACTGTGCTGCTCTGGTTGTTTCTGAGTGACTACCTGAGGTGGAGGAGGGGGTGGAGCATCTGGTTAGTAAAGAGTGAACTGGAGCTCTTCTTTAAGGGTGTATTTGACTTTTTGCAAACGATTATTTCATTGTTGTAACTTCTTTATGTGTCTGTGTTTATATGATTTTTGTTGGTGTTTGGTTGGACACTTTTCTGTGTCAAGACGTGCTGCAAAAGACAGACAGGCCGGCGGATAAGCCGAGTGTCTCATGACACTGGTTTACGGACATTTGAGCTGCACCTCAGAGCTCCTGTGCACTCTCTTAATGAAGATTAACTTGGCAGCGACACACACACACACACACGTTTTCTGTGGGATGTGTTGTTGATACAACACCTGTGTCCTGTCCTGTCCAGGTGTTTGATGCTACCAACACCACCAGGGAGAGGCAGGCAGTTATTTTGAGTTTTGTGAAGGAGAAGGGCTACAAGGCAAGTACTGGTGTGGAAGTGACTCAGTGATGTTTAAAGGAACATCTGTGGGGAAATACACTTGTTTGTTAGCAGAGAGTTTGATGAGAGGATTGATACTGGTCCCATATCTGTGTGTTCAGTATAAACCCACAGCAGGCAGCCAGTTAGCTTCTCACCTCTAAGGCTTGCTGGTTAACATAGTTTAATCTTTACAACAAACAAAGTGTAAAAACAACCTGTGGTTTTATGGTGGGGTAATGTGGCACACCATGTCTTGGCTGGAAGCAGTGACCTGAGTGTGTCTGAAATATCTATGAAAGAAAACTGTGCACAAACAACTAGAGTATGTGTGGTCGATCAAATAAGAACCATGGAATTAACCAGTAAACTCTGCTTTATTTAAACCACATTGATCATGTTACAGCTCATGTTTTTATGCACATTTAGAATTAACGCTGTGATGTTGCCACATACCCAGATGTTTCCGTTACAAATAAGAGAGAATAGCAAAATTACATAAGACCCATGTTGTAATTGTCTGAAGCTATTCTTTAATTGTATTATAATTTTATCTTTCTTTGAAATTCAACCAGAGGGACTGACAGTGAAATGAACGTCATCCAGTTTCTTTACATGTCTAGTGACCTTGATCAATCTCGAACTTGTGGATTGTGTGTGTGTTGGGAGTTTGCACATATGATTCATCTCATCTGATAAGAAATTCAAGAGAAGTCTTAACAGGAAGTCTAGTAGAGAGAGACAAATTTTTCTTTCACTTCTCATAAATCGCAGTGTTTCCAAACAAACGCCAGAAATCACAGAGAGAGAAGGAATCGTGCTGACTGCTGTCCTGAACTGCTGTCTGTCAAGAATCTTTACAGAATGAAGAACACATCCTGTACTTCTGTCAGCTTTGACTTCACAGGCAGATTCCTGCCTCCTGTTTTCATCTTAGTATTCATCATTGGTCTGGTTGCTAATGGATGGGGATTGAAGACTTTGCTGCAGAAATGGAAGAAACTAAAGATCATCAATGTGTTTGTTCTCAACCTTGGACTTGCAGATATGTTGTATCTGCTCACACTGCCATTTTTGGTGGATTACTACATCAGGAATAGACAGTGGATCTTTGGAGATGCATTCTGCAAGATAACAAGATTCTGCTTCAACCTGAATTTATACGGCAGCATTGGATTCCTCACTTGTATAAGTGTATTCAGGTACCTGGCTGTTGTTCATCCAATAAGAGTGATGGGAAGATTAACTGTCACCCATTCTGTGACTATCTCAGTCATGGTTTGGCTGTTAGTGGGTGTTCAGAGTCTTCCAGACATGTTCTACACCAAAACATCTGGGAACAAGTCTGGGACATGCTACGAGACCACCTCTACAGAACATGTGGAGGATTACCTGAAATACAGCCTTGGATGGACACTGATGGGGTTTTGTATCCCATTCCTTGTCACACTGGGCTGCTATGGACATGTGATTGTTGTTCTCTGCCGCAAAAATACAACTGACAAGGTACTGACACAGAAATGCCTGAAGTTGTTGTTTATTTTGATCCTTCTCTTCTCTGTTTGTTACATCCCATTTCATGTGTTAAAGAACCTAAATCTCCGGTCAAGGGTTCTGAGCAAACAGAAGCTTTCCAGTGAATGGTCTAATGGAGTTTACATCGCTCATCAGATAAGTCGTGGCCTTGTGTGTCTGAACAGTGCTTTCAACCCTCTGGTTTATCTCCATGGGAATGAGGAAGTTCCTGCTCAGCTCAGACAGCAGCTCCAGCGAGCTCATCAGATGTTCAGTCGTTTGCTTCCGTCAAACTCCGGCTCTGTGCCTTTGGCACAAACTGCAGATGAAGTTCAGCACATGTAAGCATGTCAGTAATTCTGTGAAAATAATTCTATAAACATCTGTTCTTTGTTGCAGTGCAAATTGTAGATGAAGTTAAATAACAATGGTTGATAACTGAAAGCTCAAATGGCTGCTCTCAGCTTCATGAGACTGGTTAGTATCTGTTTCAACTTTACAAATATTGTATTTTGCCTCAAAAAATGAATTCATTTTATTTTTGAACTTTGTGTTTCTCATAATTCCTTTAGAATAAGCAAAAAAAAAGTCAGACATAAACAGCAAAATCAAATATATCACGAGTCTTGATGTCTGGGGAGATAATGTTCACATTGTGTTGTTGGAGGTGGGAAAGCACAGTGTCTCACACACTCTGTATAGGTACAGAACAGGAAGTACACCGTGTCCAACAAATACACTCTAAACAAGATATTTGTTTTATTTTTCCTTTATCACAGCTGTTGTCTGAAATCCCTTAAACTGCAGCTTTGGTGATTATTTCGGTTTTAATAAAGCTTGTTAATTAATCTTCAGAGGGCTGAGGAAATCCTGCAGCCTGAGTTGTCAAACCCAAACACTGAGTGGTGATTGAATGAGCTGAAAAATGCATCTTGGCCAACCATAAGAAAGGCTCTTTCACTTACTCATATTTGCATGTGAGAAACTCAACCTTTGCACCTGAAAGTTACACTGTCGTATTCGTTTTTGAGATATATTGAAAGATATTTCCGGTTTACACCAAATTAGGTTTTGTTTTCATAGTTTTGGCCATCATTTGATAACACATTTGCTGGGATATGGGAACTAGGTGACATTGCCACGGTGAAGTTTGTCTGTGCAAGAAACGTAAAGATTGGAACGATCACATAAGTTGTAAACCTAAGCTGTGAAGCAGTTTAAATCACTCTATTTGGAGGTAAAAACAAAAGTGAGTGTATCTGAAATATCTATGAAAGAAAACTGTGCGTGCACAACTAGAATATGTGTGGTTGATCAAAGAAGAACCATGGAATTAACCAGTAAACTCTGTCAGACATTTACAACAGTCTTTTTCTTTTGGCTTTATTTAAACCACATAGATCATGTTACAGATCATGTTTTTTACACGTTTAGAATTAATGCTGTGATGTTTCCACATACCCAGATGTTTCTGTTACAAATAAGAGAGAATAGCAAAATTACATAGTTAAGACCCATGTTATACTTATCAACAATTATTCTTTAATTATATTATCATTTTATCTTTCTTTAAAATTCAACCAGAGGGACTGACAGTGAAATGAACGTCATCCAGTTTCCTTACATGTCTAGTGATCTTGATCAATCTCAAACTTGTGTGTGTGTTGGGTGTTGGGTGTTTGCACATATGGTTTGTCTCATCTGATAAGAAATTCAAGAGAAGTCTTAACAGGAAGTCCAATAAGAAAAAAAAGTGACAAAACTTTCTTTCACTTCTCATAAATCGCCCTGTTTTTCAAAAAAACAGCAGAAAACACAGAGAGAGAAGGAATCGTGCTAACTGCTTTCCAGAACTGCTGTCTGTCAAGAATCTTTACAGAATGAAGAACACGTCTTGTCCTCGCATCAGCTTTGACTTCACAGGCAGATTCCTGCCTCCTGTTTTCATCTCAGTATTCATCATTGGTCTGGTTGCTAATGGATGGGGATTGAAGACTTTGCTGCAGAAATGGAAGAAACTAAAGATCATCAATGTGTTTGTTCTCAACCTTGGACTTGCAGATATGTTGTATCTGCTCACACTGCCATTTTTGGTGGATTACTACATCAGGGACAGTCAGTGGATCTTTGGAGATGCATTCTGCAAGATAACAAGATTCTGCTTCAACCTGAATTTATACGGCAGCATTGGATTCCTCACTTGTATAAGTGTATACAGGTACCTGGCTGTTGTTCATCCAATAAGAGTGATAAGATTAACTGTCACCCATTCTGTGACTATCTCAGTCATGGTTTGGCTGTTGGTGGGTGTTCAGTGTCTTCCAGACATGTTCTACACCAAAACATTTGGGAACAAGCCTGGGAAATGTTACGAGACCACCCAGAAAGCTTTTGTCGAGGATTACCTGAAATACAGCCTTGGATGGACACTGACAGGGTTTTGTATCCCATTCCTCATCACACTGGGCTGCTATGGACATGTGATTGTTGTTCTCTGCCGCAAAAATACAACCGACAAGGTACTGAAACAGAAATGCCTGAAGTTGTTGTTTATTTTGATCCTTCTCTTCTCTGTTTGTTACATCCCATTTCATGTGTTAAAGAACCTAAATCTCTGGTCAAGAGTTCTGAGTAAGATGCTTTGCCGTGAATGGTCTAATGGAGTTTACATCGCTCATCAGATAAGTCGTGGCCTTGTGTGTCTGAACAGTGCTCTCAACCCTCTGGTTTATCTCCATGGAAATGAGGAAATTCCTGCTCAGCTCAGACAGCAGCTCCAGCAAGCTCATCAGATGTTCAGTCGTTTCCTTCCATCAGACTCTGGCTCTGTGTCTGTGTCTGTGACACAGATCTGAATCTTAACACAAGTGAACATGTTACATCGCAATTCTGTGTTAAAAAATAATGTGTAAGATGTGTGTATATGTATATATATTGTTTTTATAAACAAAAAATAGTCACCAGTCACCTTCCCCTTTTTTTGTGACTTCCATAATCTGAGCCAATGCATCATACAAATAAATGATTAATTAAAAGAGGAAATTAACATTGTGAACCTAATTCATGATACACTTTAATTACATTTGGGAAATTTGCAGAGAGATAATTTGTTGAAACTGGTTTTACATGAATTTGAATTTCCAGCACATCCCCACTCATTTTTTTCCTTTAGATCCTTTATAATATATGGTTCCCTGCCGGTACTCTGTGAAATACTGCTCTGTTTCTCTCATTCTTAAAATCTCATCATCTGTCATCGGGTTATCTATTCACTCTTAGACTTGGACGCGGACTTCTTGGTCCATATGAAACGTCTAATGAGACATCTACAGGAAACCCAAACTAGCGCAGTGATTAACAGACCAAACGCTAGAAAAACTGCCATCACATCTAGACAGTGATAGGCATACCACGGCAACTTATATGACTCGGTGCGCAGATGTGCTGCCCCCTTGTGCTGCCCCCTTGTGCCTCATGACGTACTCAATCCAGAAAACGGCACTTTCTATGGGTTTCATTGGTTTGTCACGATGAAGCTGTGACAGTTTGTGCATGTTCTGTTTGTAGGGTTTCTTTGGGTCTAGAATATTCTTCAGAGCCTTTGTCAGAGAATCAACATCCAAAGTTGTCACATCAACAATCTCAGCTACTCCCCTGGCCTTCATGCGCACCATATTGTCGGACTGGTCAAAGATGAGAGGAATGCCCAGAACCGGGACACCATGGTAGATGGCCTCGTAAAGTCCGTTAGTACCCCCGTGCGTGACGAAAAGCTTGGTTTTAGGGTGACCTAGTATGTCATTTTGAGGCAGCCATTCAACCAGCATGGTGTTGTTGCCTAGTGTGACAGGTCTTTTCCCGATGTGTCTCCACACGACTTTCTGAGGGATGTTGGTAAATGCTGAGGCGATGATCTCTGATATTTCAGGGCCAAGGTCACTCAGCAGGGTCCCCAGAGTCATGACCACCACCCCGTGTTCACCAGAACTCTGCACAAATTCTTCTAAATCTGATGCAAGAGGCCTGGGCGCCTTACCCTGAAACCCTCCGATGTACACGACATTGGGCATGGTGGGCCGAGGGAACTCCAATGTAAAGTCAACCCGCATTAGCCAGAGGTCTGCTCCCTGGATGAGAGACAAGGTGCTGACGTTGTGTCCAAAGTATTTGTCACACACAGCCTGGTAGGGCGGATTTGAGACGTAGTAGTACATGTAAACCATCATGCTGTGATAGATCATGTTACTGAATCTTTGAAAAATGTCCATCTTGTCAGAGTAATGGGAGAAAACTTCGGGGACGTAGGACAACGGAGAAGGAGCAAGGGTAAAGTGCGCCTCTCCACTGAGAAGCCAGCGCACATTGAAAACCAAGGGAAGTTGGAGATAGTGAGCCAACAGCACTCCACCTGGAAATGCGGGGTCAGTCAGAAAAAGATCGTACCCAGTTTCCCTCAACTCCTTAACCAGTGTCTTATTCTCAAAGATGCTGACGACCAGTTTTGCTACAGCTTTCTGGTTCTCCCTGATCAAGTTGAAGAAATTCTGATAAAACTCAAAAAACGACCACGGTGAGCTTTTATACTGTCGGATCTCTATGGACTTCTTCAAGAAAGAGGTCATGAAGGCTTGGCTCTCTATGTTTTGGGACTCCTCTTGGGTAATAGTGATGGAGGTGTAATGGGGTGAGACTTCGGCCACGTACCAGCTGGTGGAGGAACGTAGCACTGTGATTTCATGGCCCTGGGAATGAAGAGCCTCCACCAGGATTTTCATGTTCAGCCAGTGGCTCCCATCTACAGGATAAACCAGCACTTTCCCACCATCGCAACTGGAGGAAAACAGCAGGACGAACACCAGAGCTGCATATGGCCCCATCACTGTAGAAGAGACGCAGACCTTACTGAGCAAATATGGTTAGATGTGTGCACACACCGTAGAATTAAACAGGCATGACTGACAGCTTATGGGGAAATTGATATGAGAAGTTGCTTACTAACATTACTTTTTAACCACTGAAGCCACATGATGGTTTGACGTAGTCACAGTTAATGTATCAGTTCCTCTGAGCGCTAAAAGCGAATCGTCTGGTTTTTTGGTTTTTGCTACCAACTGCAGTTTCTCAGCAGAAGTCTGGCATCTGGTGCCACACACAAATTAACCTCAGAAAAGTAATTTTACTGGTTTCCAGCAAGTTGATTTATTTACAAATAACATCTGTATGTAAAACATCATTCCTTATTCTTTCTTCCTTTGCCTAGTGTTTAGATGTATGACAGTACTTATGCTCTTGTGCTTAGAATGAGCATTTGACAAATGTGAGCTAGACGTGTCTGTTTTAAAGGTGGTGGTTTTGTTCAGTATTCTGTCACACAGTGCACCTTGACTTTGCTAAAGCTGAGCATGCCAAAAAAAACAACCAAAAAAAGAAAACTTTTTGTTTAAATAATCTTGTTCTCAAGATTTTTTTTTTCCAGCAGTTGTTTGTTACAGTAGATACAAACTCTTATATAATGAAACAACACACTGTTCTGCAGGCCTGCTTATGTAAAGAAACTCTGAATAATCTGTGCACAAAAACCACAATGTCCATAAGAAGTTAAAAACTTAGCACACAAGCAGAGATGTGTAGTTTGTTAGTAAAATAAATCCTCACCTCCGTCCTGCTGAGCCACTGATTGAAATCCAGTATCTTGAGTTGAAATGCTTCTGCCCAGATTTTTTCCTGTTTGCTTTTCTGTCCAAACGCAGTCTGGAAATAATTTACTTTGCAGAAATATTAAAAAGATATTAAAATGGGGCAGCTGTGGCGCAGCAAGGAAAGAGTGTGACTTTGGACTTTGGACCGGCCTGAGATGACAGCCCCACCACCCCCCCCCCCCCCCCACCCCCTCTCTGCAACCACGGCTGTGGTACCCCTGAGCAAGGCACAAATCCATTGCATGTAATATATATATGGTTGTACTATAGGTGATGATTGATATGAATGATTTTCATGCCTGTCGTGACGATCTTGCTGCACTCTGGCCATCATTACTCAGAGACATTGTTGGTGGTCTAGTAAACTATCAAGCAGATATTCAGTGGTTGTATTGATTTTAATCATTAGTTTAACCTTGTATAGTTTAATTTACTGCTCTGACCCTCATCCTTACTACAGACCAATTGTGTACAGTAGATAAACAAAGAAACAGGAGTGCATAAGTCGCCTGTGCCAGCAGCTTCTTCTGGCCCACAGTTCCATTTTGCTGTTAGCTGACCTCTAGTGGCCGTAGTAATTATGACAGGAGCAAAGTAGGAAGTCAGTTTACATAGTACATACATAGTTACACAGGTTTTCTCTATACACTTACTGATAAAACAGTATGCTGTGATGATACGGAATGAATGAACACTGTATAGAATTAATATTTAGTGTCTGTCAACAGCACACTAAGAACTGACCATTTACTTGACCGTTTACTTTTTTAGCAGTAAGACTGCATGTCTGGCTTGAGTATCCTTTATTTTGTCAATTTTCCATTGTGATCACGTAGCATAGTCAAGACCTGCTTGGTATAAGTATATACTTAAACCACCATGACTGTTCTATACTTGACTTACGTACTTCGGCTTTGATCTCAGTTATTACACCCCCTGTTTGTTGAAGAGTGTACTACACACTTTGGTGACACCACAGAGCTCACAATAATTCCCTCCACCAAATGCACAAGGAGTGATTGCGGTGTGTGAGCATAAATGTTGCCATGGCTCCCTGTGCAACCCTGTGCAACAACAATCTCCTTCTCAGCGACCTTTGCACTTGTTGTGACGCGCCCCCTGAGTGCTGCTGCTCTCTCGCCGTGTGTGTACGTTGTGAACTCTGGCCCTGGCAAACATTAAAGGACAAGCCCAGTGTGCTGCTATCATATGTCTATGTGTCGTGAAAAGAGAGGGCTCGGATGGGTGGGGGTGGGGGTCAGTTTGAAATGCTTTGGCACCGGGGTTTAGTTTCTTTAAAAAGAGCATCAGTTGTGTTGCCACTGGCCTCATAACTCTGTGTGTCGATTGTGTGGATGGTCTCAAGCTGCTGCCTGATTGGAGTGTAGCACAGAATGGAGCTTCCCCAGCTGGAACACATGAGGCTCGGCAGGTGTGACAGTGCAGGTGAGATCACTGACCAACTGCTTCTGCAGAGAGCATGCCAAAACATCTTGCGCTGGGGTTTCTAATGCAGCTCCATGTGTTGTCCTATAATGCAGCTATGAAGTAACGCCCTTGTTGAGAGAAGCAGTTGCAGCTGATATACGCTAAATAAGAAATAGGAAGTTATGGGTGTAGCTCTGTTTTCTTGTTAACTGGTGGAGCTGATGTTTGCTTTGTGTGTATCCCACTCAGCTGTTTTGTTTCACGGAGTGACTCTTACTGGCGTGGCTTAATGAACCCGTAACGTTTCAGTTTATCCCAAAACAGGAAGAGTTGGCCATTATTGGTTATCAGTGCCCTGCTAATCACTGTCCGAGAGAAACTGCTTGTTAGACATTTGAACACAGGCCAGAGCTGGTAAATGATGCTGCCTGTTTGAGTTTAATGGAATGAGTGACATTAAGGTGTGAGTACTGTGACTTGATCATTTGACACAGGGCGCCCTGCAGCATTATGTCACGGGTGACATTTTCTTTTGGGGTCACGCAGTTTAAGTTGTAGTAAAAACTTACTCAGTTCTTTGAAGCTTATTGGATTTTTTTCCCCCATATGTTGCATCGCTTATGAAAACCAGAGATGAAGCAGATGATTTTTAGCATCTGTCACTGACAAGCTTAGCTTAGTAAGAAAGACATATTAAATAGAGATGAATGACCTTTAGAGGTGCCAGTATTTTCACCTTTAGACAGAGGCAGGCCAGCTGTTCCCCACTGTTTCCCACTGTTTACTGTCTTTGTGCATATTTTCTAAATACTCAAACTATTCAGTTTTGTGGTACTTGTACTGTTTTGTACATTTCTGCTTCTTTTACTCAGTTAAATTTTTTTTTTACTGAACTTCAGGCAATCAGGCAAATTTTCTTTGGTGTATAACAGCTGTAGTAAAGGAGTCAAATACTCCTTCCACATCACATGTATGACTTTAATTCCAGCGGTGGAAAGTAACTAAGTAAATTACATGTCCAATGAGCAGCAACTGTCACTTTCATAAACTGGGCCAGATCTAAAGCTAATGTTTAAACTGCCCTCTAGTGGTAAGAA